>NC_141144.1:45031776-45344942 GCF_053477565.2 Lygodium microphyllum
TGAGTTAAGACATTGAAGTCTGCTCCCTCGTCGATCAGGGCATTAAAAGCGCATGTTTGGTTGGCAGTGACCGTGATATGGAGGTATGCAGGCTCTACGGCTTCCTCATCCTCATCGTCAATTTCAGTGATTGTGGCTGCTTGTACTTTGACAGGCGGTTCTAACATCAGTGGCTCATGCAAAGGATGCGTAGGAGGGTAGTACTTCTTGACACGACTGCCATTGAAGAAGCCTATTCCTGCACCGTCTAGGGTCTCAAGTTTGACATTGCCTGTTTGGCTGATCGCACAAACTTTGAAGGGTCCAAGACCTCTAAATTTCATTTTTTGCTTATGCCCCTTAACTGAGTAGAGGAGCACTAAGTCGCCCTGTTCGAACTCGCGCTACTTGATGTGCTGGTCAAACTAGCTCTTGTGTCGGGCTTTCTCACAGATCAGTGCATGGGTGGCTAGAAGATGAGTCTACAAGAGGCGTTCGAGTTCAACCAGGCGTTGTGTCCATGCCTCCTTCCCTTCCCATCATTCTTGAAGCGCTATTCTCAAGCTAGGAATGAAGAATTCTAATGGTAGAATCACTTTAGTTCCATATGTTAGCCTAAAGGGGGTTTGTCTGATAGCCGTTTTATAAGCTGCGTGGTAAGCCCACAAAGCTGCCATTAGCTTGTTGTCCTAGTCATTGTGTGAAGAAGAGACAACCTTGGTCAGGACATTGACAAGAATCTTATTCGTTGATTCAACCTAGCCATTTGCCTGAGGGTAGTATGGCGAGGATTTGCGATGGATGATGAGGAAGGTGGCCAGGAGATGCACGATCACTTCATTGATGAAGTGTGTGCCTTGGTCACTAACCAGTTTGATGTGGCAGTTGAATTGTGAAATCACTTGCTCCCATAAGAACTTAGTAGTCGTTCTAGCGTCATTTTTTCGTGTTGCTCTCGCTTCTGCTAATTTTGTGAGGTAGTCCGTGGCTACAATGATGTACTTGGCCTGCGAATACTGTGCCGCATGAATGATGGGTCCAATGAAGTCAATTCCCCATTTTTCGAAGGGTTGTCGAGCAATAATTGGGGTTAATTCCATTTTATCCTTGCGAATCGGAACCTTCATCCCGCTGGCACTCATCACAATGCTTGACAAATCGTGCTGCTTTGCGGAAAAGCGTGGGCCACCACAGTTGAGACTGCAACATCTTTCGTGCTGTCATATCCCCACTAAAGTGCTCTCCAGCACATCCACTATGTGCCTCTAATAGTACATCATGTATCTCATGCTCGCAAACACATCTTCGCAGCAATCCATCATGCCCCAGCCTATAGAGTTGACCTACAATCAGCTGATAGGGCTGGGTTTTAAGGATTAATTACCTAAGTCGGGCTTTTTCTATCGGTCGGTCAGGCAGTTCATGCTCAAGCACTTGGACTATGTCATCTACCCAATATGGCGTTAGATCTACCTTAAATAGATCTCTCTCACTAGAAAGTTTAAACAGATGGGCGTCGGGTAATTCATCAACAATACCTTGTCCAGCAGCTTCTCCGGTGGGAATGCGTGACATGTGATAAACCATGTAATGTTGTTTTCCCTTTCGTACCACCACGGAGAAGTAGAACTCTAAAAGGAGAAGCAGCCATAGAGCTATGCGTCCTGTAGTGCAAGGTTTGTTTACTAGATAGAGCAAGGCTTGATGGTCCACAAAGAAGGTAAAGGGCATGGCCAAAAGATAATGCCGGAATTTCTTCACAGTGAATACCATGGCTAATCCCTCTCTTTCCGTCGTCAAGTAGTTCATTTCCGTCTTAGTGAGTTATCTGTTAGCAAAGCTCACTGGATAGTCTAAATTGTGTTTGCCAGGTTGGCACAACACTGCCCCCACAGCAAACTTAGAAGCATCGATATGCACGGGAAAAGTAATGGTCCAATCTGGGGCTCGTAGGATTGGTGCTATGGTTAGAGCCTTCTTCAACTCTTCGTATGCCCCTTGGCATGCTTCGGTCCATTTGAAGACAATAAGCAGCTTGTACAAGGGTCTGGCGATCAACACATAATTCAGTACAAACCGCCGATAGTATCTAGTATGGCCTAGGAAGCATTGAACTCCCTTATAGTTGTTTGGGGGTGGAAGGTCAACAATAACCCTAACCTTCGAGAAGTCGGTGGCAATGCCGATCTTTGACACCACATGCCCTAGGATGCATCCATGTTTCACCCAAAACTGACACTTTAAGGGGTTCAAGGAGAGGCGATATAAGCGACATCGCTCGAAGACTGCTCGGAGTTTGTCTAGGTGCTCGATCCAGGTCGAGTGGACACAGAGGTCGTTGACAAAGACTTCTAACTCCTTGCGAAGCATGTCCTTAAAGATGATGCACATGAGGCATTGGAAAGTGGAAGGGGCATTAGTCAATCCGAAGGGCATGACTATGTAAGCGAAGATGCCCCACTCAGTGGCGAAGGCAGTCTTATGCCTGCCTGCAGGATGCACTTGCACCTAGTTGTACCTGAGAAGCCATCTTGAAAACTGTAGGCTTCCTTGCCTGCCACTCTCTCAAGCATGTGCTCGGTGTATGGCAACGGATAGTTGTGCCTCTTGGTAGCAGATTTCACCTTCTTGTAATTGACGCACACTCGGATTTTTCCATTCTTCTTCATCACGATGATTATGGGCGATACCCAGTATGTGTGCTCAATTTCGTAAATGAATCCCGCTCTCATCAGCTTATCAATCTCTTCTTTGACAGCATGAGCATGTTTTGGATTCATAGGATATGGTCGCTGCTTAACTGGCATTGCGTCTGGTGTCATGGGTATATTGTGAGTCACGACACTCACATCTACCCCCTTAAGCTCTTTTAAGGACCAAGTGAACACATCTATGTACTCTCACAAGAGAGCGACAAGACTCGTTTCTTCTTCATCAGTCAAGTCATCGGCAATGAAGACTGGTCGGGGTGTTTTCCCTTCCTGGGCTAGGTCCACCTCCTTGACCTTGGCTAGTCCCTCGATTGGTTCACTCGTTTGCGCTTGATGTTTGGCACCTAACAGAACTACTACCCTATCCCCTTTTTTGAATTTCATAAATCGTTTAGGGAGGTTCTGCGGTTTTCGCTGTTCTTCCGTTCGTGTATCCCTGGGTTGTTTTGCCTTTTCCTGCCTTAATCGTTTGTGCCTCAGGTGGACAGGTAGGTCCCCCTTAGTGCATCTGGTTGTGGGCGGCCTAGGGATTTCTGGATCACTATTCGAACTAACCTCCGACGATTCAGAGTCAAACCCTCCGTCTTTGTTAGAAGAGGTGGTCTCCCCTGGTGGGCACAGTTCAGATGGTGATTCGGTCCTAAGTACTGATGTCGTTCCTGGCTCGGCTAGGCTTGCTTGCTCAAGGTCTATGGCTCCTATGTGTTCCAACCAGGTGCGATCACATTCCATGTGCATGACTCCTTGCTCCATCCTGAAGATACTCTTTTTCTACGGCTTGGAGTCTGCTCGTATTTGCTTTATTTCTTGTCCTTCAGTGTCATATTCCACGGTATCTACCTCACCCTCACTTTCATCACTGAAGGATTGGTAGTCTTCGTATTTGTCGTTAGAATCCTCTTCATCAGACTACTCATCGTCTCCTAGGGCTTGGTATATCTTTTGTCGTTGGTCAGGAACTAGGGCCCAGTTATACATGAGGTTAAAGTCATGCACTCTGGTCCATTGCAACTTGGATTCATCTAAGAGATCCTGGAGTGGTTTGAAGTTTACAGCTGGATTGCCAATTAGCTTGTCCGTTAAGTATTCCAGTATCTCCCGGAGTTCCCTTTTGTTGGTTGGGACTTGGAAGTTGACGGGCTTTGGTTTCCCACAAAGGGTTCCTGCCATCATTGGGACTTGTATGGAGGGTGTCTCGTCAGCCTTGCCGATTGTTTTGATGGATTGCTCATACACCTCGTGATCAGAGAGCGGTATGTCGATTGTAGCAAGGACGTGCATCCAATCCCGCTCGTCCTCTGGGCATGGGATATACTTGGTCAAGGGCCCATAGGACTTCTTGACCTGAGCATTACCCTTGAGCATAGCGGAGATGGCATCTAAGTCAACTGGTGAGGTCTTCCAGGTGTCCATCTCTATTCTCATGGCATTCGTCCTATTGCCAATGAAGATCAGGCAGTTACCCCAATCTTCGATGACTCTAGCATTGCGCATCCAGGGTCGGCCTAATAGGATGTCGTAGTCTACTCCCTTCATGACTATAAAGTCAACGGAGAACTGGACACACATGCGATCTTCACTGGCCAATTCTTAAGCACCCCGAATGGCTTGACTCTTATACCGTTTGCTAGTGTGACATTAAACCTAGCAGTCTCAATAGGTGGGTTTCCTGAAGTCTAAAGCACTACGTGGCTAAGAAAACTAATCCCAGCTCCCGTGTCTACGATTCCCTTTCTCGTAGTGTCACCTAGGGCTACAACCAGTAAGACCGCATGCATCTCGGAACCTTCCCAGAAGGTATTGACATGTAAGGATCTAGGCATAGAGTGCAATGTCAAACTCGGTATTTGCGTCACTGCGTCATGGTCATGAGAGTCTACCGTGACCTGCTCTTGTGACCCTTCAACCCAATGCTTAAGATCTTGCCATAGGGTGGGATGTTGCCTAAGCAGATCTCCCAGGCTAAGTGTTAAAGGGGTAGTCACCAACGTGTTCAGGAGATCATTGGGTGCTCGTCTCTCTCCTAACTCAGATTGTCCTGGCCAATGGTCGTGACTGATCTGCGGCCTTGTAGCATCAAGGCTTGGCCTTAGCGGCACTACTTGTTGTGTAGTTGCTTCTCCCTGAGCAGGTGAGACCGGCGTGCTTATGCTGGAGAGATCATCGATCTCGTACTCTATGATGGGCTCCATGTCTTTTAGATGCTCTTGATCTTCCTTCACCCATTCCTTCACCTTTTCTATGGCCTCTAACTGTTGCTTCGGATGCGGGTATTCCCCTACCTTAGCACTTCCTTTTGCGGCCGTCTTAGGGGCTGAAGTCTTTGCCTCTATGTCAGAGACCTTCTTTCCAGCAGGCAGAGTTGTAGCACTTTCCGTTTTTAGTGCGATTTTAACTTCCGACCTCTTCCTCCTCCATCTACGGCTCTTCTTTCCTATCGAGGCTGCATCGAGATTGCTAGGTCCTAGCAAAGAGATGTCGGCCTACTTGGTTTGGGCATGGGTCATGACCCGCAATGGGATAGGCGTGGCCTCCCCATCGAGGTTCTTGACACCAAACAGCCCCAATGGGACAGATGGCACATTGACTGAACTAGAAGATGGCTTCCGCTTTGGGCAATCAACGAAGAGATGAGTGATTCCACACTCTGCACATCTTTGGTCAGCCTTGTCTTTGTTTTGCTGCTCCCTTTTAGGGCAGCGTGATGAGACATGTCCTGGGTGACCACAAGTCCAAAAAATGATTGGATCCTGCATCTGCCCTCCTAGGCCTCTACCTTGCCCTCTTTCCAACACCATCACTAGCACTGGTCGATAATCCATAAGGACTGCGTTGCCCTCATCATCATGTGAGACATAAGGGTATACGTAGGTCTCTTCTTCAGTTGGTTCTTCCACATAGTGGACAAGAGAGTCACTAGGTGGATGGGTTACGTAAGGACCATGTGGTCTAGGAATGCCTATAGGATTTATTTCCATCCTAGGAACAACCAGCTTAATGTCATTAGGCATAAGGAGGGCCAATGGGGCTCCCCTTCCGAAAAATGGCTCCCCTTCCGAAAAATGGCTGCGGCCTGTTCGCTAGGTAAGGCTGGCCGTATGGCTGTGAGTATGGAAGTCTTCTTGGCAATCTACAATGCACGACGTCATGACCGAACCTACCGCAGTTAGCACAAGGTCTTGACCTAGGGTCTTGACACTCGGTTGGCAAGTGGTTTCCGCCACAGTACACGCATTGGACGTGTGGGCACATTGGTCATCTCAACATGTCTTGCAACTTGGTTAATTCCATCTTAACGTCAGCCAAGTCTTGGTTCATCTCGATGGTTTTCCCCTTATCCTGTGATGATGGGACTGATCACTCACTCGAGGCTGACACTCTCTTTGAATTTCTTGAGTTGGTCTACTCAGAGTTCAAGCTCCTAGAGCTTTGTTCCTTTAGCTGATCGTCAACTTGGATGGCTTCCTCAAAGACCCTAGCTAGCACATCTCGCTACAAGCTCGAGTTGCCTGCCAACGCCTTATATAGTTCCTCGTTCTGAATCCCGCTGATGAATAGAGTTGATACTGCTCTTTCAATCGGCCGCTTTCTAGTAGGGATTCTCTTGAAGAGACTCCTCACGTGGGTCACGTAATCGTGAATGTCCTCCTTCTCTTTCTGCTTGACGTTCATCAAGCGCACTAGTAGATTATCAGAGTATCTAGGCTCAGCAAATCTCTTAATGAAGAGATCCTTGAGGCCATTGAAGTTGGCTCGCTCTGCCGTATCTAAGCTCATATACCATGTCCTACCCTTGTCGCCCAAGCAAAGCTCGAACGCTTGAGAGCGTTGAGTTAGGTTGTTGAGGCCGTTGGCTTCTCAGACTTGCTCGAACTACTCAACAAAGCTGTATGGATTGTCATGGGGTTGGTATTTATCGAGTTGCTTGGCAACAATAGGGATTTTAGACTGGCTCTTTGAGCCCTGGTTTGCTCCTAATCCTGTGATGAGCAGCGATGTCACTAGCACTGTGGCACTTTTGCTCTGCAGCCGTGTTATCGACGAGCAGTCGCTTCGTGAGAAGCTCACTCAACGTTAAGTCTCATTCTAGTGCTCTCTCATGGTCCGTTCAATTTCTGCCAGCCAGGTTCAGCACCCGCTGCACCTCTCGCAACTCCATGCTTTGCCTTTTGGCTCCTAGCCTATTGATCCCTATTATATTCAGCCATGCTTTGCAATGCTTCGCGGGCCAGCTTTCTCTCCTCTTCTAGATCTGCGATGATAGCGTCTGATGTCCTGTCGCGGTGCTCATACCGGGCATGAGCATCGTAACTGCTGACCAGCTTTGCTGAATAGCATCTGGAAAGACTCCTAAGTCGAATTCCTCGTTAGATCAGAGGTTTGAACTTTCTTCTACCATTGTTGAGTTCTCGTGCTCCATGAAGCTATCGATTAGGTTCAGTAGACTTGTCAAATCCACTTCATTGGCGCCCCTTGCTTGGTCCTACTTCGCACGGTGATGGTTTGTCTATGTCTTGGGTCCTCTCCTACTGGTGGGTTCCTTGAGTGGTTTATCTGGGTGAGTTCCTTTAGATATTGAATACAATCCTCAATTTATTGCCACTCAATGTGTGTGTCTTTTCCTGTGCACTTGTGCTCAATCAGGCTTTCAATTTCCTTAAGTGTACTTCAAGTACCGAAATTCAGGGTGAGTGCAACAGCCAATTTCTAGGCATCTTACGCACTCTCACGTTGTTTCGGGTCTGGTAGGCTTGTTGGTCAATTTTTCGGCCGTCTTGGCAAGGTTTAGGGTTTCTCTAATATGTTGCCTCGTTCATTTTTGGTCCAATCAGGCTTTACAACTCAGCGGTTTGCGTCTAAGCCTCTGGGTCTCACAATTGCCTACTTCTAGCTGCTAAGCGGCTGCGCCCTACGATTTTGCCTATTCCGTGTGCCAGAATTAAGTTCTGAGAGTCCTAAGGGAGTTCGACAGTTTGCACTGCTGAGTTCTAGCTGGGTCAGGTCAAATTTTTGAAAATTTGATAAAAATCTACACTCGGCCCAATTGGTTCGAATTGCAAGGTCTGAGTGGGTCACTTGGACGGGCCGAGGCACAGGGGCGAGGGCCAAATTCCTGACTTGGGCAGAGCAAACTTGGACGGGCCGAGTGGGTGACTCGGATAGAGCAGACTCGGACGAGGTTACTCGGATGGACCAAGGCACTTGGGCTGATGGCCAAATGTGACACGTGGCCGAGGGCCGAATGTTGAACTCGGACAGGCCGAATCAATAGGCTCGGACGGTTTGACCCGGATGGGCCGAATAATTGACTCGGATGGGCCGAATAATGGACTCAGACCTCGGCCAGGCTGGGCTGAGGGCCGATTAGGGTTTCGGGCCAAGTGGGCCGAATGGTATGTTGAGATATCGAGCTCCACTCGTGATACGCCAGGGTGACCGTTGTGTATTTATGTCACCGACTTGTTAGTTGCAGACGCGGTTGGTACACCGCCCATGAATAATAGCTACATGATAGCTATCCTTATCTACTCTAGTTCGTGGCTCAGTTAGTATGCCACCTTAGTTAGTTGAGTTTGGTTTGAGACCCATATATAGGGTTCTTCTATTTCTTTGTACTAGAGTTCTTTTGGCTTACACAACTAAGAAGAGGAAAATTGTTTTCAGCCTCCACCCTTGTGTGTCTTCCCCCATTGTGCAAGCAAGAAAGCTTCAAGCGAGACTCCTTCCTTTTCTCCCACAATCTTGACATGGTATCAGAGCCTTGTTCATGGTAAGGAGCTCAAGAAAGCAAGCCAAGCTTGCGGTGTTCTGGTAAGAGGAGCAGTGTTGCTTTCATTTTCTGTTTTGGGAACAGATCTCTGCAGGTAGCACAGTCGGAAAGTGCAGGAGTGCATTGTCTCAGGTTGAGACGCCCTTCGCGGTGAAGCAAGAGGGCAGTATATGCTGCAGGAAAGGGCTTTAGCCCATGGCGACCTTGTTTTTTTGATTTGAGGCCATTTCGGGGCCTGTTTTGGAGGCGGAAGTTTTCTGCACGCACTCAGAAAAAGGCCCAGTTTCATGCTGTGCAGCCACTGTTCTACAGGTCGGTGAAAAGTTACTGTAGAAACTGCATCGTATGCTTGTGCGCAGAGACATTGGGAGTTACAGAATCATCCCTGTTGCATGTTGATGCAAAATCGTCACTAGGAAGTGACTGTGTGGTCAAATACCACTTTCGCCAGTTTTGCAAATTTTCCCTTGTGAGGGTGAAGCTGTGTTTTTTGCAGTGACAGAATTTTTTGTAGTGTTCTGTAATGGCATCTGATTCTCTTTCACAGATTGTCACTGAAAAGCTTGACAAGAACAACTTCCAAGCATGGAAGTTTAGAATGACGAATTTCCTTATGGGAAAAGGATATTGGGAATTTGTTGCAAGAAATGAAGAAGAACCAGTTCTTCCTGATGTTCCCAATCAACAGCAAATGCAGGCATTTAAAACATGGCATGAGAGAGCCAGGAAAGTTATGTACTGGCTGTCTATCAGCATTTCAGACTCTATGATTGTGCATATTCAGGATGCAAGTACGCCAAAGGAGGCATGGGATACTTTGTCAAAAATGTATAGCACAAATACGCAAGCCAGGAAAATGCAGCTCAAGCAAGAGTTGCATAATGTGCAAAGAGAAAATATGAGCATCAATGACTACCACATGAAAGTGAAGAAGATTGCAGATGCACTTGCTTCCATTGGGTCGCCAGTGGAAGATGATGATTTAGTTTCTGTGACCTTGAATGGTCTAGGAAAGGATTATGCACAGTTTCGGACATCCATTTTAGTTCGTGAAAGATTTCCTGATTTTGAGGAGTTGATTGCTCTTCTAATTTCTGAGGAGCAAAGAAATGGTGGTGCATCGTCTTCAGGAGGAACTTCAAAAGAAGCTGTCTTCTACTCAAATGCTGGAAGAGGTAGAGGCAGAGGTAGAGGAGGCCGATTTGGAGGCCGTGGCAGAAATCAGAATATGCAGCAAACTCAAGAAAACCAGTCCTATGGAGGAGGACGTGGTAACTCTAGAGGCAGGGGGAGCCAAAGAGGTCGTGGTGGATGGCAAAGAGGTCAAAATGCAAACAGTAATGTTGAATGCTACTACTGTGGTAAAATGGGTCATATGGCTAAAGACTGTTATAAAAAGCAGAATGACATCATGAATGGAAAACTGCAACAAGGGAATTATGCATCTTCTAGCAGACAGGGTGATGACAGAAATGAGCATTTGTTCATGGTGCAGCACATGAACAATTCTGTGACAAGTGCAGAAGAAAGTAATGATGTATGGTATGTTGACTCAGGTGCATCAAACCACATGACAGGTCATGCAGAATGGATGGAGGATGCAAGGAAAATGGAAAAACTAGGATTTGTGGAGACTGGTGATGATACTGCACATCCTATTGTGCAGATTGGAAAAATTCCCTTGTCTATGCAGGATGGGAAAAAGAAATACCTGTCCGATGTATTTCATGTCCCGAATATCACCAAGAATCTGGTTTCTGTCGGTCAAATGGTTGAGCAGGGCTTGCAGGTCAGATTTAATCCTCATGGATGCTTTGTTGAGGATATGAAAAATAAAGGTCGCTTGATAGCAAAAGGAAAGAAGAAGGGCAGAATGTTTACGTTGGATGCACACATGTTTGAATTGAGTGCAGCAATGTTTGCACATGGGACCGGTGTAGTTGCAGATATTGATATCTGGCATAAACGCATTGGTCATGTTAATGTACATCGACTTAAATCAATGCAGGCCCAAAATATTATTGCAGGATTGCCAAAATTCAAGGTTGCAGAAATGCATAAGGTATGTGAAGCCTGTCAGTTTGGAAAACAGGCAAGGAAACCATTTCCTAGACATGTTCAAGAGAGTGAGAAGCCATTGGAATTAATCCACTCTGATGTGTGGACTACTAAAGCTGCATCTCTTGGAGGCTGTCATTATTTTGTCAGTTTTATTAATGACTATAGCAGAAAAGTTTGGGTGTATTTTATGAAAAAGAAAAGTGAAGTTTTTGGCCATTTCAAAACCCTTAAAGCTATGGCTGAAAAAGAAACAGGTCTGCAAATAAAATGCCTAAGGTCAGATGGAGGGGGAGAGTACCTCTCAAATGAGTTTGCAAAGTTATTACAGGAGCATGGCATAAAGCAGCAATATTCATGCAGTTATACCCCACAACAAAATGGAATTGCAGAAAGGAAAAACAGGCATATTGGAGAGGTATCTCGTGCCATGCTCAATGAAAAAGACTTGCCAAATTTTTATTGGGCTGAAGCAGTTGCTACAACAGTCTATATAATGAACAGGACTCCCACTGCAGCAATACATGGGATGACTCCAGAGGAGAGGTATACTGGTAGGAAACCAGATATTTCTCATTTGAAAATTTTTGGTTGCATTGCCTATGTACATGTGCCAGATGAGTTGAGATCCAAGTTGGATCCAAAAGCTGAGAAGTGCATCTTTATTGGTTACTCTCTGCAGCAAAAAGGGTATAGATGCTATAACCCTTCTACTCGTAAGTTTACAGTGAGCAGAGATGTTGTTTTTGATGAGATGAGTAGGTGGTATAAACCAGTAAATGTGATTGATGATGTAGATGCACAAAATGGTAATGCTGCACAGAATTCACAACAGCAGTCACAAAATATTAGTGGACCTGGAGCATCCTCTAGTAGTGGTTCACATTCTTCGCCGTGGACAGGCAGATTGAGATCAGGAGAATCTTCTCAAAGCAATGCAGATAGTGGTATGCAGGTATCACGAAAAGGAAAAGAGAAGGTTGATCAGCCCATGTTTGATGTGAATGCAGGTCACTCTTATGTGGATGGTGAATCCAGTGGCTCAGAATAGAGCATTGATGATGAGTTGGGTATTCCTTCTATTGTTACACCTGGAGTAAGGAAGACCAGGGATGTTTTGAGAGCACCTGGGAGTGAACCTACTTTGCGCAGGTCTAGGAGAGCTAGGTATCCTATGGATAGGCTGAAATATGATGGATTTACAGCCATTCACTATGCATATATGGTCAAAGTGATACATGAACCAGAACCCACTTCTTTTGAGCAAGCCATGGGAAAAGAAAAATGGGAGAAAGCCATGGATGAAGAAATGGATGCCTTGGAAGCAAATGCTACATGGGAGTTAGTACCTTTGCCTAAAGGTAAGAATGCAATTGGCTGTAAGTGGGTTTATAAGGTGAAACACAATGCAGATGGTTCTGTGAAGAGATACAAGGCAAGATTAGTAGTCAAGGGGTATGCACAAACATATGGCATTGACTATGAAGAAACATTCAGTCCGGTTGCAAGGATAGCAACCGTAAGAGCAGTCATTGCTATGGCTGCATCAAAGGGATGGTCTTTACATCAGATGGATGTAAAGAATGCCTTCTTGCATGGTGATTTGCAAGAAGAGGTCTATATGGAGCAGCCACCAGGTTATGTGCATTCTGTTCATCCTGAGTTTGTTTGCACGTTGAAGAAAGCCTTGTATGGCTTGAAGCAAGCACCTAGAGCATGGTTTGACAAGATAGGACAGTATCTTGTAACTATTGGCTTTCAGATTTCCAAGGCAGATTTCTCACTTTATGTGAGAAAAACAGAGAAATGTATTATGCTACTTGTCATTTATATTGATGATTTGATTATGACAGGTGACAGTGATGAAGATATCCTTCATGTGAAAATGCTATTGAAGCAGAAGTTTGAGATGAAGGATTTGGGAGAGCTGCGTTATTTCTTGGGCATTGAGGTGATTAGATCACCAAGTGGGATACAGCTCTTGCAGAGGCAGTATGGATTGGACATGCTGTCCAAATATGGGATGACAGGCTGTAAGCCTATTTCAGTTCCTTTGGAGCAAAATGTGAAGATGAGCACACATGCAGGTGAGCTTCTAGAAGACCCTACTATGTACAGACGCATAGTAGGAAGTTTGATTTATATGACTATTACCAGGCCAGATTTGAGCTATGCTGTTGGATTGGTAAGTCAGTTTATGCAGGCTCCAAGGAAACCACATTTGGATGCGGCTAGACGCATACTCAGGTATGTGAAGTCCACATTGCAGTATGGATTATTTTATGAGACTGGGGTTCAGATACAGTTGCATGGATACACTGATGCTGATTGGGCTGGTAGTATTTGTGATAGACGATCTACCAGTGGATATGTGTTCTCTTTTGGGAGTGCTACAGTCACTTGGAGCAGCAAGAAACAGCCTACAGTTGCCTTGTCGAGCACAAAGGCTGAGTACAGGGGTGCAGCAATGGCTGCATGTGAGGTAGCTTGGTTGCATAAGCTACTTTATGATATGCATCAGTCTACAGATGGGCCAGTTGTCATTTATTGTGACAACATGAGTAGTATACACTTGGCAAATAACCCAGTCTATCATGCTAGAACAAAGCACATTGAGGTGCATTATCACTATGTGCGAGAGAGGGTTTTACTAGGTCTTATTGATCTAGTTTATGTCAGCACAGAGGATCAGGTAGCTGACACATTCACGAAGGCATTGGGCGCAGAGAAGCTGCGCAAGTTCAGAGACCTGCTTGGTGTGCAGGAATTGGGATTGAGCTCGAGGGGGAGTGTTGAGATATCGAGCTCCACTCGTGATACGCCAGGGTGACCGTTGTGTATTTATGTCACCGACTTGTCAGTTGCAGACGCGGTTGGTACACCGCCCATGAATAATAGCTACATGATAGCTATCCTTATCTACTCTAGTTCGTGGCTCAGTTAGTATGCCACTTTAGTTAGTTGAGTTTGGTTTGAGACCCATATATAGGGTTCTTCTATTTCTTTGTACTAGAGTTCTTTTGGCTTACACAACTAAGAAGAGGAAAACTGTTTTCAGCCTCCACCCTTGTGTGTCTTCCCCCATTGTGCAAGCAAGAAAGCTTCAAGCGAGACTCCTTCCTTCTCTCCCACAATCTTGACATGGTAAGGGGCCAAGGGCCAATTCTGAGACTTGGCCCAGAAAAGGCCACTTGGATGGGTCGAGTGTGGTGGTGCGAGGACCGCGAAGGGACTATTTTGGTCGATTCGTGCGATATGGGCAATCATAGTAAGCAATAACCTCCAGATCCTATCTAGGGGGATAGGGGAAGGGATTCATATACCTGAATAGAGCGGTAGGCTCGTCGATGGTGCGATCGAATCGAATCATGGGATGGCTCTCTCTCTCTCTCTCTCTCACTGAAATGGTCACAAATGAGCTCTCCCTTGGCCTCTTGGCTCTTATACCCCTTCCCGGGTATGGTGTTGGTGCCCCCAATCACTTACTTGCCGATCTTAGGCATCATAAACGAGATTTTTGCCATTTTTTAAACAAATTTTGCCCTATTTTTCCCTATTTTGCAACGGTAAACCCTACCCTTTTCCGTTTCGATTTCCTAATCCTAACCTACGCTAAATGCAACAAGAATTGAAAGCATAAAACGGAAATGATTTTTCCATGTTTTCCAATCCTCATATAAACAAAATACCTCAAAATACTTACTTGTTTCGAAGATCAAAATACCCAACTTCCTACCTATCTCAAGCTCCGTTTCGGGGATGAATCCCTTACTTCAATGCTCGATATGAGGCGCGCAAGTGCTCAAGCTTGAATTCGTTGGTCCCGGCACAACGAACCAAAATGTGGGAGCTTTCGCTCAACCGGCAAGACCCACGGACCACTTATTGTTTCAAGCATTCCAAGCAATCTCTAATGGCTCTCTCTCACCTAGCCGATGCACCGTCAATCCTACGAGTGTAGTGAGCTTACCTTGATGCCAATACGAGTTGCCTCCTCTCTCACACACACCGGTAGCTCCAAGATCCTAGATGCTAGCTTAAGTATCCTCAAGCCTCCTCCACCTCCAAGCTCCATCCTCCATAGCCACGCACGCAAGAAGAGAGAAGAGAAGAGAAGAAGAGAAGAGGAGATGGTAAAGAGCTTCACCCTCTTGATCCCTCACTCTCACACACTCACTCCCTCACACTCTCACACTCCCTCTCAAAAGCGCACACACAAGCAAGAAGATGAGAAGGAGAGGAGAAGAAGAAGACTCTTGTTGCCACACACCAAAAGAATGAGCTTTCATTCACTTTTTGAACTTTATGTACAAGCCCTAAAATCCCATGGGCGCCCATCCCTTTTTTACATGATCGGCCATTGTGGCAAGGTCCTTTTTCCATTTCCCTCTTCTAGCATTGTGCCTCTAGCCTACACCCATCTAATATTTTACAATTGGCACAGGAGGGAGCCTGGTGCTCTTTTACGAGAGTTTTTTGAGTTTTTTGAGGCGCCTTTTCATAAAGTTGCGCTTTTTGCCCCGGTTCATCTTTAGAGGCCGCCTACGTGTCTTTGCTCTTTTTTCATCTTCCTTTTGCTTTTTCCTTCATTTTTTCGCCATCTTGACTTGAGGTTAACACAAGACCACTGAGTAGGAGCTCAAATGGGTGCCCAAATGACAACCACAACTGCCTAGAAGCTAACCCTCACGAATTCGTGACCATAGAATATCACGCCCTACGCCGAAGAGACAAAGCTCGTGCTATCGGTGTAGATGAATAATCAAATCATGATGGGTACCCAAAGACCTATTGCACGCTAAAGGCTACTATGAAGGCAACAACTGGATTTGGTTGCTCAAGACCAAGAATAGTACGTGTGCTCCTCAATCCAAGCCCTCCATCCCATCTCGACAAAGCTGTGAGCCAGCTAGGGATGAGAAATCCATTGCCTCAAAAAACACCAGATCCATAGAATCTCATAGAGTCTATCAAACCAAAGCCACAACCATGTGGCCCTAGGCCAACTCAACCTAACACTTCTAGTGTCCTAATTGCTCCACAAGCTGGGAATAGTACATCAATTGAGGCCGAGGACCAATCGATTACACAAATGGTCGATAGATGCCCCATCGAACCACCCAAGAGGTAGGCATCAGTAGTTGAGCTATCTAGCTCAACCAAACCTCAACCTTGCGTAGGTCTTAGACCCTCCTATAAGTGTAAATCTATCCTTACATTGGCCATGGACCTAGCCGCAAACATGGGGGATGACTTGGTCACCTGCATCAGATGCTTAGATGCCATGTTCACCATGCTAGCCGTGAACTATGAACAGTTGGGGACTTAGGCCTCCTCAATGAGACATTAGCAATGGATGTATGCTTCTTGCCATGCACTTGGGAGGACTATGAGTTTGTGTTCATCAAGATTCTTGAGGTAGACAAGGAATTGATTGACAATGAGATCTCTCGAGAGCAAGCTTGCACACAACGGCTGATCACATTATATCGTAGGAGCAAAGTCTCTGCAATAGGCCAAGAGCTAGAAGAGCTGAAAAAGCTAGTCAACTTTGACTCTCCCTTTCTGCAAAAATGGTATACTCTGCACCTCCAATGGGAATCAGTGGGCTGCCAAATCATGACTAACACTGAGTAGAGACGTGCAATCAAAACTGCTGAGCACGACCAAACCTATGTGGCTCCTACCTCACTCAGAGTCTTGGCCATCATGCAAATGACCTTTAGAGGAATATGTCATGGCCCACCCCTATTTCGATCGAATCTTAACTGAGGAAGAACTACACATTGCTAGCAGGATGAACTTCCTCATTGATGTCCTGGCCTACATTACACATGTAGGTATTAGAGCTCACGACATAGACTATCATGCCCACTTAGAGTATAACCCAAACTTTTACGATTGGCTCATGGACGAAGTAAAGCACAACAATCTTGCACTTAAACACCTTTAATCCTTCATCCTCCAATCCTAGAAAGGATTTTCATCATTCTCAAGGGAGGGGGGGTGGGGGTAAGATGGAAAAAAAAACCTGAATCAACGTTTAAAGTAGAAAAGAATGTGTAAAAATCAATGGATGATTGAGTAAAAGTGTTAGAAATTCTTGTGAAATGCATGGACTATTTAAAGAAAAATTCTTTTTCTATATTTAAGCATTTTATTTTTCATAAGCATTTCCTCCATCTCCGATACGTCTTTTTGCAAACATTATCTAAAGAATATTGATGATGAGATATCGCTTCATGATAGGCATCTCCAATGGTAGGACAAGAGAAAACCAGCAAGCTACCATTCTAGGAGGAAGAGTAGGCAAAGTACGGCCTCTTAGTGGAGATCAGGGCCTTCAACCAGTTCAGGTTTAGGCATATCCTAAACTTGGAGGATGCGGCCATGGAGGAACCAGCTGTAAAATAGATTGTAAAGCAATGCAATCTATAGAAGTACATGGACAAAGTTGGCCAAGTTGTGGACTATGAGAAATGCATGGAATTCCTCCGAACTTTCCAAAAGAACCGCGGCACCATAATGGTGTGCCAAGAAAATGCAACCCGCTAGGTGGAGATCGAGTTGAGCCTCGAATTGGTACATAGAGCATTGGGCTTGCCCAACAAGTTTGATAGATGGCCCAGAAGAGACGTATATGATATGCTGGGGATGGATAAGATCCTAGTCCACACCTAGGACAATATCAATCTCATGGACATCTTGGATCGAGAAGTCCAACTGCTGTGCAAGCGAAGATGGTCCATACATTGTTCTCCAGTCATAGGTACAATGCATTGATGAGGCGAATCAACATGCCTATGTTGGAGAGCATCATAGCCAAATCCCTGGATGAAGTAAACCTGAATGGATTTGTGCAAAAAACAATAGAAAATTTAGCAAAAGCACTGGCCACAGGTGGAAGGCCTACGGGTGGAGAATCCCCGGCCTCCAAAGCTAGGAAGAAGTCATCGTGTTGAAGGCCTCTACCATCAGGGTTCGGAGGGGTCTTGATGGCCATCATTAGAGGCCTTATGGGAAGCACAAGAAAATGAAGGAGTTGGCAAGATGCTGGACAGGTCCCCTCCTCGCCAAGAACAGGAACAATCTAGCAAGAGGACAAAGAGTGACAAGCAAGAGAGCATGAAGAAAGAAAGAATGGACTTGCAAAGAGCTCGAAGAGAGTCCAAAACCGTCAAGGATAGAAGGAAGAGAAAAGAAAAGGATGAGGAAAAAAGACTAAAAGAGGAATCCAAGAAAGTTGAGAGGAGAGGAGGAGGAAAGTAGAGCAAGAAGATGAGGAGTTAAGGAGGAAGGAAGAGGAAGACATAGCCCTAGCAATTCACCTCTCAATGGAGCAACTCTCAAGGGAAGAAGAGATGCTGATTGCCATGAGCCCTCACGAAGAAGAACACCCAAGCACAAGCTCCCAAGCATCTAAATGCATACCACCCCTAGTAGCAGAGGGCAAGGGCAAGGGTCCCCTTAACCCCATCCCACATGTCCTAGTGCCCACCACCCTAGTCTCTGCACCTACCCAAGGCTCTTCTACCATGGTGGATGCTAGTAACCCTGTGGTTTGGGTATAGTTTTTGGTCAATAAAGAGACGACTCAAGGCACAAGTGGAGGAACCCTAGTGACAAGAGCAAAAAGATTGGCAGCTGAGGATGCGGAATCTAGACACGATCTCAAAAGATGAAAGATAGAAGCATCCACAACGACTACTCCTACAGCGCTATTGTTGTCTACAAAGACTCTCTTAGATGCCACACAATTAGAAGAGGAGGAGGCCATTGAATCATTAAGGAGAAAGTTACAGATCGCAGCATGGCTTTAAGACGCGAGCTACACATCCAACCATAAGCTACAGGGCCCAAGGAAGTAGAGCCACAAGAGCATAGGGGAGAAGAGATGCGAAGGACGACTGAAGACATAGGGCCAAGTTTTGAAATGGGACAACAAGACGCAGCTCCTCATTAGAAAATTATTAAGGCAAGACCCTACCCTGCAAGAATACCATCTCCCACCACTCTTTTTTAATCTCAATGCCAACATAGATAGCTGTGCAATGGCTAGGCTAATGATGCACATTACCCTCTCACCATCCTTGTGCATAGCCCTCTTAGAGAACATGAACAACAATCGCCCCACCCAATGTAACCATTCCCATCCACCACTCATCTTAATGATCAAATGGGTCTAAAAGGATACATCCTGGGTAGAAAATTTCTTAGCAAATCCATTAAGCCCCCAGCTTCTCTCTCCCATGACCATGACAATGAAGATTAGTTCTTTGTTATAATCCCAAAAAAAAGATAGAAAAAGAAAAGCAAAGACAAAGGAAAAAAGAAATGAGAAAAAGAAAAAGAAAATAATAAGAGAACAAGAGAAGAAAATAACAAGAGAAAGCAATTAAATCATCGCCCTATAAGTAGGCCACAGTCACTGCACCCAAGGGTCCTCAAGTTAGCCACGTCCCAGTGGCTTTGGTCAAGTCAGCTCCGTCCCTAAACCCCTTGCCCATTTTGATTCCCCACATCATGCTTAGGGCGTGTCAAGGGCAGGACATACCTAGGGAGGTCACCCTCTCCTATGGTTAGACATGTCTACCTAAGACACACTCACTGCATCCCCTTAGGCAAGAATTGGGTCCTCAAGTGTGGGACAACACCCAAGCCTAGTTTGACCCAACTCCTAGTTCCACTAGCATGAACACAATGCACCACATGGTAAGGTAGACACACTCCCAAGTAGTGCACCTTCTTTTCTTTGCAGCAACAGGTAATTCCAAACAATGCAAGCCATCAACTTATGAGGCCCCATCATAATCGACTCACATGACCACCTATCAAATCATTGGATCTTCATCACCAGCTCAAACCGGCAAGTGCCATGGGATTGGCACTCGTCTAGGAGGGGGGTAATGTTACAAGATATGTCACGAACAATGACCATGCAACAAAAAAGAAACAGAGGAAGACAAGGAAGCCAAAGTCAAAAAGTGAATGAAGAAGCTCATTCTGCCTAGGTAGGAAAAGTGGAGGAGAAGGGAAGCTTAGAAAAAACATGGGAGAGCACTGAATATTCTAGCAAGGCTCTTTGAAAGATGAAGGAGGTCCTCTCAAGGATCAAGGAGGCTCTCTCAAGGATGAAGGATGCTCTCTCAAGGATCAAGGAGAACCTTCGAGGGCTCTCACAACAACAAGTAAAGTGTGGGGCACAATGTAATTCATTTTATAAAAGTGTCAAGCTCCCTCCTGTTAAGCTCTCCTGTGTAAGTTGTAAAGTCTAAATGGACATAGGTGAAGGGATAAAGCAACTAGAAGGGAATAGGGAAAGAGGACATTGACAAGATGCCCGGTCATGTAAAAAAGGGGACAAGTGCCCAAGGGATTTAGGGCTTGTATATAAACCTAAAAAGTGAATGAGGAGCTCATTTTTTGGTGTGTGGCAAAAGTGGTCTCTTCTTCTTCCGTTCTTCTCTCCTTCTTGCTCACTTGTGCTTGAGAGAGGGAGTGTGTGTGAGGGTGAGGGATCTTGGAGAAGAAGCTCTCCATCATCTCCTCTCTTCTTCTTCTCTTCTCTTCTCTTGCGCATGGATATGGAGGATGGAGCTCAAAGGAGGAGGCTTGAGGTTGCTTGAGCTTGCATCTCAAGTCGTTGAGCTACCGACTTGCTTGAGGGAGGAGGCTACTCATTTGGGTATCAAGGTAAGCTCAGTATACCCCTGTAGGATCAAAGGTGCGTTAGCTCAGTGGGAGATGGCCATTTGTGCTCACTTGAAATGCTTGAAGCAATAAGCCGTCCGTTGGTCTTGGCGGTTGAGCGTGAGCTCCCACTACATCTTTCTTTGGTTTTTTCTAAATCTTTTTTCCACACTATACTTGAAATTTTGAGATTTGTGTAATTTGAATCTAGTCTACTTTAATCCATAAACATAAATCAACAAACACTAGCACACAAATGAATTGATATCCTCTCAATCCCACCCTTTCTAACTAATTGAAGCACCATTTTTAAGTGTGAGCTCCTATTCCATTGCATAGAGAAGAGGATGTATGCCTTGCCAAAATCGATTTCGTTGGGCCCCCCATCCTTCCCCCATGGCACCAAAATATCACCTTTGTTGAAGATTTGTAAACAATGTTGGACATAAGGGATTCTTATTATTTCAAGCATTGTAACTAATGTGGCTATAGATGCCTCTCACCTAACCATTACACACTCTTCCTTGATAATTTACCCTTCCATATCTCATATCTGAAATCGAGAAAGATTGAATGACCCCAGTATAGCAAACTCACCAACTCACCTCTTTACAGTCAAGGATCAAAGATGTATTAATAGCTCCATGATTTGAATGTGGCTCAAGCATTCTCTCCTTCCATCACTTTGATCTGATTCATGCAAGCTCCATACATCGAGAGGAATGGAAGAGGAGAAGAAGAAGAAGATAGAAAATAAGAAGGGATTCTCCAATTAGTCTCTCACTCTCTCCCTCAACCTCTCTGTCTCTCTCTCTCTCCACAAACACACACACAAAAGTAAGTAAGAAGTAAGAAGCAATGGATGAGGACAAGTTTACACACAAAAAAAAGAAGCTTTATAATAGTCTTACCATTGATCCTAAGAACCTAAACCACTTGTTGTCAAGATTGTGGGAGAGAAGGAAGGAGTCTCACTTGTAGCTTTCTTGCTTGCACAATGGGGGAATACACACAAGGGTGGAGGCTGAAAACAGTTTTCCTCTTCTTAGTTGTGTAAGCCAAAAGAACTCTAGTACATAGCAATAGAAGAACCCTATATATGGGTCTCAAACCAAACTCAACTAACTAAGGTGGCATACTAACTGAGCCACGAACTGGAGTAGATAAGGATAGCTATCATCTAGCTATTATTCATGGGCGGTGTACCAACCGCATCTGTACTGACAAGTCGGTGACATAAATGCACAACGGTCACCCTGGTATATCACGAGTGGAGCTCAATATCTCAACACTCCCCCTCGAGCTCAATCCCAATTCCTGCACACCAAGCAGGTCTTTGAACTTGCGTAGCTTCTCTGCGCCCAATGCCTTCGTGAATATGTTAGCCACCTGGTCCTCTGTGCTGACATAAACTAGATCAATAAGACCTAGTAAAACCCTCTCCCGCACATAGTGATAATGCACCTCAATGTGCTTTGTTCTAGCATGATAGACTGGGTTATTTGCCAAGTTTATACTACTCATGTTGTCACAATAAATGACAATTGGCCCATCTGTAGGCTGATGCATATCATAAAGTAGCTTATGCAACCAAGCTACCTCACATGCAGCCATTGCTGCACGCCTGTACTCAGCCTCTGTGCTCGACAAGGCAACTGTAGGCTATTTCTTGCTGCTCCAAGTGACTGCACCACTCCCAAAAGAGAACATATATCCACTGGTAGATCGTCTATCAAAAATACTACTAGCCCAATCAGCATTAGTGTATCCATGCAACTGTATCTGAACCCCAGTCTCATAAAATAGTCCATACTGCAATGTGGACTTCACATATCTGAGTATGCATCTAGCCGCATCCAAATGTGGTTTCCTTGGAGCTTGCATAAACTGACTTACCAATCCAATAGCATAGCTCAAATCTGGCCTGGTAATAGTAATATAAATCAGACTTCCTACTATGCGTCTGTACATAGTAGGGTCTTCGAGAAGCTCACCTGCATCTGCGCTCAACTTCACATTCTGCTCCAAAGGAACTGAAATAGGCTTACAACCTGTCATCCCATATTTGGACAGCATGTCCAATCCATACTGCCTCTGTAAGAGCCATATCCCACTTGGTGATCTAATCACCTCAATGCCCAAGAAATAACGCAGCTCTCCCAAATCCTTCATCTCAAACTTTTGCTTCAATAGCATTTTCACATGAAGGATATCTTCATCACTATCACCTGTGATAATCAAATCATCAACATAAATGACAAGCAGCATAATACCTTTCTCTGTTTTTCTCACATAAAGTGAGAAATCTGCCTTGGAAATCTGAAAGCCAATAGTGACAAGATACTGTCCTATCTTGTCAGACCATGCTCTAGGTGCTTGCTTCAAGCCATACAAGGCTTTCTTCAACCTGCAAACAAACTCAGGATAAACAACATGCACATAACCTGGTGGCTGCTCCATATAGACCTCTTCTTGCAAATCACCATGCAAGAAGGCATTCTTTACATCCGTATGATGTAAAGACCATCCCTTTGATGCAGCCATAGCAATGACTGCTCTTACGGTTGCCATCCTTGCAACCGGACTGAATGTTTCTTCATAGTCAATGCCATATGTTTGTGCATACCCCTTGACTACTAATCTTGCCTTGTATCTGTTCACAGAACCATCTGCATTGTGTTTCACCTTATAAACCCAGTTACAGCCAATTGCATTCTTATCTTTAGGCAAAGGTACCAACTCCCATGTAGCATTTGCTTCCAAGGCATCCATTTCTTCATCCATGGCTTTCTCCCATTTTTCTTTTCCCATGTCTTGCTCAAAAGAAGTGAGTTCTGGTTCCTGTATCAGTTTGACTATATATGCATAGTGAATGGTTGTAAATCCATCATATTTTAGCCTATCCACAAGATACCTAGCTCTAGTAGACCTACGCAAAGTAGGCTCACTTCTAGGTGCTCTCAAAACATCCGTGGTCTTCCTTACTCCAGGTGTGACAATAGAAGGAATACCCAACTCATCATCAAGGCTCTGTTCTGAGCCACTGGATTCACCATCCACATAAGAGTGACCTGCATTCACATCAAACATGGGCTGATCTACCTTCTCTTTTCCTTTTCGTGATACCTGCATACCACTATCTGCATTGTTTTGAGAAGATTCTCCTGATCTCAATCTGCCTGTCCATGGCGAAGAATGTGAACCACTGTTAGAGGACGATCCAGGTCCACTAATATCTTGTGACTGCTGCTGTGAATTCTGTGCAGCATTACCATTTTGTGCATCTACATTATCAATCACATTTACTGGTTTATACTAGCTACTCATCTCATCAAAAACAACATCTCTACTCACTGTAAACTTACGAGTAGAAGGGTTATAACATCTATACCCTTTCTGTTGCAGAGAGTAACCAATAAAGATGCACTTCTCAGCTTTTGGATCCAACTTGGATCTCAACTCATCTGGCACATGAACATAGGCAATGCAACCAAAAATTTAAAAATGAGAAATATTTGGTTTCCTACCAGTATACCTCTCCTCTAGAGTCATCCCATGTATTGCTGCAGTGGGAGTCCTGTTCATTATGTAGACTGCTGTAGCAACTACCTCAACCCAATAAAAATCTGGCACGTCTTTTTCATTGAGCATGGCACGAGATACCTCTCCAATATGCCTATTTTTCCTTTCTGTAATTCCATTTTGTTGTGGGGTATGACTGCATGAATATTGCTGCTTTATGCCATGCTCCTGCAGGAACCTTGCAAACTCATTTGAGAGGTACTCTCCCCCTCCATCTGACCTTAGGCATTTTATTTGCAGGCCTGTTTCTTTTTCAACCATAGCTTTAAGAGTTTTGAAATGCCCAAAAACTTCACTTTTCTTTTTCATAAAATACACCCAAACTTTTCTGCTATAGTCATCAATAAAAGTGACAAAATAATGACAGCCTCCAAGAGATGCAGCTTTAGTAGTCCACACATCAGAGTGGATTAATTCCAATGGCTTCTTACTCTCTTGAACATGTCTAGGAAATGGTTTCCTTGCCTGTTTTCCAAACTGACAGGCTTCACATACCTTATGCATTTCTGCAACCTTGAATTTAGGCAATCTTGCAACAATATTTTGGGCTTGCATTGATTTAAGTCATTGTACATTAACATGACCGATGCGTTTATGCCAGATATCAATATCTGCAACTACACCGGTCCCATGTGCAAACATTGCTGCACTCAATTCAGGCATGTCTGCATCCAATGTAAACATTCTACCCTTCTTCTTTCCTTTCGCTATCAAGCGACCTTTATTTTTCATATCCTCAACAAAGCGTCCATGAGGATTAAATTTGACCTGCAAGCCTTGTTTAACCATTTGACCAACAGAAACCAGATCCTTGGTGATATTCGGGACATGAAATACATTTGACAGGTATTTCTTTTTCCCATCCTGCATAGACAAAGGAATTTTTCCAATCTGCACAATAGGATGTGCAGTGTCATCACCAGTCTCCACAAATCCTGGTTTTTCCATTTTTCTTGCATCCTGTATCCATTCTGCATGACCTGTCATGTGGTTTGATGCACTTGAGTCAACATACCACACTTCGTTGCTTTCTTCTGTACTTGTCACAGAATTGTTCATGTGCTGCACCATAAACAAATGCTCATTTCTATCATCACCCTGTCTACTAGAAGATGCATAATTTTCTTGTTGCAATTTTCCATTTATGATGTCATTCTGCTTTTTATAGCAGTCTTTAGCCATATGACCCATTTTTCCATAGTAGTAGCATTCAACATTGCTGTTTGCATTTTGGCCTCTTTGCCATCCACCATGACCTCTTTGGCTCCCCTGCCTCTAGACTTATCACGTCCTCCTCCATAGGACTCATTTTCTTGAGTTTGCTGCATATTCTGATTTCTACCATGGCCTCCAGATTGGCCTCCTCTACCTCTGCCTCTACCTCTTCCAGCATTTGAGTAGAAGACAGTTTCTTTTGAAGTTCCTCTTGAAGAAGATGCACCACCATTTCTCTGCTCCTCAGAAATTAGAAGAGCAATCAACTCCTCAAAATCAGGAAATCTTTCACGAACTGAAATGGATATTCGAAACTGTGCATAATCCTTTCCTAGACCATTCAAGGTCACAGAAACTAAATCATCATCTTCCACTAGCGACCCAATGGAAGCAAGTGCATCTGCAATCTTCTTCATCTTCATGTGGTAGTCATTGATGCTCATACTTTCTCTTTGCACATTATGCAACTCTTGCTTGAGCTGCATTTTCCTGGCTTGCGTATTTGTGCTATATATTTTTGATAAAGTATCCCATGCCTCCTTTGGCGTACTTGCATCCTGAATATGCACAATCATAGAGTCTGAAATACTGATAGATAGCCAGTACATAACTTTCCTGGCTCTCTCATGCCATGTTTTGAATGCCTGCATTTGCTATTGATTGGGAACATCAGGAAGAACTGGTTCTTCTTCATTTCCTGCAACAAATTCCCAATATCCTTTTCCCATAAGGAAATTCGTCATTCTAAACTTCCATGCTTGGAAGTTGTTCTTGTCAAGCTTTTCAGTGACAATCTGTGAAAGAGAATCAGACGCCATTACAGAACACTCCAAAAAATTCTGTCACTGCAATAAACACAGCTTCACCCTCACAAGGGCAAATCTACAAAACTGGCGAAAGTGGTATTTGACTTCACAGTCACTTCCTAGTGATGATTTTGCATAAACAGGAAACAAGGATGATTCTGTAACTCCCAATGTCTCTGCACACAAGCATTGTTGAGATATCGAGCTCCACTCGTGATACGCCAGGGTGACCGTTGTGTATTTATGTCACCGACTTGTCAGTTGCAGACGCGGTTGGTACATCGCCCATGAATAATAGCTACATGATAGCTATGCTTATCTACTCTAGTTCGTGGCTCAGTTAGTATGCCACCTTAGTTAGTTGAGTTTGGTTTGAGACCCATATATAGGGTTCTTCTATTTCTTTGTACTTGAGTTCTTTTGGCTTACACAACTAAGAAGAGGAAAACTGTTTTCAGCCTCCACCCTTGTGTGTATTCCCCCATTGTGCAAGCAAGAAAGCTTCAAGTGAGACTCCTTCCTTCTCTCCCACAATCTTGGCATGGTATCAGAACCTTGTTCGTGGTAAGGAGCTCAAGAAAGCAAGCCAAGCTCGCGGTGTTCTGGTAAGAGGAGCAGTATTGCTTTCATTTTCTGTTTTGGGAGCAGATCTCTGCAGGTAGCACAGCCAGAAAGTGCAGGAGTGCATTGTCTCAGGTTGAGACGCCCTTCGTGGTGAAGCAAGAGGGCAGTAGATGCTACGGGTGTGGGCTTTAGCCCTTGGCGACCTTGTTTTTTTGATTTGAGGCCATTTCGGGGCCTGTTTTGGAGGCAGGAGTTTTCTGCACGCACTCAGGAAAAGGCCCAGTTTTATGCTGTGCGACCACTGTTCTACAGGTCGGTGAAAAGTTACTGTAGAAATTACATTGTATGCCTGTGCGCAGAGACATTGGGAGTTATAGAATCATCCCTGTTGCCTGTTGATGCAAAATTGTCACTAGAAAGTGACTGTGTGGTCAAATACCACTTTCGTCAGTTTTGCAGATTTGCCCTTGTGAGACTGAAGCTGTGTTCTTTGCAGTGACAGAATTTTTTGGAGTGTTCTGTAATGGCGTCTGATTCTCTTTCACAGATTGTCACTGAAAAGCTTGACAAGAACAACTTCCAAGCATGGAAGTTTAGAATGACAAATTTCCTTATGGGAAAAGGATATTGGGAATTTGTTGCAGGAAATGAAGAAGAAACAGTTCTTCCTGATGTTCCCAATCAACAGCAAATGCAGGCATTCAAAACATGGCATGAGAGAGCCAGGAAAGTTATGTATTGGTTGTCTATCAGTATTTCAGACTCTATGATTGTGCATATTCAGGATGCAAGTATGCCAAAGGAGGCATGGGATACTTTGTAAAAAATGTATAGCACAAATACGCAAGCCAGGAAAATGCAGCTCAAGCAAGAGTTGCATAATGTGCAAAGAGAAAGTATGAGCATCAACGACTACCACATGAAGGTGAAGAAGATTGCAGATGCACTTGCTTCCATTGGGTCGCCAGTGGAAGATGATGATTTAGTTTCCGTGACCGTGAATGGTCTAGGAAAGGATTATGCACAGTTCTGAACATCCATTTCCGTTCGTGAAAGATTTCCTGATTTTGAGGAGTTAATTGCTCTTCTAATTTCTGAGGAGCAGAGAAATGGTGGTGCATCTTCTTCAGGAGGAGCTTCAAAAGAAGCTGTCTTCTACTCAAATGTTGGAAGAGGTAGAGGCAGAGGTAGAGGAGGCCGATTTGGAGGCCGTGGCAGAAATCAGAATATGCAGCAAACTCAAGAAAACCAGTCCTATGGAGGAGGACGTGGTAACTCTAGAGGCAGGGGGAGCCAAAGAGGTCGTGGTGGATGGCAAAGAGGCCAAAATGCAAACAGTAATGTTGAATGCTACTACTGTGGTAAAATGGGTCATATGGCTAAAGACTGCTATAAAAAGCAGAATGACATCATGAATGGAAAACTGCAACAAGGGAATTATGCATCTTCTAGTAGACAGGGTGATGACAGAAATGAGCACTTGTTTATGGTGCAGCACATGAACAATTCTGTGACAAGTGCAGAAGAAAGCAATGATGTATGTGCATCAAACCACATGACATGTCATGCAGAATGGATGGAGGATGCAAGGAAAATGGAAAAACCAGGATTTGTGGAGACTGGTGATGATACTGCACATCCTATTGTGCAGATTGGAAAAATTCCCTTGTCTATGCAAGATGGGAAAAAGAAATACCTATCCGATGTATTTCATGTCCCGAATATCACCAAGAATCTGGTTTCTGTTGGTCAAATGGTTGAGCACGGCTTGTAGGTCAGATTTAATCCTCATGGATGCTTTGTTGAGGATATGAAAAATAAAGGTCACTTGATAGCAAAAGGAAAGAAGAAGGGCAGAATGTTTACATTGGATGCAGACATGTCTGAATTGAGTGCAGCAATGTTTGCACATGGGACCGGTGTAGTTGCAGATATTGATATCTGGCATAAACACATTGGTCATGTTAATGTACATCGACTTAAATCAATGCAGGCCCAAAATATTGTTGCAGGTTTGCCAAAATTCAAGGTTGCAGAAATGCATAAGGTATGTGAAGCCTGTCAGTTTGGAAAACATGCAAGGAAACCATTTCCTAGACATGTTCAAGAGAGTAAGAAGCCATTGGAATTAATCCACTCTAATGTGTGGACAACTAAAGCTGCATCTCTTGGAGGCTGTCATTATTTTGTCAGTTTTATTGATGACTATAGCAGAAAAGTTTGGGTGTATTTTATGAAAAAGAAAAGTGAAGTTTTTGGGCATTTCAAAACTCTTAAAGCAATGGTTGAAAAAGAAACAGGCATGTAGATAAAATGCCTAAGGTCAGATGGAGGGGGAGAGTACCTCTCAAATGAGTTTGCAAGGTTCCTACAGGAGCATGGCATAAAGCAGCAATATTCATGCAGTCATACATCACAACAAAATGGAATTACAGAAAGGAAAAACAGGCATATTGGAGAGGTATCTCGTGCCATGCTCAATGAAAAAGACTTGCCAGATTTTTATTGGACTGAAGCAGTTGCTACAGCAGTCTACATAATGAACAGGACTCCCACTGCAGCAATACATGGAATGACTCCAGAGGAGAGGTATACTGGTAGGAAACCAGATATTTCTCATTTGAAAATTTTTGGTTGCATTGCCTATGTACATGTGCCAGATGAGTTGAGATCCAAGTTGGATCCAAAAGCTGAGAAGTGCATCTTTATTGGTTACTCTCTGCAGCAAAAAGGGTATAGATGCTATAACCCTTCTACTCGTAAGTTTACAGTGAGCAGAGATGTTGTTTTTGATGAGATGAGTAGGTGGTATAAAACAGTAAATGTGATTGATGATGTAGATGCACAAAATGGTAATGCTGCACAGAATTCACAGCAGTAGTCACAAAATATTAGTGGACCTGGAGCGTCCTCTAGCAGTGGTTCACATTCTTCGCCATGGACAGGCAGATTGAGATCAGGAGAATCTTCTCAAAGTAATGCAGATAGTGGTATGCAGGTATTATGAAAAGGAAAAGAGAAGGTTGATCAGCCCATGTTTGATGTGAATGCAGGTCACTCTTATGTGGATGGTGAATCCAGTGGCTCAGAACAGAGCATTGATGATGAGTTGGGTATTCCTTCTATTGTTACACCTGGAATAAGGAAGACCAGGGATGTTTTGAGAGCACCTGGGAGTGAACCTACTTTGCGCAGGTCTAGGAGAGCTAGGTATCCTGTGGATAGGCTGAAATATGATGGATTTATAGCCATTCACTATGCATATATGGTCAAAGTGATACAGGAACCAGAACCCACTTCTTTTGAGCAAGCCATGGGAAAAGAAAAATGGGAGAAAGCCATGGATGAAGAAATGGATGCCTTGGAAGCAAATGCTACATGGGAATTGGTACCTTTGCCTAAAGGTAAGAATGCAATTGGTTGTAAGTGGGTTTATAAGGTGAAGCACAATGCAGATGGTTCTGTGAACAGATACAAGGCAAGATTAGTAGTCAAGGGGTATGCACAAACATATGGCATTGACTATGAAGAAACATTCAGTCCGGTTGCAAGGATGGCAACCGTAAGAGCAGTCATTGCTATGGCTGCATCAAAGGGATGGTCTTTACATCAGATGGATGTAAAGAATGCCTTCTTGCATGGTGATTTGCAAGAAGAGGTCTATATGGAGTAGCCACCAGGTTATGTGCATGCTGTTCATCCTGAGTTTGTTTGCAGGTTAAAGAAAGCCTTGTATGGCTTGAAGCAAGCACCTAGAGCATGGTCTGACAAGATGGGACAGTATCTTGTCACTATTGGCTTTCAAATTTCCAAGGCAGATTTCTCACTTTATGTGAGAAAAACAGAGAAAGGTATTATGCTACTTGTCATTTATGTTGATGATTTGATTATGACAGGTGACAGTGATGAAGATATCCTTCATGTGAAAATGCTATTGAAGCAGAAGTTTGAGATGAAGGATTTGGGAGAGCTGCGTTATTTCTTGGGCATTGAGGTGATTAGATCACCAAGTGGGATACAGCTCTTGTAGAGGCAGTATGGATTGAACATGTCCAAATATGGGATGACAGGCTGTAAGCCTATTTCAGTTCCTTTGGAGCAGAATGTGAAGCTGAGCGCAGATGCAGGTGAGCTTCTAGAAGACCCTACTATGTACAGACGCATAGTAGGAAGTTTGATTTATATGACTATTACCAGGCCAGATTTGAGCTATGCTGTTGGATTGGTAAGTCAGTTTATGCAGGCTCCAAGGAAACCACATTTGGATGCGGCTAGACGCATACTCAGGTATGTGAAGTCCACATTGCAGTATGGACTATTTTATGAGACTGGGGTTCATATACAGTTGCATGGATACACTGATGCTGATTGGGCTGGTAGTATCTATGATAGATGATCTACCAGTGGATATGTGTTCTCTTTTGGGAGTGCTGCAGTCACTTGGAGCAGCAAGAAACAGCCTACAGTTGCCTTGTCGAGCACAGAGGCTGAGTACAGGGGTGCAGCAATGGCTGCATGTGAGGTAGCTTGGTTGCATAAGCTACTTTATGATATGCATCAATCTACAGATGGGCCAGTTGTCATTTATTGTGACAACATGAGTAGTATAAACTTGGCAAATAACCCAGTCTATCATGCTAGAACAAAGCACATTGAGGTGCATTATCACTATGTGCGAGAGAGGGTTTTACTAGGTCTTATTGATCTAGTTTATGTCAGCATAGAGGATCAGGTAGCTGACATATTCACGAAGGCATTGGGCGCAGAGAAGCTGTGCAAGTTTAGAGACCTACTTGGGGTGTGCAGGAATTGGGATTGAGCTCGAGGGGGAGTGTTGAGATATCGAGCTCCACTCGTGATACGCCAGGGTGACCGTTGTGTATTTATGTCACCGACTTGTCAGTTGCAGACGCGGTTGGTACATCGCCCATGAATAATAGCTACATGATAGCTATGCTTATCTACTCTAGTTCGTGGCTCAGTTAGTATGCCACCTTAGTTAGTTGAGTTTGGTTTGAGACCCATATATAGGGTTCTTCTATTTCTTTGTACTTGAGTTCTTTTGGCTTACACAACTAAGAAGAGGAAAACTGTTTTCAGCCTCCACCCTTGTGTGTATTCCCCCATTGTGCAAGCAAGAAAGCTTCAAGTGAGACTCCTTCCTTCTCTCCCACAATCTTGACAAGCATACGATGCAATTTCTGTGGTAACTTTTCACCGACCTGTAGAACAGTGGTCGCACAGCATAAAACAGGGCCTTTTCCTGAGTGCATGCAGAAAACTTCCGCCTCCAAAACAGGCCCCAAAATGGCCTCAAATAAAAAAAAATAGAGATACCAAGGGCTAAAGCCCTATCCCTAGCATATACTGCCCTCTTGCTATACCACGAAGGGCGTCTCAATCTGAGACAATGCACTCTTGCACTTTCCGGCTGTGCTACCTGTAGAGACTTGCTCCTAAAACAGAAAAATGAAAGCAACACTAGTCCTGTTACCAGAACACCGCAAACTTGGCTTGCTTTCTTGAGCTCCTTACCACGAACAAGGCTTTGATACCATGTCAAGATTGTGGGAGAGAAGGAAGGAGTCTCACTTGTAGCTTTCTTGCTTGCACAATGGGGGAATACACACAAGGGTGGAGGCTGAAAACAGTTTTCCTCTTCTTAGTTGTGTAAGCCAAAAGAACTCTAGTACATAGAAATAGAAGAACCCTATATATGGGTCTCAAACCAAACTCAACTAACTAAGGTGGCATACTAACTGAGCCACGAACTGGAGTAGATAAGGATAGCTATCATCTAGCTATTATTTATGGGCGGTGTACCAACCGCATCTGTAACTGACAAGTCGGTGACATAAATGCACAACGGTCACCCTGGCATATCACGAGTGGAGCTCGATATCTCAACACTTGTAATATCCCCGAACTTGATGATTGATCCATAAATAGCTCTTAATTCACTGGAATCATGGAGTTATAGAGAAGCATTGAACTGCATCAAATAAATTCCATTGAGCACCACAAGCAAATATCATTGTGAGTTGGACATTGCTTGCTTTGAAAGAAATCCTATTGGCTACATGATCTCAATGATGGCACTTTGGATACCCTCTTATTTGTCCAAGAGGTTCAACCATGAAGCACAATGGCTATCTCTCACCTAACATCTTGCACATGTCACACCAAGATCCACTTGTAGTGAGATTGCATGGCCTTTTTTAAAGCATGAACGATGCTCTTGTGAGAAGATCGACAATCTACAAATGCACTCCTTTCATTCTCAACCCTCTATGGCCTTAACATGCGAGGAAGAAGCATGAGCATAGGCATGAGAGAGTACTCAAGAGGAAGAAGATGACTTCACTCACATGGTCCCTCACCCTCACTTACTCACTCACTCTCTCAACTCTCTCAAACTCTCACTCACCCTCTCTCTCACGCAAATGAAAAGCAAGAAGGAAAGCACACAAAATTTGCACACACATGAATAGCTTGCTCTATTCTTTCTCATCCTTTAAATGTGTGAAAATTAGGGTTAGGATCTCACGATCCCCGTTGGGCATCTTACCCCTTTTATGGTCCTTCTAATTAATCATAGATCTTTTAAATATGCAATCAAAGTTCATTTTTGATGAAAAAATAGACCTAACATGAATCGTGATTGAGATACTAACCAATTTAGTAGAATTTGCATAGGAGAGAGTTTGCTTGTTGTTGTTTGCTGACTCTCATTGAAACAACCACATGAAATGTTACAAAGACTACTATTTGTCCAAAATTTTATCAGCCTCTTTCTTTGTCTCCTTCTTGTAGTTAACATTATCCCCCCTCCTAGATGAGTGCCAGTCCCATGGAAATTTCACCAAATGTATTAGTGAAAGGCTCTGAGATATTTGATGAGGGAGTTACAGGCTTGGATGGTGTGGTGTGAAAGAAGAGATGCAGATGGGCAAGGAAGCGAGACTAAGAGACTCAAAGCATGCTAGGTTAACTTGAAGAGGAGATGATGGCTAATGCTAAAGGGGTCATGATGGCATGGGCCACTCATGTTGATGGGTCTTGAAGAGCTTTGTTGTACCTCTTGTGTCACTTGTGCTCTTCCTATGAGTTATGTCTTCCTTATTTGTGTAGTTGTGTATACCCATGCATGTGCGATTGGGACCTATGTTAAATTCCAAGTGAACTTGGAATATTGTGAAAGGTAGAGCTCGAGTGGAAGCACATAAGCAGAAGCAAAAGAAAAGGAAGAGCTATGGCAGATGGAGCAAAAGAGTAAGAGAGAGAGATATTGTATATGGGAACTCCAATAGTCACAATGTGTGATCAACCTTCCCTTATTCAATAGTCATGAAAGAATAAAGAATAAAGTGACAGTGATGGGCAACTGCCACTTGTAGTATACATGTGTGCCAATATAGTGTACAGTGAATAAATGTGGGTAACAAGGCAAAGGCCCCTTTACACCCAACAACCTCCCACTTAAAGGTGAATTTGCCTTAGTGAGAAGAGTAAAAGAAAAAAAAGAGAAAAATACAACATATACATAGAGTACAATAGGATGGGGAAATATGTCATCTCATCCTATACTCATCAACTTCCTAAGGAAGGCATATCATTCCATTGGGAGATGTATATTGAGTAGATCTATAGGATTCATATCCATAGAAATCTTGACAAGCTCAATGGACTTCTCTTTTAGCACCTCCCTGATGAAGTAATAGCGCACCTCAATGTGGTTTTTCTTTGCATGGAAGACCAAATTACAGGTCAATTGCATTGCATTCATCGAATCTAAATGCAATGTAGGAGTCATTGTCATACCAAGATTTGCAAGAAGATGGCCTACTAACCATAGAGCCTCCTTGCAAGTCTCAATTGCTACAATGTACTTAGCCTCAATAGTAGACAAGGCAATTTCTACACCTTAGACATCTAAGAGATAGCACCTCCACCATAGGTAAAGACATATCCAGAGGTGGAATTTCTATTGCTAGAATGTTGTGCATAATTTGAGTCATTGTACCCCATGACTCCTATATCCTAATGGCTACCATAGCAAGTGCATATATCTATTGTATCTTTTAGGTATCTCATGATACCCTTCATGGCATCCCAATGCCACCTACCACATGTAGCCACATAATGTGCCACAAATCCCACTACAAATGTGATGTCAAGATGAGTGGCTATCATGGCATACATCAAACTGCCCTTTGCAGATGCATATGGAATCTTGGCCATTTCATCCCTCTCATCATTTGACTGCAGATGATTGGTGTGACTATCCTTCACATAAGAAGGTAAAGGACATCGAATAGGCTTACCATCATGTGTATATGAAACTGCTCAAGCACTTTATGTGTGTACTCCTTCTGGGACAAGTAGAGAAGTCCCTTGGATCGATTGCATGTAATGCACATATGAAGTATGTGTGAGGCTTACCCCATGTGTCTTTCATCTCAAATCTCTTCTTGAGCTAAGTCTTTAAAGTATCTAGCTCAACATGAGCACTCCCATCTATAAGCATATCATTAACATAAAGCACCAAGATAATAAGGCTACCATCACGGGCCTTCTTCCTATATAAGCACGAATCCATATCAATGTGGGAATACCCTTGTGAATGCATAAAAGCATCAAAATTATGGTACTAGTCCCTAGGTGCTTGCTTAAGCCCATAAAGACTCTTTTTCAATTTGCACTCTAGGTATTCCATGCCTTTCTCCACAAAGCCCTTAGGTTATTGCATGTAAATCTCATCATGCAAGTCTCCATGTAAGAAAGCCATCTTGATATCCATTTGATAAAGATCTAGATCCAACTAAGTAACCAAGGCCAAGACCAAGCATGAGGTAGTCATCTTGACGATAGGAGAAAATACTTCATCAAAGTCAATACCATGTTCTTGCTAAAAACCCTTTGCGACCAATATAGCCTTATATGCTAGCTTTGGGTGATTAGGACTACTCTTCAACTTGTATATCCACTTGCATAGTAGTGTACATTTCCCATCAAGCAAAAAAATTAAGTCCCATGTGGATTCTTCTATATGAAATCAAACTTAGATTGCATATCTCTCTCCCAAGAATGAGAATCACCTTTGCACATAGCCTCCTCATAGGTAAGTGGGTTAGTAGAGTCTGTCATCACAATGGCATAATCTGTAGAGGGCTTGTAGGGATCATGAGGATGTGAAATTCCAACAGAGTGCCTAAAAGCTAGATATATGACCTGCATGACATGCTTTCTCTATCTAGTAACATGATCCTACATAATAGGCAGATCATGGGCCACTATATCATCAACTATAGCAGGTTGTCTCACTGGGGCTATTTGTACAATAATAGGAGTCTCCTCCCAAAAGACCACCTTGCATACCTCAACTACTTGCTCAAGCTACTTATGCATCTTCTCCTCATGGAAAATCATATCATGGCTATAGATAACCTTTCAACCCTATGGATCCCCAAGGTGATTGCCCATCTCACCTGTATCACCATATCCAAGAAAGATGCATTTGACTAATTTTGGATCCAACTTGTTGCACTTGTCCTTGGGAAAATGGTAAAAGGCCTCACATCCAAAGACCCACAAATGAGCATATGATAGAGGTTTCCTAGACCATACCTCTTTACAATTTGACAACTAAGAGTAGTGCATGGGGATCTATTAAGATGCATGACAATAATAATTGCATCAGCCCAAAAGTACTATGGTAAGCCTACTTGACTAAGCATACTAAAACATCTTTATTGAATAGTCCTATTGATGCACTCTATAATACCATTATGGGGTGGGGTGTATGGGCGGTCAACTGATGCTTAGTGCCATGTTCATCGCAAAACTAATCAAATGCATTGAGAGATATGTTCACCCCATTGTTAGACCTTAGCACAAAGAATCATCAATAAATGTCACAAACTACTCTGTGCCACCCAATGACAAATAGGGCATGGAACCAGATAGATCAGAATGCACAAGAGCTAGAGACTCACCCATGTATATAAAGCCAAACTTTTTATTAGCATTATGTGTCTACTTGCCATAAAGACAATGATCACATGAATCAAAATGCGAGTAATCAAGAGGTGAAAGATACTGCAAATGAGTAAGTACTTTCATTCCTTTCAAAGACATGTGCTTAAGGCAATGATGCCATAAAGATACACGTGGTAAATTGATCACAACCAATACACATAACTAGATAAAAACAAAGGATAGAGGCTGCCAACCTTGGCACCTCAAGCAAAAACAAGGTGACCATGGGTATTATTCCATGCACAATCACCAAAAGAGACATTATATTCTACATCATCTAATTGTCCAACAGTAGAGAGAGTAGGATTTTGGTCAAAGCTAGTACATGATGTACATTATGCAAAACAAAAGAGCTTCTTGAAGCAAATTGTAGTCTAACATCCCCAATGCTAATGATATCCAATGTAGTGTCATTTCCTAGTCTCACAAAACCTATATAATATTGCGATAGGCATGAAACCAATCTCCATGTGTGGTAACATGAAAAGAAGCCCCTGAATCAAGTAGCCAACTCTAAGAGTAAATAGATGAAGCATTGGTCAATTGAGTAGTATTAAGAGACAAAGTAACTAAGATATAGTCATCTACACTACATTTATATTTTCAATCTTCACACTAGACTTACTAGGGATAGCGCTACAATCATTAGACTTTGCATTATCTTGCACTTTCCATTTGTCTTTTTAATTACACCTATCATTGCATATTTTATGGCATTGTGGTCTAATATGACCCTGTTGCCCACAATAATGACATGCCAACGAGGACTTACATCTATGGACTTAAGGTGAGATTGCTCACAAGAGAGAGACTTGCCCTTTTTGGGCTATGAGTCTCTACCACAATCATTATTTTTAGTATTTCTGTCTCAATACTCAATGTAGGCTACATCAATATTCTTCTTGTTTATCTCTTCTATTAGTAGAGCACTCTCTACACCATTATATTTAAAACCACCTTGAGGGGAACGAGCACTCACTGTAGTATGAAAGATGTCCCATGACTTAGATATTTAACAAGTAAGAACAAATACTTGATATTATCTTCAAATTGAATGCCCTATGATACACATTGTCTGAAAATGGAATGAAACTCATTCAAATGAGTACACATAGCTATACCGTTCTTCATGCAAATGTCAACAAGTTTCTTCAGTTATTACAATAAAGATGCAATACTTTTCTTGTTAAAGATCGCAAATATTTTTCCATAATGCAAGCACCACCCTTAGTGTATATGAGATTAAAACACACATGCTTTGATAATGATAGAATGATAGTGGATCTACATAGCTCATCAAGTTCTGCCCAAATCTTTGCATTATAAAGCTCATGCTTTATGCCCTCTAACTTCAATGGCTTAACCTACCTCTTTTGCACCAAGACTTGCCATATTTGTGTCTTGCTATATTGAAAGCTACTACTATCAAGCTTTTTGATGCTAAAATAGCACTATCTATTGATGAACTTGGCATAATGACTGCAAATGTCTACAAATAACAAGAGGATAGGCTGATGTAAATTCAACAAAACAACCCCAAAACTGATGTGAAAGGGCTAGGAAAAGGGAGGAAATAAATGAGGGTATAGCTATCCACAAATTGCATTCAATATAGTGCCAAAATAAGTTGTTTGCTCTCCAAAAGAATGCTAAAAATTTGTAATTATAGAAATGTTGAAATAAAGATAGGAGTATATATCAATCCAAATATGGGCAAATAGCCAAGAAATCAAGCTCCCACTGCCAAGGATATCTGATAGCAATCTAAGATATATAGAATGCAACTAGTAGTGTAGCAGTTTCAATAGCTATCAAAGCATACAAAATCAATCCACAAGTAGAGGTAACTACATCCAATAGCATACGAGAGAGTATATACATAAATCAAGAGTCCTATTGTTTCAAAGAACCAAGATTTGCCAAGTAATTACAAGCATCTCCCACTAAAAGTGAATTTACAATGCAAAGTAAGCAAGTAAATAATGAGTGATTAAATTCTTTGCTTTGGTAAGATAGTCTCTCTCTCTCTCTTCCATGTAGAATTGGCTGCCTTAGGAGCCTTTAGTCTCCACATATCACATGATAATTGGACAAAGTGACTAGCTAAAGTTTAGCCAAAAGTTATATTGACAACTTCAAAGTACATGAGCCTTGACACTCCATAGGGTAATTGAGCTAGTGAACTTGGGAGCCTTAACCTTCACCTTAGCCAAGCAATTAAGGTTCTAAGAACAATCTAGGGCCATGGTGCTTAAGTTGATCTATTTTGGATGACATGGGGTGGAATATTGGATAGTCAATTAGGTTGTTAGGCCCTAACAAGAAGAATTAGTTGTATTTAAGCCTAGACTAATGGGCCATTCAAAGGCCTAAATCTCTTAAGCCTATTAAGGCTTGTCATTGAATAAGCAACCAACTAAGGCTACATAGGCTTATTAAAGCCTAAGCTTCTCAATTCTATGGCAAATAAAGTTTTAATTATTTTTTTAAAAAGCGCAAATTTCCATTGTTCAATAGGTCGAATGGGCCATTTCCTAAGGCCTTGGTCTTAAAAGAAAAAAATAAAATTAAAATTAAAACCTTTTGGCTGTTCATAAGGTCAAATAGGTTTAAAGACAAACAAATTATTTTCTTCTTTCCTTTGGGCCATTCACCAAGCCAAATGGCCTTAAAAGCCAAAAAAATATTATTTTCTTTCTTTTGATTGTTCATTGGGCCGAATGGCCTTAAAATCTTATAAAATTATTTTCTTATGAAGATCTAGGTGATTTGCTCAACGTAATAAAAGGCCTAACTCCTTTTAAAAAGAGTATGCATATTTGATTGATAATGGCCTAATAAAAGGCCCAGCTTGTGTGATAGGCATCTACTGCCATTATTAAGAGAAGGTTTTTGGGAGTGACACGTAGCACTCACCTAGACCCCCACCCCCCCAAACAAAAAAAAACCCCTCTTCATGAAGGGAGGTGAGACTGAAGTGGAATCATGAAGTGGAAGTAAGAGCTACAATGAAAGGATCAAAGAGCGAGAGAGAAACAAACACAATATGGGAGCTCCAATAGTCACAATGTGTGATTATCCTTCCCTTTATTCAAATGCCACTAAAACAATAAAGAATGAAGTGACAGTGATGGGTGCCTACCACTTGCAATGTACAGGTGTGTGGGTATGCGGGTACTATTAGTGTAACTAATACATGGGTGGCTAGGCACATGTACCTCTACCCCCAACAACCTCCCACTTAAAGGAAAATGTGTCCCTAGTAAGGAGAGAACAATTAAAAAAGTGACAAAGTACAAATGTACACAAGTACAACAACATGAGAGAAGACATCATCTCATCCAATGCCCATCAACTTCCTAAGACATGTAAAATGCTCCATTGAGAGATTTTTAGTGAGCAGACATGCAGGATTTTGGTTAGTTGAGTTCTTGACAAGTTCAATGGATTTGTCCTCAATGACTTCATGAATAAAGTGGTAATGCACCTCAATGTGATTCGTCTTCACATGAAGACCATCCAATTGAATAGCACTCATAGAATCCAAATGCAGTGCATCGACGGACCACATTAATAATACTAAGGTCGGCCTAACCAAATAGCCTCCTTGCAAGCCTAAGTAGGGTTGCAACATACTCTACCTTTTAGTAGATAGGGACGTGCATTTCTACACCACACCTCTAGAAAAGGTGAAGACCTAGCTAGAGGTGGACTTTCTACTGTTGCCTGCTGCATAATCAAAGTTAGTGTATCCCATAACTCCTCTAGAAAAGGTGAAGACCTAGCTAGAGGTGGACTTTCTACTGCTACCTGCTGCATAATCAAAGTCAGTGTATCCCACAACTCCTATATCCTAGACACCATAATAGATGCACATAGGTGCTATGTTCTTCAGGTATCTCCTGATACCCTTGACAATATCCCAATGCCATCTGCCAAGTGTAGCCATATAGCATGCTACAACTCCCACTGCAAATGCTATGTTAGGATGAGTGGCTATCATGGCATACATAAACTTGCCCACTGTGGATGCATAAGGGATCTTGGCCATCTTAGCCTTCTCCTAATCAGTGCCTAACTAACTTTCATGTGAGAAGGTAAAGGATAGCCAATATGCTTAACATCCCACAGGGTGAAACTACTCAAGGACCTTCTAGATGTACTCCTTCTGTGATAAGTAGAGGAGCTCCAGAGTGATCATGTGTAATGCGCATGCCTAGAATATGTGAGGCATGTTCCATGTCCTTCATCTCAAATCTCTTCTTGAGCTAACCTTCAAGGCATCCAGCTCATCATGAACACGTCTAGCAATCAACATATCATCCATATAGAGGATCAAAATCATAAGGTTGCCATCATGAGCCTTCTTCTGTATAAACACCAATCCATATTAGTGCGGGAATATCCTTGTGAATGCATAAAAGCATCAAACTTGTGGTACCATTCCCTAAGACCAAATACAAAATTGTCTCTAAAAAGTAAAACCTATTGCTCAATCTCTACCTTTTAATAGTAGAGAGAAGATGAAATAAGCCTCTCAACAACCAAACTACGGGATCCACAATGGATTGGGTATACATTTACACTAGAGACTTTAAAGGAATTGAAGATGGGATGTGAGGGATTTCTTACACTAGAGGAGAAAAAGTACTTCCAAGAGATGCTATCAAAACATGTAAGGTGTTTTCTTTTCAACCACATGAAATTGGATGTGTGAATCCTAGTGTTGTTGCTCTAATGGTTATTTTTACTGTGCCTCATGTGCCTTGGAACTTGAGACCTATTCTTATTCTTGAGGCTCACCTACCAAAGTTTATTGATTTGTTGAATGAAAGGATCATGATGGCTATTTTGGATCCCTCTTGTGCTCCATATTCAAACAAATGGTTCACAGTGCCAAAGAAGAATGGAGTTTTGAGATTTATATAGGATATATAATCGATGAACAAAGTGACTATCAAGAATGTTCCAATTGTGGACAAGTTTGTAGAAATTTTTACAAGAAGGGTGATTTATTGTATGGGAGATCTCTACTCTAGATATGATCAATTTCAATTGGATGTGGATAGTAGGGATTTAATAACTATGAGGACACATTTGGGTTTAGTAAGGATGTGTACCTTACCCCAAGGAGCAACCGACTCGGTTGCACATATGATGAATGGGATGAAAAAAGTCCTTCGTGACTTCATACCACAAGTTGTTATGCCTTTTCTTGATGATGTGTCTATAAGAGGGTGTGAAGAAGGGGTCAAGGATGAGGTAGTGGATTCAAGGGGGTGCTGCAAGTTTATTGTACATCATATTTTTGATTGTGAGAAGATCTTATCTAGGTTAGAAGAGGTAAATCTTACCCTTTCTGGGCTAAAGTTAGTTTTTGGAGTCAAGGAAGTTTTGATTGTGGGACGTATGTGTGGGCCTTACGGTTGAAAGCCTTCTCCAATAAAGGTTGAAGACATTCAAAAGATGAAGGAGACTTGTACTTCCATAACTCAAGTGAGACAATTCTTGGATGCATGTGTTTTCTATCTTATTTGGATTCCACACTTTGCACATGTAGCAAATGCACTCTATCAATTGTTGAGGAAAGGTCAAAAGTTTCATTAATATAAATCACATATAAAGGCAATGAGGAAGTTGAAACATTTGTTGCTATCTGCACCCACACTAAGGAAAGTGAATTATGAGTGTGGAAGGCCTATCATTGTTATAGTGGATACTAGTCCAATAGGAATTGGGTGGGCTATTGGATAAGATGATTAAGAGGGAAACATATATGCTATGCATCTTGGAGCCAAAGTCTTAAGTCCTTGATAACAAAATTACCCATAGGTTAAGAGGGAATTATGGGGAGTGGTCATTGCATTGAAGTATGATAAAGAATACTTTATTGGTGCATTAGTGGTTTTCGAGATAGATTGTCTATTTTTGCTTGGTATAATCACTAGTTGCTCAACTCCAGATATTGCTATCTTGCGATGGATTGCTTACATCAAGTCCTTGAACCTAAAGTTTTGCCATATTGCAAGTAAAGATAATCTAGTTGTAGATATGTTATCAAGAGCCAGGTATGAGGATGAAGAAGACATGGTTGTTAAAGGAGATGATGTTGGTACAAATTTCTACTCCACTTCTTATGTTCAATGAGATCATTGTTATTGTGCATGCTCTCTTGAATCATTTTCAAAAGACATGTATGATGGTGAGTGGCTGTTTATTGGCCACTCCTTGAGCACTTTAAGTAGGAGGGATGGACTAATTAGGAGTTCAAGAGAATTTGAAGAAAAGCATATGGGTATTTCTTGAAGAATGGCCATCTATGAAAGCATCCAAAGCAAAGAAACATGACTCCATAGAGGGTAATATGTGATAAGGAGACTCAACAAAAAATTATCAAAGAGTTTTATAAGAGTCCACTTTTATGAAGATCAAAGAAAGATATTGGTGGAAAGTAATGTATAAAGATGTGTTGCAATTTGTGGAGACTTGTGCTACTTGCCAAAAGTATTCCAATGTGCAATACTGTGATGGTCTACGTTCTACCTATTTGTTAGCCATGCATTGCAAATCGGTGGTTGACTTGGTGACTATGCCTATGGGACTTTGGCAAAAGCGATACATTGTTCTTGCTAGGATACCACTTGTAATGAATGAAGCTGAGAGGAGAGAGAAGTTTGAGCTAAAGAGAGATAAAGAGAGAAAGAAGGAGGAAAAGAAAGACTAGAAGAGGAGAGAGATAGATAGGAGAGAGGGGAGAATGAAGGAGGAAGACATGGAAGCTAGAGATGAAGGTGAAGATTATGGTCTTGATAATATCTGGATGCCCTAAGCTGGGTCTCTTACACCTTATATACCTCGGTCAGTGTGACTTGGAGGCTAACCCATAGTTCCCATGTATCTCAATCATTATACTTTCATCATCAAGAAAGCGAGGCAAGATGTACGTTTCCATGAGGGGAGCTTGGGAGGCATGATGATGGAGATCATCAAATGTCTTGCTATGCTTCCTTGTCAAATGTCTTATTGTGCTTCCTTACATGTTGCCTTCTTCATCTAATGTGATATTGATTCTCTTCCACTATGACGATCATGTCAGATTATGGGATGTAAAGATATGAACATGCACTTATTATGAACATGAGTTTAAAGATATAGGCTACATTTAGAAGCTGAGGTTTCACCAACCTAAAGCTAAGTAGTGCTTCTCCCGCAAAAGGGTAATTTTGGTAGTGATAATTTTTGTGCATCAAATCTTCACAAAGTTGAGTTTCACTTTGCATTCAGGTTGACGTTTCTCTTACAATTCACTTTCCCACTTCACGAATTCAACCATTCATGTGTATATCTCTCATATTTTGTTTGTGCTTTTTGGGTTCTTGAAACCCCCACACAGAGAGAGAGAGAGAGAGAGAGAGAGAGAGAGAGAGAGAGAGAGAGAGAGAGAGAGAGAGAGAGAGAGAGAGAGAGAGAGAGAGAGAGAGAGAGAGAGAGAGAGAGAGAGAGAGAGAGAGAGAGAGAGAGAGAGAGAGAGAGAGAGAGAGAGAGAGAGAGAGAGAGAGAGAGAGAGAGAGAGAGAGAGAGAGAGAGAGAGAGAGAGAGAGAGAGAGAGAGAGAGAGAGAGAGAGAGAGAGAGAGAGAGAGAGAGAGAGAGAGAGAGAGAGAGAGAGAGAGAGAGAGAGAGAGAGAGAGAGATGTGTTTGTACCTCTTTCTTCGACTTTGAAGGGCCCATCCCTCTACTTTCAAAGTTTGAGCTTTGGATACCCTAACATTCATTATAGTTCATACCCTCCTTCTTTGTTTCCTTGCTTATGTTGGAACCCTTTGATCCATCCCTTAGACCTTCAATTTCATACCTAGAGTTGCATCATAGCTACCAGTCCTACTATTCGATTTTTTTCTTTCCTATGAGTCCCATTGGATTGCAAATTAAGTCCCTGATTTCAGCACAAATTGCCTCATTCTTTTGTTGTTATGGATACACAATTTCTCAGGCTTTCCCTAGTGTGATACACAACCTTGTAGTTATAGCATTCGTGTTGGCTCAAGTGTTGTTTTGATCAATTCTAATGCTATTATATACTAGTTTTTCACAAGAGTTCCTCTTCATTTCTAGAGAGATAGCTCCCTGAAATTTTGCCTCTCTTGTTCCTTAGTGCATTCTTTGAAGTGTAATTTCAATTTGATTGTTCCTTAGTGCATTCTTTGAAGTGTAATTTCAATTTGATCAATCTAGATAGGCCTTCAAGCTTAGATGACATCAAGGGAGACTATGATTTGTAATTCATTTCTCTTGTTATTTATGTTACTTGCAGTTTGATATAGGTACATTTTGCTCCCACCAAGAGGAAGAGCACTACTTGGAGTCCAAGACTATAGTAGTAGCACCCACAGAGAGACCTCTTACGGTGGGTTCGGTCCACGTACCTGGCGCGACTAACAACCCCCTTGGTTAGGGTTAGGCAGACAATCGGGGTAACTGATGCTACCTCTCCCTCCAGGCCTTCAACTTGAAACATTAATTATTTTTCCATCTTTAGTTCGTTAAGCAAAGCAATACAAACAGTGCTCCTAAACTGTACAAACACAATCAATCCAGTGGTCATTTGTTTGGTCAATTGCTAAGGAGTGAATCCTTCTCTCCAAATGCATCCAGCATTCGATCCAGGATCAATTACGACTTGGCAAGATCCCCAAGGGTTTATTGTTTGTTTACCCTTGTATCCTTGGGTTAGGGCTTATACCCTATTAACCCAAATTAACAAACATCTTAGGTTCCTCAAATTAAGACAGTAAATCCTGGAAACTTTGTCGCTCTAACTTGATTTGCCAATTTCTTGCTAGGCAATTCATAGTTACCCTAACTTGGCAACTCAGCCTCACAGAAGGGTGATGTAACAGGATGACTACTCATCCTCTTGCAAGTTAAACTTGTACTTAGAACCTGCCAACCTTGTTCCAAGGAGTGGCAAATCTATCTTGTGATTTAACACAAAGCCATGCAATGCTGCAACTTGTTGCATAGGAGTCACATTTGACTTGCGGGATCATTTCTCCCATCAAATGGCATTTCTTGGTCAAGAAATTCGCTTGATCAAGATGTAGGGTTTGGGATGTCTTCTTGACCCAACCCAACCCTAACCTTACTAGGCCGACAACATTTGACCCTAGGGTTTCTAAACTCAATCGGAAGTCTAGTATTAGGTCATTCGATCCTTAGGGTAAAACCTAGTGCATGGGCGTTTAGCTAACCCTAACGTTCCGTGAACGTGGGTAGGACTTTTGGGATCGAAAGTCTTGACTTGGCATCCCAAGTGTGATACTAGGCAAAATTTTTAACGTGACGAAACCCTAGCTAGCACTTTGAAGTGTTCGTCGTACCAACTAATTATGCTTTTACGAATCCCTTGAGGGTTATGCCATTGCGAGTGATCTACCTAAAACGATCTAATTGTCTTGCGACAAGAGTGGTCTTTGCTTAGAAGAGATGCAAATAACTTCCCTAAGAGATGCAATTAAATAAATTCAAGATATAACATTCCATGCAAGTATGCAAATCATAGACTTTTACTTTTATGAAACTATAGGGTTTGCAATGACCATTTCTTTTCCTTGCTAGAATCATGATGATTGACAAATTCATGGCTAACTCATATAGAAACCTACGTTGAGTTTCAACAAGAATAATATCTATAACCCTTTTGTCCGATGCATTGGATTCATGATTTAATATGAAATGCATCTTTTTCTAAAACAACTTCAATAAAGAAGTTCATGCATGACGAATGTCAAAAGACTATTGTTGACTTAATCTATTCAGCAGCACTCAACCCGACTTAAAAATGCAAGCATTCTTGCATGCAACATGTAAGTTCATGGTTTCCTTTTCATGCAATGCAATTCTTTGAACAATATTCTAACCGATGTTAACGATTATTTCCTACGAATCATATCTAGGAAATCATTGCCTAAATGCATTAAGTGCTTGTTCTTTCTTGCCAGGAAGACAAGGATGCATTTAAACACATTTTCATCCTTTTAACCTATGCAATATGCGTTTAGGATTGTCAGTTTGGAAATGCAAGCAAAGAGCAACATGCAACTAAAACTTGTAAGATGAATGAGTAATTTGCATTCATAACTTTCCCATGAAAATTAAACGTGCCTAATGCATCCCTTTTATGCGGAGTTTATCCTTTAAGAACCTAGGAATGAGGACTTGTAGGGATGTCCATGCATAGACTTGGGTTGGAGGCTCCCGCGTGTGCGCCTTGCATCTTTAACTTTGGGGCCATTTATGCAGTGTATTTTTTGTTGCAACAGCTTCCCTTGGGTTAGTCGCGCATCCTGAAGACTCACAATCCGTGATTGGTGCGCAGATCGATCGCAGAATGCTCACGTAGTGCATCCCTGAAGGTCCCCAAGAACAATGAACTCTACCTTTTTGCACAAAAAACAATGTAAAAGTTTGAACGACAAGAAGCAAGAGACAAATTGGGTTCAATCTCCCCCATGCCTTGTGTGAGCGCTTCACAAAGCATGTATTTTATGTATATTTCAATCTTCATGCTCAATAATAGCCCAATTTACAAAAATATGACAAGCTTTTAGCTTTTGAGTTTGCTTTCTACAAAAATAGGAAAATAAAGCTAATGGACGGTGCCCATAGAGTCTGGCACGCCCAATCTCAATGTCCAAATAGAAATAACATATCCGTGCGCATAGGCGCATACAAAATAATAATCAATGATCTATGTCTCAATAGACATAACAAAATATAGGCGTGGCGCCTATCAAAATATAATCCAAAAGTCGAATACTCGCTAAACTCCAATGCTTTCCTCCGCCACTGCTGCTATCTCTACACATCAACTGAAGCATTCACAATTGTTAGTAAAATAATACAATTAAACCGACAAAAGTGAATACCTAGCAGTCTTCAGCTACATAAATAAATCAACTGGTTAGAAATAAATCCTAACCTTAATTTATTACGAGTGCACACTCTAAACTCATAAACGTTTATCAATTTAATATGCATTTTGCGGAATCACCCGCTATGGAATTACCCATGTACACACTAAATTAATGAAACGCCCGAAAAGGACAGGCGTCCCCATCAACTTCTCGCACAAAGAATCCTCTTTGTGTATGAGCCCCGATCATCTAAGTTTACGGAATCCACCGTAAAACCTCACAGAATCCACCGTGGAATATGCCTCCTGGCATCATACCCCCGGGTGGGATAGCAATTGGCCTCAATTGCTATTAGCTCAATGTGGAGCTAACAGAGTGGGGAAAGCATTTAAGTCTCTAGCGTGCATCCATTGTGCTTCCTCTACAGGATGGTTCCTAAATTTAACTAGATATCTAGAATATCTTCGGCCAGTTCTAGTGGTCATGAAGTCAGTGTCTACGATGGCTTCTGGTTCAAGTATTTCAGTCTCTTCCTCTAATAAAGGTGGGTTTTCATAAACAGGGTGGATAGGTAATTGGCCTCTAAATGGTCTCAATAAACTAATGTGAAATGTATTATGAATTTTCCAATGAGATGGCAATTCTAACTTGAATGCATTATTATTAATCTTATGAATGATTCTAAATGGTCCATAAAATCTAGGAGCTAATTTGACAACTGGATGTCTATCCACACTTTGCAGTCTACTCTTTTCTATTCTAAGCCAAACATAATCATCAACTTTGAAATTCATGGCTTGTCTTTTCTTGTTGGCTTGTTTGGTATATGATTGTTGGGCTTTAGCAATCATATCCTTAACCTCATCAAAAATACTGTTATACATAGTAGCAATATCATCAGCACTCTGAATTCTATTAGACAAAGATGCAACAGGTGTAGATAATCTATATCCATAAATAACTTCAAAAGGTGCTTTCTTTGTAGATGTGTGCGGTGTATTGTTGTATGCAAACTGTAATAAATGCAAATGAGTATCCCATGTCTGAGGTTTGGAGATAGTATATGTACGTAAAAGATCTAGAATGGTACTATTTGTGGCTTCTGCTTGTCCATTTGTTTCTGGATGAAATGCAGATGAGAAATCAATATTTGTTCCTAAATTTGCAAACAGTGTAATCCAAAAATTATTACAAAATCTAGAATCTCGATCTGAAATGATCACTTTTGGCAATCCATGGTTAGTAAAAATAGTTTTCAAAAATAACTGTGCTGCTTGTGATGTTGTTAAAGTTTTCTTACATGCAATGAAATATGCTTGCTTACTAAATCTATCTACAACTATCCAAATCATGTCATGGTTAGATTTAGTATTTGGTAAACCAGTAATGAAATCCATAGAAATATGTTCCCAAGGTTTAGATGGAATAGATAAAGGCATTAGTAATCCATACTGTTTACCATGATGTCTCTTTATTCTTTGACAAATCAAACATTCAGAAACGAAATTAGATACATCTGCATCCATATGCGGCCAATAAAAATCTTCAGTTAACATGCGTAATGTAGATATGATACCTCTATGACCTTGATATGGGGGACAATGAATTTCATTCAAAACAAAAGATCGGAATGGAGTAGTAACACACAGTCGCTTTTCAAAAAACATAAATCCATCATTATATGACAATGAATCAATAGGAATGAAATTATTTTGAACTAATTTTTGCCAATCAGAATGAAAAGTAATATCCTGGTGATATGTATCTTTCATAGCAATCAAAGAATCAAAAGATATGATTGAAATATTATGAATTGCAGGTCTTCTACTCAATGCATCAGCAACTACATTTTCTTTTTCAGGTTGGTATTGAATGATAGGATGAAAACTTTGAATGAAGGAAGCCCATTTGATATGACGGTCAGAAATTTGGGGTTGGCTAAGTAGATGTCTAATGCTTTACTGGTCGGTATTTATCATGAATTCTGAACCCATTAAATAGTGATTCCACTGTTTTAATGCTTGTACAACTGCTAATAGTTCTTTGTCATAAGTGGAATATTTGAGCTCAGAGGGTTTCAGCTTAGAACTAGAATATGCTATTGGATGATTGTCTTGCATTAGTACGGCTCCTATTCCTGATCCGCTAGCATCGGTCACAACTAGAAAAAATGGTCTGTTAAAGTCAGGCAATTGTAGAACAGGGGCATTAGTTAGTGCACGTTTCAGTAAGTCAAAGGATTTCTGCTGAGTTTCAGTCCATTGATAGACAATTCCTTTCTAAAGAAGTTTGGTTATTGGTAAAGCAAGTAATGAAAAATTACGTACAAACTTCCTATAGAAACTAGCAAGACCAAGGAATGAGCGTAATTCATGTACATTCTTAGGAACAGGCCAATGCAATATTGCATCAATTTTCTTAGGATCAACTTTAATTCCTTCTTTTGATACAATATGACCTAAATACTCAATTTCCGTTTTAAAGAATTCACTATTTTCAGGATTTGCAAATAATTGATTTTCTTTCAGTAATTGAATAACTAATGATAAATGCTCATAATGCTCTTTTTCACTTTGACTAAACACCAAAATATCATCAAAGAAAACAATCACACAATACTGATATTTCAGAAAGATACGGTTCATCATTCTACTGAAAGTAGCAGGTGCATTAGTCAATCCGAATGGCATGACTAAGAATTCGTAATGGCCAAATTGTGTCCTTAATGCAGTCTTAAATATGACAGATCTATCTAGCCTCACTTGATGATATCCAGACTTAAGGTAAATTTTACTAAATATAGAAGATCCTTGCAGTTTGTCCATAAGGTCATCAACTCTAGGTATAGGATACCTATTCTTTACAGTGATCTTATTTAATGCTCGGTAGTCAATACACATACGATAGGTATTATTCTTTTTCTTGACTAAGAGTACAGGTGCACCAAATGGAGAACTGCTAGGTCGAATTAAGCCTCTATTTAGTAATTCTTCAACTTGACTCTGGATTTCTTTTTGCTCTATTTGATTGTGCCTATATGGTGCTTTGCAAGGTGGTTGTGTGCCAGGAATTAAATCAATCTTATGGTCTTCTGGTCGTGAAGGTGGTAAACCTGGTGGTAGGTCTTGTGCAAAACAGTCCTTAAAATATGCAAGAAATTCCTTATGCCTAGGGTGCATATGATTTTCCTTTGTGTACAATTCATTCACCCAAATGAGATATGATTTAGTATTCTTGCGTAGTGCACGTTTTGCTTGAGTATGCGAAGGCAGTGGAAAAATATTAGATGCATGCATACCATATAATGTAATAGATTTTCCTTGAAAATTAATATTCATTGTGTGCGTGGAATAATCTATATTTGGATTATGCTGGTGTCTCCAAGGCATTCCTAAAATAATGTCGCTTGACTGTAATGGGACAACTAAGAAATTTCTTCTTTCAATGTATGCACCAATTTGAATCTCTAAATCTTGTACTTCTTGTGTGCCATTGTACCTAGTGCCTAAAAATGCAACTTTTATGCGATAATGCGTAGGTACAATATTAATTTCAATTCCTTTACCAATTTTGCTGAAATAAAGTCATGGGTACTACTGTCATCATGCAAGATAGTTCTTTCCTTTCCATGCACCATACATTTCATAGTCAACAATGAATGTGGAGTAGGCATACCTGGTAAAGTATCGGAAGTAGTAGTAGTATCATCCTCATCTTTAGTGAAATCCGGCATATCCTCATGCTCGTCTTCGTCCATGGCTCCAAGATAGTTGATATGTGCTGGTGGCTTCTTTGAATGACAATTTGCTGCGAGATGCCCTGGCTGGTGACACTTATAGCATACTGTTGGCTTGGCTTTGGTTACATTATTTGCAATGGCTGGAAGTCTAGGTACATTTGGATTTGCTTGTGGAATAGGCTTAGGATTTGGATTGACATTGGATGGTAATGCAGGTGGTTTAGCCCAATTCTTGCGGAAAGATGGTGATGAGAAACGACTGGATTAAACCTTCTAAAATTGGAATTGAATTGTTTAGATCCATAATTACCGTTGGCTTGGAATTGCTGTGGTCGTCTGTCTCTTCCGCATAACTTATCTTCAGTGTCGTGAGCTAATGAGATGGCGTCTTCAAGGGTAGCAGGCTTGAACATGTTCACTTCAGCGTAGTAATGTCCAAGAAGTCCAGACATATACTTCCGCTTATGTGTCGTCTCTGGTACGTCTTCAAGCATGCGTAGCTGTAAGAGTGCATTCCAAAAACGCTCTGTATATTGTGGAATAGACTCATGATCCCATTGTTGAAGTAAATCCCATTGCTTGATAGCCTTCTCATGAAATTGCGGTGGAAGGAAATTCTGCATAAACTTCTTCTTGAAATCTTCCCAAGTAGCAGGACATTCTATGCTCTTGTGGACTACAGTCCACCAAAGTGATGCTCTGTCTATCAGATGATTAGTAACACACTTGATTTTATCTTTTTCTGGATAAGTTTCCTCATGGAAATAGTCATCAAACTGGCTAATGAATGATAAAACAGTCTTTCCTTCTCGTATGCCATTGAAAGTGCGAAACTTGAAACTTCGTTTACTTATCTTGGATTCCTTGCGAATGCTTTGAGCTTCAAGAGTGGCGTCGATGGTACGTCGAATCAAATCTTTAGCTTGAGGTTCTTCTTTGTCGGTGGACGCTCTTTGTAGTTTTGTCAATTGCGCTTGCAATGCTTGCCTAGCCCTTCGCTCTTCTTCCAGTTGTAGCATGATTAGATCCAGCTTTTGTTCCATGGTAGGCTCAGGTAAGTCGTCTTCAGCCATAGGATCATCCATATGTGGGGTAGTCATCCTGTAAAACTCAATAAACCTTTCTCACTCAAAATCAGGTTAGCGGGATGAGCGTAGCTCAAATTCGGGGTTACAAGGCTATGTATTTTTGGGTATTTCTTTGTCTATTTTCAGAAAATCTGCAATATTTCTGTCTTCGTTTGCTGAAAGTACTTCAACGAACTTGTAGATAGGTAGAACACCTTGCTACGAACAAGTTTCCGTTCAGAGTTTTTGCATAGGAACAAGTCTTCTAGGAGTTTTAAGCACTAGTCAGTTCTGATTCCAGTTGACTAGTTTGACTTGCAGAGTTGCAGACTTAGCAGACTTACAGAGTTGTTGACTTGCAGAACTTAGGCCGACTTGATGAACTTGCAGGACTTGATTCCACGTGACTTACAGAACTTGACTTTTGCAGCGCAGGACCTGGAGTTTGTCGACTTGTGTGTCTTGTCAGACTTGATGAAAGCTTAAGGATTTAAGCTTAATAACTTAAGCTTATTATGGAGGAAGATCCGTCAGAAAACGGCGCAATTCGTGGAGGACATGAGTATGGATTTGATGCCATCGCGGAATTTTCGGACCCACTCATACAGCTCGTGATGAAATTTGTGAAGTATTAAGCTTTCTTCTAAAGCTTAACTCAAGCTTAAACTTGAGATAGAAAAGAAATATGAAATTTTCCTCACTGTTTGTTGACGACTTGATAAAGGAGATGGATGCGTGGTCCTCCGCCTACAGAGCCTGGTCCTTTGCGATCTGACAGTAGAAACAGGGGTTCTTGATTGCCAGAAGTCTGCCTGTATCGACGGTTCGCGATGAGATTGACTGTAGAGCCCGTTCGTTCCTGGAGCTCCGCCTTCGCCCGAGATTGGTAGCGATTGGAAGCTCTTGATCTCTGCTCCGCTCTGATACCACTGGTGCGTAGATCGGTCGCAGAATGCTCACGTAGTGAATCCCTGAAGGTCCCCAAGAACAATGAACTCTACCTTTTTGCACAAAAAACAATGTAAAAGCTTGAACGAAAAGAAGCAAGAGACAAATTAGGTTCAATCTCCCCCATGCCTTGTGTGAGCGCTTCACAAAGCATGTATTTTATGTATATTTCAATCTTCATGCTCAATAATAGCCCAATTTACAAAAATATGACAAGCTTTTAGCTTTTGAGTTTGCTTTCTACAAAAATAGGAAAATAAAGCTAATGGACGGTGCCCATAGAGTCTGGCACGCCCAATCTCAATGTCCAAATAGACATAACATATCCGTGCACATATGCGCATACAAAATAATAATCAATGATCGATGTCTCAATAGACATAACAAAATATAGGCGTGGCGCCTATCAAAATATAATCCAAAAGTCGAATACTCGCTAAACTCCAATGCTTTCCTCCGCCACTGCTGCTATCTCTACACATCAACTGAAGCATTCACAATCGTTAGTAAAATAATACAATTAAACCGACAAAAGTGAATACCTAGCAATCTTCAGCTACATAAATAAATCAACTGGTTAGAAATAAATCCTAACCTTAATTTATTACGAGTGCACACTCTAAACTCATAAACGTTTATTAATTTAATATGCATTTTGCGGAATCACCCGCTTTGGAATCACCCATGTACACAATAAATTAATGAAACGCCCGAAAAGGACAGGCGTCCCCATCAACTTCTCGCACAAAGAATCCTCTTTGTGTATAAGCCCCGATCATCTAAGTTTACGGAATCCACCGTAAAACCTCACGGAATCCACCGTGGAATATGCCTCCTGGCATCAGTGATCTCCCTCTCCCGCACAGGATCAGGGGCCTTGGAGGCTTGGGTTTAAAATTCACGGGGAAGCACATGTGTACAAGGCTTATGAAAGCCTTGTTAGAAGCTTCTAAAGAAGCTTCTCAACAAAATGACGTGGAGGGGAAATGATTGGGGAGGATGGAGAGGACGAAGAAGAAGATGAGAGTGATGATAATGGTGATGGCGATGGGATGGGCAGTAACAGTGCGGTTGCAGGCCAGCGTGGCGGCCAGGCGTCGATGGCAGCAGCTCCCTGGCGTGGCAGCGATCTTCACGGTAGCCTCTACTCTCTCTCTTCTCTCCCCTCCCTCAAGCCTGGGGAGGGGGTGGCTTTATAGGGCCAAGGGGGGGGAAAGGTAGCCTCTCATGAGTCGGGCTGCATGCCACTCCCCATGCCCTCCATGAATCAAGCTTTTTCTCACACTCCCTCTCCCTGCCATGCATTGGCTGAGGGGAGGGGGTTATTGTAAAAAAATTTGCCATAACTTTAATCATTTATCCATTTGCCCCTTTTTTGGAGAAGGGCGTTCTCGTGCAGCTTGCAGGTTTTAGCCTCGGCCTTATTTGCATAATGTTGTTGGGGTTTATTATCGTGTGCGCGGGGTAAGCATTTAACTGTCAACTTTTTACGATGTGGGAGATTAATTTGGGGTGCCTTATTGCGTGGGGTGTGCCGGGTTTAAGGTCGACTTAATATTTTGAGCGGAAATATTACATTCTCTCCCCCTTAGAGGAATTGAGATGTCCTCATCTTGAGAAGAACTGGGGGTATTGTTTGTTGAGAGTACTTTCATCCATCCAAGTGGCATCCTCTTCAGGATAATCTTTACACTAGACAAGGTATTCTCTCAAGGTTCTGGATCTCAAATGCCTCTCCCTAACATCTAAGATCCTGTCAGGCCGTAGCTCACTCCTTGGCTAGGCATTACAACTTGTTGATCATCAAGCACATGACTAGGGTTAGGTACATACTTCTTCAGTAGACTGATATGGAATACATTATGAACTTTTAGGTTCTCGAGGAGTTGCAATCTATAAGCATTAGGCCCTAGGCACTTGAGGATCTTGTAGGGTCCACAATACCTTGGACTTAGCTTTTTGCATTCACCTAAGGATAGGGAACTCTTTTTTGGATGTATGTGAATGAAGACCATTTCGCCTTCAGCGAAGGATCTATCTTGACGTTTCAAGTCCGTGTAAGCCTTCTGTCTGTCCTTGGTGGCTTGGATGTCCTGTCTTATTGACTTCATTTGGTCATCCATATCTTCCAGCATCTGCTTTGAAGCTTCAACCCTTAAGGTTGGATCCGAGAAGTTTAAAGGACTTCGACAATTGTGTCCATACAATGCTTGAAAAGGGGTCATCTGAATGCTTTGTTAGTAAGAAGCATTGTAGGCAAACTCCACTAGTGGCAAATATTGAATCCACTTTTTGGGTTCTCGGCAACAATGTGTCCTTAGCATATCTTCAATGACTTGGTTGACTCGCTCCGTTTGACCATCAATTTGGGGATGGTAAGTTGTACTTGAACAGAGTTGAGTCCCAATGGCTTTGAAGATAGCCCTCCAGAAATGTGAAGTGAAGAGAGAGTCATGATCACTAATGATTCTCCTGGGCAACCCATGCAGTTTGAATGTCTCCTTGATGAACAACCTTGCAATGTCTGAGGCTTTATAGTTTATCTTAACAGGAATAAGATGTGCAACCTTGGTGAGCATATCCACCACAACCATAATGGAGTTGTATCCTCCCTGAACTTGGGGCAGGCCAACAACAAAGTCCATACTAATGAATTCCCATTTCATTTGGGGAATGTCATTTTGACATGTTCGGCCTTAATGCATTGACAAGACAAACACTCAGTGACATATTTGAGAACATCACCTTTAAGCCTCTCCCAGTAATAGCTCTTTCTGGTTGCATTGAGGGTCTTGGCATAGCCAAGATGTCCTGAAAAAGGGGAGTCATGAGCTTCCTAAAGTATTTTCTGCTTGAGTGACTGGCTTGCCGGTATACATAATCTCGTTCTAGAGTAGACAAGTCCACTGTTGATAGAGAATTCTAGATACTTAGCTTGTAGCTTCGGGTCTTGACCCTTGATGGGAATTTCCCTTAGCAATTTTTGATAGGTTGGATCATGGCATGCCTCTTCTCTAGCTAGCTCAAGTATTGGGTTGTTTGGCATGGATACCTTGGTGGCTAGGGATCTTGCTGTTGATGGATCTTGTAAAATCAGAGAATTCAAAAATGCCTTGCAACTAAGTGCATCGACAACTACATTCTCCTTTCCATGCCGGTATTTGGTTTCAAAATCATATTCCTCCAGCACTTCAATCCATCGACGTTGCCTCATGTTGAGCTCATTCTGGGTAAAAATTTATTTGAGACTTTTATGATATGTCACTAGGGTAAACTTGTTATCGAGCAAGTAGTGTCTCCAAAGCTTGAGAGCATGGATGACAGCTAACAGCTCCAGATCATGGGTAGCATAATTCTTCTCATGGCTCTTCAGTTTCCTTGAAGAGTATGCTATAAGATGACCTTCTTGCATAAGCACACATCCTAAGGCAAGTGTGCTAGCATCAGTTATCACTTCAAACTCCTTACCAAGGTCCGGAAGTTTCAGGGCAGGTGCTGATACCAAACTTTTCTTTAGTTTGTCAAAGATAGAATTTTCAGCAATTGACCATACAATTGATGTTTGCTTCTTCAGTAGATCCGTCAGAGGCGCTGCAATCAGGGTATAGTTTTTGATAAAGACCCTGTACCATCCTGTCAATCCAAGAAAACTACGTATTTCTTTGACAGTTGTTAGTGTTGGCTACTCCAGAACATCTCCGACCTTAGCTGGATCCACTGAGATTCCTTCCATTGATACAATGAATCCCAGATATTCAATCTGTCGCTTGAAAAATGCACACTTCTTCTTCTTGGCATAAAGCTTGTGTGCCCTCATTGTTTCAAGAACAATGCGAAGCTGGGGTTCATGATCTTCTTCCTGTTTGGAGTAGACTAAGGTATCGTCAAAGAAGACAAGTACAAAGTCATCAAGATATGGCCTAAAGATATCTTGCATTAACCTGTTGAAGGTAGTAGGTGCATTTGTCAGTGCGAATGACATGACCACGAATTCAAAGTGTCCATATCTTGTGCTAAATGCCATCTTTGGGATATCTTCTTACTTGATCCTTATCTGATAATATCCAGACCTGAGGTCAATCTTGGAGAAGATCTTCGCACCTTGAAGATGGTCAAGAAGTTCATCTATTCTTGGAATAGGATATTTGTTCTTAACGGTTGATTGATTCAACCCTTTGTAGTCAATACATAGCCGAAGTGTTCCATCCTTCTTCTTCTGGAAAACAGCACTAGAGCTCCCCATGGTGAACTGCTAGGACGAATGTAACCTTGTTCTAACAGCTGCTTGAGTTGCTCCTTTAGCTGAATCACTTTTGGGATGGACATTCTATATGGTCTCTTTGCAATAGGTGCAGCTCCTGGCACTAGCTTGATTTCATGATCAAATTCTCTTTGAGGCGGAAGTTCTGTCAGCTCTTCAGGGAATACGCCAGCGTACTCCTTTAGCCATGAAGGTTCTTCCCTAGACTTCTGATTCTGATCTAGCTTATTTAGCTTAATCAAATGGATAGGTAGCCCCTTTCTAACTCCTTTTATTATTCGAGATGCTTTGGTCAGTTGAATTTTTGGCCTCCCAGCCTCTCCTTGAGTTGTGACCAATTCCCCTTTAGAATTTCGAAAGGAAACTTGGCCCTTTCTATAGTGAATGTGGGCATCATTAGGTTTAAGCCAATCCATTCCAAGCAAACACTCGTGGATACCTAGGTTCATAACCTTGAATCTGATCAAAGTCGACTTTCCTTCTAGTAGGAATTCCACCTTAGTAGTTTGCTTGGTACAAGTGACCTCACGACCATTTGGTAATTCCACAAGCAAGGTGAGTGTATTTTTTGTGGCTATTCCTAATCTTCTTGCATAGACTGGTGAGATAAAGGAATGTGTATTGCCACAATCAATCAAAGTCTTAAAGATTTTACCTTGGTAATCCGATGGGGTTTGGATCACCGAGAACTAGCGATTCAGGCCTTTCTTGTGGAGAGCGGCATGGACTGTTGCCCTCTCAAAGTCTGCTTCCATGGTCAGGTCTTTTTCATCACACATCTCCCTGTTGGCAACACTGGCAGTTCTTCCTGTGGCCCGGGTGGCGGCTCCTTGGCCACATACGGTTCCTTGGGGTGGCCCTTGACATTGTACTTCAGTAAGCTTGGGACATTGCCTTTTGAAATGATCAGGCTCATTGCAATGGAAGCAACTGAGGTTGCGGCCATTTCCTTGGGTAGGAGCAAAATTATTGACATTGTTGGTTCTAGCTTTCTTCCTTTGTCCCTGATTTTGGCCATGTACTCTCTTCGCCTGGGACCTATACACTCCTTTGTTCTGATTCTTGTAAGACCAAGTTTTATTATTTCTTGGCATGGTCTGCACCTCCTATATTATGGGTGTAGCTTGAATGAGCGCATTTTGAAGGTCTATTGGGCGCATTGATTTGAGGCGGGTGTTTATCGGTGGGTTTAGTCTAGCACAAAACTTCAACACCTGTTGTGTCATATCCATTTGTGGCGCATACTTCAAAAGAGAGACGAACTTTGAATAGTAAGCATCAAGAGATAGACCAAGCTGTTTTAGCTCATAGAACTCGTTCATCTTCTGCGTGCAGTAGGCAGGTGGTAGATGTCTTCCTTGCACAGCTCTTTTTAGCTTCTCCCAAGTAACTGACCCTTCTGAAATCCCTTGGTCTCTACACCATTGCTTCCACCAAAGTCTTGCTTTGCCGGTAAGATTCAATTTGGCGAGCATCGCTTGGTTAGTGGGTGCAGTTTTGACCGCTTTGAAATAATCCTCCATGGATTCGATCCGGATCTCGGCATCAGTTTGGACGGTCCTTCCCTTGCCATCAAATTCTGGTGGCTTGATTTGCTTGAGAAGAAACTTCTTCTCTTGGATTACGGCCATACTTGGCGTAGGGGTCGGACTAGGAATCTGCACTTGGGGTTGTGCCTGGGCATTAAAATTCTTTACGTTAAAACTTGCTAAACGTTTTCTCACATTACATTACATGCCCAGTTCAACTTTCAGCCAAGTGTCCTAATCGCTTAACTTCTTTATCAATACTCGCAGTCAAGACAATCATTGATAAAAAGTCTATTTCATTCATATGGGCATAGCCCTTTCGAGTACAATTATTTTTGGAGAGATGAAGCAAGGTGATACATTAATTTGGGGAGAATAAGATTGTGCTACATTCAGCTACGGGAACTGAGTAATAGTATGGATTAGGGTCATGGATTTTCAGGAATTAATAGGTCATTGGAAGATTAGGGTATCCTTTCCTTTGATACCCGTTCTTCTCGTAACGTCCCAACACCTTGATTTTGTCGGTAGGGATTACTCGAGTCACTTCCTCGTACACATACTTGTTCTGCTTAACCTTTCGACCACCGACATGTAGGGTTGCGTTTGTGTGAGCCTCAACAAAGATGAACAACTTCACGATCTTTAAGTCCTCCAACCACTTGATTCTCTTTAAGTTGGTTTGAAGGTATGCAAATCGGTAGGCAGCTATGTAATAAATTCCTGAATCATCAGTCCATCTCCATTCCATGTACACGGGTGAAGGATTGTAGATGGGGTCTAGGATATTCATCATATCGATCCTCCGTCGATAATCCGAGGCACACATCGCGGTCATAAACATAACCTGGAATACCAAGAATCTGTTCCATGCTTCACGACTCTGCAAGTCAGCATTGATAAGTAAGTAGGGAAATGTTCTTAACAGCAACATTTGCTCTACTTCACCTCATTAAGTTTTCTTGTAAATATTAGTTCTTCATTGGTTTGCTCTGATACCAATTGTAATGTGTCCACCTGTTATCTCGTAGGACACGTCTTAGCAGCCCATCGGGAAGAGAGTCTAGAAAGCGCTACCCGGCAATCCCACGGAATGTCATGGGGTTTGCGATCTAGGTCCTCTTGAGTCTGCCACGAAGTGGAAGCATTCCGGCCGTTCCCACTTAGGATCGACCTAAATCGGGGTTTTCCTAGTGGTCAAATTCCTAGAACGGTAGCTAGCATCGAACCCCAGGCGAACTACTTTATGCAGAAACGTCAGGGTTGAAGCGGACTCATGCTGCACTTGTTTCAAGGAGAATGGGAAATGAGAGGGATGCAAAGCTTGACCTCTCTGCCCATAAGGCATAGTCCCATTCCATTCCCCTAAAATAGCATAAATCGGGACTCTAGTATCCTAGATTCTAGGTCATTGTTCCTTGTTATCAATTTCCTTCAAGAAAAGTTCTCGGCCGATCAGGACCACCCTTCCGTAGGACGGACCCATGATCACATCCACCGCACTTTCCTCAGGGTTGCTTTAGTTGTCTAATTACCTACCACATTTAGTTTGATACACAAAAAAACAGCTTCCTTAATTAGCCTTTTAGTCACTGGTTCCTTCATATAATCTTAGCAATGACATAGACAAACAATGTCAAACAAGTTCCTTTTCAACAATTGATCTTATTTATCACTCTTTGAAATATATCATAATAATCCAGCCCGAAGGCTAATCCATGTGCATGCTTTTTTGCAAGCTCTTCGAGTTTTTGTGTAGCATGAAGAGGTTCATTGCACAAGGAATTCAACTTGAAGCAATTAAGAATTAATTGTAGCAATTAAAGCTAAAGATAAAGAAAGCATGAATGTAAAAATTAAAGAAGTGAAAGCTGAAAATGTAATGGCCGACTGGTCTAAACCAATTGAGCAGCTCACCTCTCAAAAAGAAGGCCATCTATAGTACATGCATGAGGAGGAAGAGGCTCAGCTCATTCCAAGCAGTCACTACTCCCGTACACATTGGGCAAGAGCACCAACAGAGATAGTTGTCAAAATTGGAGAAAAAGAAACACCATGTATTGCACTCTTAAACCATGGCTCAGAGATAAATGCCACGGCAATGAGTCTTTATGAAAGTGGCGGATGACCCATAGATGTTGATCCAAGTTGGCGAATGAGAGTTGCAAACAACTCTTTTGGAGAGTTATATGCTCCATGTCCTAATGTGCAAGTAACTATTGGAGACATAAAAGATAATTTTTACTTTTTTGTTCAAGACTCTTGTAGTTACCCTGTCATTCTTGGGAAACCTTACATTTTTGAAGCCTGCTTGGAAACAAAAGTTCTTGATGATGGTTCTTCCTATGCTCAAATCTGAAGTAAGGATAATGAATGAGCTCTCAATTTCTTACTGTGTGTGTTAACCATCATTGAAATAGAGATTGAATGCATGATTATCCTGTGCCTCCTAATGCCTGAGAATTCAAGGGTTTTTGGGTTGCACTACTATAAAAGGAGGCTATGGCAATGTGCCATGTAAAAAGATTGAACCTCTTATGCTATAGAAACTATGTCTCTAGTAAATTTGTACGTATGTGCAGCTAATATTATGGGCTGTTATAAGTCTCTTCCAACCAAGACTAAAGGTCAAAGAAAATATTTATCTCATGTAAAAAGGGTGCTGAAAACTTGTGACATGATGGATGAAAATGAAGATATTTTGGGCATTTTTTTTGGACTTATTACTAACTGACACATTGGCTAAAATATATGCAATTGCTCATACAGAAAATTAGGTTGAAAATCAGTCCATAGAAGTATGTACATTGGATTTTTATCAAACAATTCAAGAATTTGTTGAGCAGGAAGACATTGGTTTACTCAACAAAGCTGAAGCACAAGTGGAGACAAAATACAAGACAATGGATAAGAAAGTCAAGTTTGTGGCACTCCCATTGCCTCCTAAAAGTGAAGGGCTGGCTGATAGGGCAACAAACTCTTTGTGATCCTTCCAACATTGGTCACAAGTTCACATCTGAAAGTATAAAAGAGCTCAAAATAGGTGAAAATTCTTTCCTTTCGCCAACTGAAAAACACTCTTTTATGCAAATGCTAATGAAACATGGAAAATATTTTTCATTTTAGCCAAAGTGAAATAGGCTATGTGGATCCAAATATTGTGGCTCCTATGGTCATTTTTACAGTCCCACATGTGCCTTGGAACCTCAAGCCCATTCTCGTTCCAAGGGCGCATTTGCCCAAATTATTGGAACTTCTAAATGAAAAGATCAGAATGAAGATTTTAGAACCTTCTTCAACACCTTACTCAAATCGATGGTTTACCGTACCCAAGAAAAATGGATCTTTACAATTCATCCAAGATCTATAGCCTGTTAATCGTGTCACAATCCAAAATATTGGTTCGGGTCCAATTGTTGATGAGTTTGCTGAAGCTTTTGCAGGTAGAGTAATTTATTCTATGGGCAACCTATATTCAGGATATGACCAATTTCAGCTTTCATTAGAGAGCCGAGACATTACCACAATGAAGACACCTCTTGGATTGGTCAGCATGTGCACTCTACCACAAGGTGTAACAAACTTCATAGCCCATATGATGAATGCCATGCACAAAGTCTTAAGGGTCTTTATTCCACAACTTACTCTTCCATTTCTTGATTATGTACCTATCAAGGGATGTGAAGTCAATGAAAATAATGATGAGCTTGACGAAGATGGCTACAAGACATTTGTAGTTAACCATATTCATGATTGTGACAGGATTTTGACAAGGCTAGAAGAGGTACATCTTACCCTTTTTGGAGCTAAGTCAATTTTTGGAGTAGAAGAAGTCTTAGTAGTCTGTAATACTTCCACTATGAAATATTAATAGTCCTAGAACCCGCACATCTCGTGCAAAAGCAATGCTAAGTAATATCCCGAAACGGAATAATGTTAGTGGCTAAGTGCTTACCCCGCATGCTTCAATAAACAGCTCATCGGATCGAGCATAGGAGGCTGAGGCTCAAAACCCGTAGTCCGCACGGGAACAACTCTTCAAGGGGGGAAAAAAAGGGGGCAAATGGATAATGGTTAAAGTTGTGGCAAATTTTTTAAATTAATAACCCCTCCCCCTCAGCCGATGCATGGCAGGGGAGAGGAGTGTGAGAGGGAGTGTGAGAAGTCCTTATGAGGTGGAGAGCATGGGGGAGGTAGAAGGCATGCAAGTATGCCACGGGGGTGGCTATTCCCCCCCCTTAAAGGCTATATAACCTCCCTCTTAAGCTTGGGGGGAGGAGAGAGACGGGTTGCTACCGCCTAAGGAGGACACTGTGCTCCTTCACGCCGCCATATCGCTGCCGCCAAGCTGCGCGCCCTACCGTCCCCATCTCCATCTTCGTCATAATCATCATCACCGTCATCAGCATCATCACCCTCTCCTATTCATCATCACTCTCTCTCCACGATTTTAGCTTGACATAAGAAGCTTGGAAGATTCTATTGAAGCTCTCCATAATCCTTGTTCACCCCATGCTTTCGGGTTTTCAAAACTGTAAAAGGCCCCAGTTTCTACGCAGGAGAGAATTATCGGCATAATAGGTAGTTTCGGAGATTGAGAACAAGGGCAAGGATATATGCTGGAATGAAATTACTATGTCAAATGGCCCCCAAACAAAAGATGAGAGGCGCACATGTGGGAGCTTCTACTCCAAGTTCACATGTGGATAACACCCCAAATCCCAATGCCCAGGTTCTTAGAATATTAATTCCACATAAAAGGGATGCATTAGGCACGTTTAATTTTCATGGGAAAAGTTATGAATGCAAATTATTCATTCGTCTTACAAGATTTAATTTCTTGTTGCACATTGCTTGCACTTCCAAGTTGCAATCCTAATCGCATATTGCATAAAAGGTGGATTTGTCTAAATGCATCCTTGATTGGCCGTGAAAAAGAAAAGCGCATAAGGCATTTAGGTAATAATTTCCTAGTTGTGGATTCGTATGAGATAATCGTTGTCGTCCATTGGATGTTGTCCAAGTAGTTGCATTGCATAAAATGGGATTTATGTACCCTGCAAATTGCATGCGGTGAAAATTACATCCTAGGTTGGGGTTAAGTATCGAAGGATGAATTAAATCAATAATGGTCTCATGGTATTCGTTCATGCACGGAGTCTTTCCATTAAAGTTTGTATTTAGAAAGGATGCATTTTTCATATTAAAGCTTGAATTCAATGCATTAGGAGAAGGCTTTATAAGCATAATTCTTGTTGAAATTCAACGTTGGGTTTATACGAGATAGCCCTAAATTGTCAATTTTTATAGTTTAGGCAAAGAAAAGAAATGGTCATTGTAAACCTCATTGTTGCATAGAAGGAAAAAGTCCATGAACAACATATTTGCATGGAATGTTGCATTTGAAATTATTTACATCTTTTTTGGAAAAAGTATTAGCATCTCTAAGAAGAGATAACCTCTTGATGCAAGACCATTAGATTGATTAGGTAATTTGCTTGCAAAGGTATAACTTAAGCGATGATCACCTCAATGCGCTAGGTAGAGTTAAGCTGCGTTAAAATTCTGCCTAGTATCGCACTCGGCAAACCAACTTAATATTTTCAATCCTAAAGGTCCTACCCACATTCAAGGAATGATTAGGGTTAGTTAAATGCAAGAACGATCTAGGGTTTTACCCCAAGGATCAATTGACCAAATACTAGACTTTTGTTTGTATTTAGAAACCCTAGTGCCAAACATTATCGGCCCAGTAAGGTTAGGGTTGGGTTGGGTCAAGAAGACATCCCAAACCCTACATCTTGACCAAATGTATTTCTTGACCAAGGAATGCCATTTGATGGGAGAAATGATCCCACAAGTTAGGTGCGACACTTGTCTCATGCAACTAGTAGTAACGTCGCATGGTTTTTGTGTCTAGAACACAAAATGGTATTGCCACTCCTTAGAATGAGGTTGGCAAGTCCTAAGTTCAAGTCAAATTATCTTGAGGATGAGTAGTCATCTTGCTACATCACCCTTCTATGAGGCTGAGTTGCCAAGATAGGGTAACTATGAATTGCCTAGCAAGCAATTGACAAATCAAGTTAGGGCAACAAGGTTGCTTAGGATTTACTGTCTTAGTTTAAGGAACCTAAGGTCTTTGTTAATATGGGTTAACAGGGTACAAACCCTAATCCAAGGATAAAAGGGTAAATGAGCAACGAAACCCTTGGGGATCTTGCCAAGTCGCAAATTGATCCCGGATCGAATGCTCGATGCATTCGGAGAGAAAACACAATATTAGTGAGTTTGGGAATCTCCCGATTCCCATTTTTTGAATACTAAAAAGGTGGCGGTTAGATAACATGCCCATAAGTTTCTCAAAACCATATGATATGACCTATCATTGGAAAGCGCTTGAAAAATGGAATCTATTGAGCTATAGAGTGCTCAATTTGGAGTTATAGTGTTCAGGTTATTGCAAATCCAAAGATTTGACCATGTGTCCCAAACTTATGGAAAATTCCCATATTTCCCAATATGGTGTTAGAAGGAATTATACCTTAGCAGTTGGCCAAACAAATGACCATTGGATTGATTGTGTTTGTACAGTTAGAAGCACTGTTTGTACTTCTTTGCTCAATGAACTAAAGCTGGAAAAATAATTAATGCTTCAGGTTGAAGGCCTGTGATGGGACCTAAAATGGGCTGGCACTGGCTATAGCACTAGCTGGACCTCATGCTCATGACACACAAACACCCTCACGGCCTCACGGACCAGGAGCGTCAATCTAATGCTAAGGGACAAACTGCCCTAAAGCTTAATTCATGAATTTATAGTTTATAGTCCAACATTTCCCTTAAACTCCTCAGAGGGAGATCCCAAAGTACTAAGGCATAACGCCTCGTCACACACATATAGGAGGCACTCCACCGACTAATAGTCGGAGCCCCACTGTAGCTCTCCTACATCGCACGGATTGGCCCTTTGATGCGCTACTAAACATATAACACATACGAGCACAAACTCCACTCTTTTATATTTCTCGTATTTCCAGGAGATATACCATGCTTCCTCACTTCACAGTCCCTCAGGAAACCGACCCTCTACCCTACGACAAGGGATAACCTCACACTCTCAATCGTGGGTCAAAGTCCTAAGAAACCAATTGCTATGCAGTCCAGGAGATTTTTCCTTCGATATCATGAATCATGCATAGTGCATAATGTGAATGGTTTAGTGCACAAACAATAGAAAATCAGCATTGTGCATCGTGCGCAACCAATCTTTCCATGATTTCCATGCTAGCGTTTATGTATTGAAATGAGGAGAGACACTGAGCCTTACGCTCATGCTGCCTTTTCCTTTATTTTAAAATAACGTCCTATAGCCATGATGCAACACATAAATCAGATTTAAGATTGTACTTTGACGCTCAAACTCCCCTCTCACCCTACCGTTTCATGTTTTGCAATCGTTGATAGGTGTAAGAGTCGTTTTATGTGTATTTCTTTGTAGAGAAAGCAATAAATACGGACAAAAACATAGAAATGAGGGTAAACCGAGGCTAACCTTGTGCTCTACCTTCATTATACATTGCACAAACACTTATGTAATTTTTTGGAATTTTCCTTTTATCATTTCCTAATTTTCTCCCATTTAAAACCAATTTTCCACCATTTTTTAGTATTTTTCCTCTATTATTTTCAATAAAAAATTGCTAGAAATTGAGATTGATTATGGATTGTGGTCCTTAGGTTTCTTGATAGAAAAATTTCAGGTTTTATTGATGTTATATCTCATGTTTCCCCTTTATTTTGCAAAAAGATCCCATTTTGCCCCTTAAACACGTGTTTAACGGGTTTTATACCATTAATTTCAGTCATAACACTTATAATTTTCTGATTTTCTGAGCATAAACTAATCAAACTTATAGAAAACAACAACATAATGCATAATCAGCCCACGAGAACAATATTTCATCAACCAAATAGCATAAAAACTCATTTTTTCTTCATAAAAATTGAATTACCGCTTAGGCTTTGTGTCTCAGGATCTTAGTTTTGCTATGGAACTGCGTGTCAGCCCTCATTCAATGTTCAACATCTTCAAGAACAACACTCTTCATGTCTTCATCCACCCGGAAGTAATCCGGTCTCATCCGGACAAGCTTTCCTCCATCATTCTTCATTGTCTTCTTCCACACAAGAACAACCCCTTAAGGGAGAGAGAGGGAGGAGAGAGAAAGACTGAAATCAGAGATCTCCATTGAGGCCACATTTGACGTGCAAAGCACGGCGATAGAGTCAGTAGGGAAGGAGTAGTTGGCCCCTATGATCAATTGGGTGGGTTGCTTGTAGCCCACCATCACCATCTCATCCATTCATGGTGCGAAATGCGACCGTTGACAGGCGCCATCTCCCCACGTTTTTTCACCTCTTTTTGTTGCCCACGATTCATGCTACATTAAAATGCCACATCTCCCCCCCAAGGGTCATGACCACTTGACCAAACTTTGGTCCACCTCTTCAAATCTTGCCCATTTGTTGGCCATTTCCCCGTCCGGACTCCGAATCGAGCTCTGACAAATCCTGGGCATCTAGCTCGGCATCCCACATTGGCCGATAACTCCTGAAAACCCACATGGAAGTCTAAAAAATTATCAAAAATTAACAAGTGTCACTCGGGCGCCTTTAAAGCACTTTGACGCTTAAAATCGTCCTAGGTCGAGCCGCCGCCTTCGACGTTGAATATTTTTCCCTTCATATTCGTAATTTTTAGCTATTTTTAAGCAGTTCTCGGCATCAAAACTCCGCTCTCATTGGCGACCATGGGATAGGCGACTTAGCCCGTCGAATCCCACAATAGATCTGCACAAAACAACCAAGGAAGCATCAAGCTGATACAAAATAGATACATATTAAACACAGCATAGTGCTCACCCTACCCCCTGATAGAACCAAGTCATGACATCCACAAGGAGTAGGCCTAGCATAATCTGATAGAAGATCCGAAGCTAGTCACTAACCAACTGCTCCAACATGGCCAAACTAAAAGGAACTATCAAAGAGGTTGCCCTAAGTGGTGGTCTGAACTACCTACCTAACTAAGGACAACACAACCAGGAGCTCCTACTAGGCGAGGACTCCTATAGCCTGATCAAGAAGTATTTTCTTGTAGCACATTTCTTCTTTTAGGGTTTTTATTTTATTGACATACTCGGGTATGTAAAAAGGAGGGAGCTGAGCGTAGTGACCCAAGGAAAACAGGGCATCGGCCTTAGGTCCTGTCTCGGTACCCAAGAACCTACCAAGCCCTCGCAAGGCGACACTTAATCCTTTTCTGACGCTCACTTTTATTTTCGCTCCAACCTTTCTGACTTTCTTCTTTTCCAGCAAGATGCCACCCCTAGGAAGATAAGGCATCGGCCCCGGGTCTGACTCGTCCCCAGGAACCTACCAGGCCTTCGCTAGGCGATGATCAACTGCTCATAAATTTTCTTTTCTTTTCTTTTCTATTTTTATAGGGGTTAGAACCCCTTTTTACACACCTTTGTATATATTTATTGCCTTTAAGATATTCAGGGTTTTTATCATCATCATTATTTTTTCTTCTGCAGGCCTCTCCAACTACCTCACAACTAACAAGAACTCCTAGAACGGCTGCCTAGCAAGCTAGCAAAACAGGGTCACTAGGGCTCCCATCTAAAACAAGTCTTTTGATGCTTGATAATGTCTTTACAGGAGGCAATGACTACTCAAACCTCCCTCAAACATACTTAACCTAACCCTCGGGACTTCATACCTTGGACGCCAGTCCCCAACAAGAAAAGAAAAACCCCTTAACAAGTACTTAGACACATATAGCATAAAAACCACAGTACTCATAAAGAAGAGATATCACCTGGATAGGGCCACGAGAAGCTTCCACGCAACAAAAGGCTCCTTCCAAGCTCTTCTTCCGAACCTGTCTAGCACAAAACTAAAACAAGAAACCATTAACCGCACCTACATTAAACAGATAACTGGCCCTCTTGGCCTAATGAAATAAAGCACTTCACCACAAAAAAGGATCGGCCCTCTTGGCCTAACGAAATAAAGCAAAATAGCACCTACACATCCCTCCCTGAAAGAATCTAGATATACAATAATAGGCTCCTTCCCAAGGAGGAAAACACAGGGCTCGCAGCCCTAGACCAAATGCATAAGGTTATGACCCATCCCTCCTGCATAGATAGCAAGAGGCGTACGCATAACATGTTGTCTAATTAACCTATGGGTCCAGGATAATAACGGTAGATTGGTCTCTGCTACTCTTTGCATCACCCATATCAACCATCGTCTGACATATATTGCATGCTCTAATAACATTCCCCACAAGCGACCGGGTCCTGTTTCATCATTGATCACAATATCCAAACTAGGACCACAATTAAAGAAGAGGTCTTCCTCATAAGCAAGATTTGCCAAAGAATCCGCAAATAGATTCCAGTAACGTGGAATCAGCTGAAAAGACACTCTCTCAAACTCCTCTAGTAGGGTCATGGCAGTTCGATGATACATACAAAGAATGGGATTCCGCATTGTGTATGTCCCATCTAGTTGATTCAAGATCAACTACGAATCCCCTTTTACTAACAACCGACGAATACCACCTTGTTTGGCAATATGCAGTCCCATAATCAAGGCTTTATACTGCGTCATATTGTTAGTGAATCCTACCCCGAGATAAGCAGCTAACTTCATCATAACTCTTTGTCAAGGATCTCGAATTACTACTCCAGCACTTTCTTTTTAATTAGGGCCCCTGGACGCTCCGTCAAAATATAATGTGTACATCCACAATGGGTTTACATAGCTTGCCATCACAAACTCCTCTATTGGTAATTATGGTAATCAAAGTTTAGCATGTTGAGAGGATGAACTGACGGCTCCATCCCACCTTCTTCATTGAACTCAATAGGGATACTTGTCAACAGGCGTAAATAGTGATGGCAGAAGACTTTGATCTCCCACACAAAGGTTCCGTCTTCTTGCTCAATCACTTTGTATCCTTTGCTCCCTAGATGAGTTTCCCCTGATGGTATCTCTGCTCCAGATATGGGTGCTCTAAATAAGGAATTAACCACCCCATCAACCAGCTTTTAAGCTCTTTTGCAGGTCTCAGATCATCCCTAGCATGGACCTGCAATGCATTTTCTTTTGTATTAGCATACTTAGAAATAATAAGGTTTAATCTTATTAAGATTAACCTTATTTTTAAACTCTACTCCCTGTAGATCAGCTAATAGAGCCGTAGACCTATTTTTCCTGAGTCGCACAATCTTGTAGGGGCCATCCCATTTAGGTTCCAGCTTCCCTGGAAACAACTCCCTACGCGCATCATCGTATAGAACTAATTGCCCTTTTTTAAAGGTATACTTCTTCACTCTGAGGTCATGCAACTGCTTCATCCGATGTTTAGCTACCTCTTGGTATAATAATCTCTGCAACTTCAGCTCATCCAAGTGGGCTATGGTCGTGAAACATTAAAAAAGGGAATCCTTATCTCCCAAAGAATGGTTAATTGCAAACTGTATGGTTGGCAACTCAATCTCGAGGGGTAACACACACTCTTCCCCATAAACCAATTTAAATGGAGTATGGCCGGTAGCTCGCTTGAACGTTGTATTGTACGCCCATACTGCCACATACAACTTCCTGTCCCAGTCTCCTTTCTTCTCAGAGACTATCTTAGACAAGATCCCCACAAGCTGCTTATTAGTACTTTCCACTTGCCCATTTTCTTGCGGATTATAAGGAGACGTTTTATTATGCTTGATTTGCTACGCCTCAGTCAGGCTTTTGATCACTTTATTCAAAAAATGAGTGCCACGGTCTGACACTAATTCTTTCGATGGACCAAAATGGCAGATAATCTGCTCTAAAAGGAAACTTGCAGTCTCTTTTGCATTGTCCTACCTCGTCGCCTGCACTTCTGACCATTTGGTAAAATAATCAGTTGTTACTATAATATACCTCTTCTGGGTAGTAGACGATGCGGTGATAGGACCCACAAAATCAATGCCCCACTTCTCAAATGGAAGGATAGCCATGATAGGCGTAAGTGGGCATTTCCTATTTTCTCTACTGTCATGTCTTTGACATGTATCACATTTCTTAACATACTCTAAGGAATCTTGGAAGATGGACGGCCACCAATATCCAGCTCTTAAAGCTTTCTGTGCCGTCAACCATCCTGCAAAGTGCCCTCCACATGCAGAGTCATGACACTCCTCCAAGATAAAAGAAACCTCGTCAGGCATCACACATCGGTGATAGATATCATCAACACCTTGCCGATATAGTGTCCCTGTGATCAAGGAAAACTTCAAAGCCTGTTGTTTGATTTTTCTCTTTTCAGACTTTGACAAACCAGCTCCCGTCTCTCCAGTTGATAGATAATGCATAATAGCAGCATACCAAGATGGGATAGAAGCTACATCAATTTTAAACATTTCCTCAATATCACTTCCTTTAGCCAAAGTCTCTTTCGGCTCCCCGAAATCCACAAGGCATTCCACAATACCTTGCAACCTCGGTGGCTTACTCTTAATCTCATAATTGAACTCGTGCAAAGCGATTAACCACTTTGCCAAAAGATCAGGCGGCTGCAGCTTATTCATAAGCAATCTAAGCCCTTCCGCTTTTGTATAGAACACTACCTTTTCATACAGGATGTAGTGCTTGAATTTCTTAGTCCCAAAGATCATCACAAGACACAACTTCTCCATGTAGGTATAATTGATCTCTGAAATGCCCACTTTCCGACTAGCAAAAGCTATCGGATGATGCCACTTTTCCTCCCAAATTTGGGCTAAACAGTAGCTTATACTATGCATGGTGGTTGCTGAAAATATATAGAACACCTCGCCTCTTTTAGGTGCTTTTAAAACAGGTGCTTTTATGAGCTCCTGCTTCACATCCTCGAAAGCTACCTTACAAGGGTCGCTCCATTCAAATGAACAGCTAAAGGATAATAAATTCGTTAATGGCAACGTTCTTTCTGCCAACGCATTTATAAACCTTCGATAGTACCTTATCGATGACAGAAAGCTGTGAACATCTTTTGGAGTGCATGATGGACTCATAACAACTATAACCTTGATCTTTTCAGGGTCAGTTGCTATTCCTACTGAACTGACCACATGGCCTAGCAATAGCCCATAAGGTACTCCAAAGACACACTTCCGTGGGTTAAGAGCGATACAAAATTGTCTGCAGCGCTCAAAGCACTTTCTCAAAATAATCAACATCCTTTCCCTTACAGTGACTGCCCCCAGGTCATCAATAAATACTTTCAACTCTTCTAGGGAGATGTCACCAAAGGTCTTGTCTGCTGTTCGTTGCCACAATCCAGGTGCATTGCATAAACCAAAGGCCATCACATGGTACGCAAAAGTACCGAAGACAATAATAAAAGTTGTTTTCAAGTTGTCCTCTTCTGTAATTGCCATCTGGTTATATCCTGCAAAGCAATCCATAAACGAATATATCTCCCTACCCGCTAATTGATCCAAAATCTGGTCAATAAACAGCAATGGTAGTAATCCTTAACTGTCTGCTTATTCAGCTCTCTAAAATCTACACATAATCGGATCTGGTTTTTTTTCTTCTTCCTGATAATAACTGGTGAACACCATTCTGTGTGCTGTACAAGGAAGATTAACCCAGCTTTCCTTAACTTCTGCAACTCCTTAAACAGCTCGTCCCTCAGTTCAAAAGGCATACGCCTTACCTTATGACGCATAGGACGAATGCCTTCTTTTACAGGAATAGTATGAATAGCCAGGCTTGGAGGAATGCCTCTCAGCTCATCATAACTCCAAGCAAAGATATCACAGAATTCTTGAATCAAGAACACATAGTCCTCCCTTTCTGCTGAACTGAGCATGGAACCTAATTTAATTGGCCACGAATCATTCGGCATGCCAAGGTCTAACTCAATCACATTCGTGTCTCTTATCCTATCTTGAGGCTCTATAGGCTCATTTAGAGTTATCTGATAGATATCCTCTATAGTGGACCCCTCCTTAGATTCGTCACTGGATGATTTCTCACTACCAGATGGATCGTCTGCTATCTCTAATTCAGTAAAAGATAAAGGAGCTCTCTTTCTTTGAGGGGACTCAGGAAAGCATCGACTATTACTTGATTAGCACCTCTACCTAGAACCACTCGACCGGTGGGTATATCGACTTGACAGTCTGTTTGTAAGATCCAAGGCCTACCTAGTAGATCTCGATAGCTAGGACGTCCTGCAAATCTTATCACCTTAAAGTCCAAGAAACATTCTACACTCGCAACTGTAACATGGACCTTAGTAACACAACCTTCTGGTTGTCTTAGACTATCATCCGTCATTCTTAGAAGGGTGGAGCTGTCTTTCTGGATGCCTAGACCCAACCTCTCCATCAACTCTGAGCTCATGATGTTGACAGAGGATCCAATGTCTACAATGGCATGTTCCACTAATATTCCATCCACATAAGCTGGAACCCTAGGGCAGTTCTTTTCAGCATGGTCAAACCAATCTTCCCCTACTCGTGCTATGCCCAGAGGTTCCACAATATACCCGATACGCAGGATCTTCTTAAATTCCTTGCGTACTCCTAGAGATAATTTGATCAATTGCAAGAGGTTCACATTTAGTTTAACTTCTCAAAGAGAACTCGCTAAATCAAAGTCGTGATAGGTAGCCAAAGCTCTCTTTTCCTGCCAAACATCCTCTCTTTTGGTCTTTGGACCGGTTTTGGTGCTTCTTTCTTGGCTCTTGCCTTCTTTCTTGGCACTTCTTCATCCTTCTTAGGGTCACCTTTTCTGTCAACCGGCCTTAGCGGTCCCCCTTCTATGCTAGGACTCTGGACTTGTGTCCCCTTATCCCCTTGTTTAGGGTTTGCCTCAACTGGTTTTGTATTATCTTTGTCAACCTCTTTAGCCTTTTGGCCTCTTGTCACGGCTCTTAGTTAGAGGTTTTAGCATCATGGACTCGTACAACCTCAATAAGGCTGACTCCGTTGCCTTGTGGCAACTCTTCTATATTTGTTTTTCCCCTCTGCAATATTTGCCTAGGTGCATCATTCTGCTGCAAGTTATTTCCTTGCGCTCTATGATTCATTGGGCCCGGCTGTTTACCCCTTGTTGGAGAGAGCTAATCTTACTCCAACAGGTAGCAGCTAGATGGCCTGACTTCCCACAAATGTCACATTTCACATTTGGACAGTTTCTGGGGAAGTGCTGTCCACCACACCATTTACAACTGAATCTAGAGGGTTCACCCTCTTCAGGGCATCGATTCCCTATCAGATTTTGTTGCTTCTTCAAGAAATTAACATCGATGGCTATTTGTCGATATTGTTTGGAGATCATATCGGTATAATGCTTCATCATATCCTTGAATTCGCCAAGGACATTAGATGCACTCGACTCGTAGCCTCGATCGTCAACCCGTCGTTCCATTGGCCTGACAATCTGATTTGGCATTGGCTGTTGACCCACAGGAACAACATTAGAATTTGAAACTTGGCCTCCAACATTTGATGGAGCCAACTCACTTGCCATAGGCATAGTCACACTGGGAGTAGCCGGTAATAGAGGTACATTCGAAACCATACTCCCTCTCCCAATAGGGTTAGTCATAGGCATCCCTTGACTTCCATTCATCAATGATGGATTGCCTCCAGTTATATTAAACCCCCATTAACATTCATTCGAGAGGAGTAGGACGTTTGTAATCGTGCTTCTACTCCCTCTGCCCGCGTAATAGCAGTGTCTATGTCTGCCAAGGCCACATTGCTCAATTGTACTTAGATATTAAAATTTAACCCATGTAAAAAGTATTGCAATTGGGCAGCCGATGGAATGGGAATGTAAGTTTGCAACTTACGGAATACTTCCTTCAACTTCTTGGCATATGTTTCCATGATCTGGAGCTGTTAGCTATCATCCATGCTCTCAAGCTTTGGAGACACTACTTGCTGGGTAACAAGTTTACCTTAGTGACATATCATAAAAGTCTTAAATGGATCTTTACCCAAAATGAGCTCAATATGAGGCAACATCAATGGATTGAAGTGCTAGAGGAGTATGATTTTGAAATCAAATACCGACATGGAAATGAGAATGTAGTTGCCGATGTACTCAGTCACAAGGCATTTCTGAATTCTCTGATTTTACAAGATCCATCAACAGCTAGATCTCTAGCCACAAAGGTATCCATGCCAAACAACCCAATTCTTGAGCTAGCTAGAGAAGAGGCATGCCATGATCTAACCTATCAGAAGATGCTAAGGGAGATCCCCATCAAGGATCCAAACCCGAAGCTACAGGCAAAGTATCAAGAATTCTCTATCAATAGTGGACTTTTCTACTATAGAATGAGATTATGTATACCGGCAAGCGAGTCACTTAAGCAGAAGATACTTTGGGAAGCTCATGACTCCCCTTTTTCAGGGCATCTTGGCTATGCCAAGACCCTCAATGCAGTCTGAAAGAGCTATTATTGGGAGATGCTTAAAGGTGACCTTCTCAAATATATCACTGAATGTTTGTCTTGTCAACGCATTAAGGCTGAGCATGTCAAAATGCCAGGGAAATTGCAACCACTTGTTGACATTCCCCAAATGAAATGGGAATTCATTAATATGGACTTTATTGTTGGCATACCCCAAGTTCAGGGAGGATAGAACTCCATTATGGTTGTGGTAGATATGCTCACCAAGGTTGCACATCTTATCCCTATTAAGACAAACTATAAAGCCTTGGACATCGCAAGGTTATTTATCAAGGAGATATTCAAACTGCATGGGTTGCCTAGAAGAATCATTAGTGATCGTGACTCTCTCTTCACATCACATTTCTGGAGGGCTATCTTCGAGGACATTGGGACTCAACTTTGTTTTAGTACAGCTTACCATCCCCAAATCGATGGTCAAACGGAGTGAGTCAACCAAGTCATTGAGGAATGCTAAGGGCACATTGCTGCCTGAACCCAAAAAGCAGATCCAATATTTGCCACTGGTTGAGTTTGTTTACAATGCTTACTACCAACAAAGTATTCAGATGACCCCTTTCCAAGCATTGTATGGGCATGATTGTCGAAGTCCTTTAAACTTCTCAGATCCAACCTTGAGGGTTGAAGCCTCAAAGCAGATGCTGAAAGATATGGATGACCAAATCAAGTCAATAAGACAGGACATACAAGCCGTCAAGGATAGACAAAAGGCTTACACGGACTTGAAACGTCAAGACAGATCCTTTGTTGAAGGTGACATGGTCTTCATTCACGTACGTCCAAAGAAGAGTTCCCTATCCTTGGGTGAATGCAAAACGTCGAGTCCAAGGTATTGTGGACCCTACAAGATCCTCAAGTGCCTAGGGCCTAATGCTTATAGACTGCAATTCCCTGAGAACCTAAAATTTCATAATGTATTCCATATCAGTCTATTGAAAAAGTATGTGCCTAACCCTAGTCATGTGCTTGATGATCAACAAGTTTTAATGCCTAGCCAAGGAGTCCTTTAGCTACAGCCTGAAAGGATCTTAGATGTTAGAGAGAGACATTTGAGATTCAGAACCTTGAGAGAATACCTCGTCCAGTGAAAAGATTATCCAAAAGAGGATGCCACTTGGATGGATGAAAGTGCTCTCAACCAACAATACCCCCAGCTCTTCTCGAGAGGAGGACATCTCGATTCCTCTAAGGGGGAGAGAATGCAATATTTCCGCTATGAAATATTAATAGTCCTAGAACCTGCACATCTAATGCAAAAGCAGTGCTAAGTAATCTCCCGCAACGGAATAATGTTAGTGGCTAAGTGCATACCCCGCGTGCTTCAATAAACAGCTCACTGCATCGAGCATAGGAGGCCGAGGCTCAAAACTCGTAGTCTGCACAGGAACACCTCTTCAAGGGGAAAAAAAAAGGGGGAAAATGGATAATGGTTAAAGTTGTGGAATTTTTTTTAAATTAATAACCCCTCCCCCTCATCCGATGCATGCCAGGGGAGAGGAGTGTGAGAGGGAGTGTGAGAAGTCTTTGTGAGGTGGAGAGCATGGGGGAGGGAGAAGGCATACAAGTATGCCACGGGGGTGGCTATTCCCCCCCTTAAAGGCTATATAACCTCCCCCTTAAGCTTGGGGGGAGGAGAGAGATGGATTGCTGCTACGTGAGGAGGATGCCGTGCTCCTTCACATTGCCATATCACTACTGCCAGGCTGCGTGCCTTGCTGTCCCCATCTCCATCTTCGTCTTAATCATCATCACCATCATCAGCATCATCACCCTCTCCTATTCATCATCACTCTCTCTCCATGACTTTAGCCTGACACAAGAAGCTTGGAAGATTCCTTGGAAGCTTCTATTGAAGCTCTCCATAATCCTTGTTCACCCCATGCTTTCAAAATTGTAACTGAAAGGCCCTAGTTTCTGCGCGGGAGAGAATTATCAGCCTAATAGGTAGTTTCGGAGATTGAGAACAAGGGCAAGGAGAATTGCTGGAATGAAATTACTGTGTCAAATGGCCCCCAAACAAAAGTACCCGAGGTGCACATGCGGGAGCTTCTACTCCGAGTTCGGGTGTGGATAACACCCTGAATCCCAATGCCCAGGTTCTTAGAAGATTAATTCCACATAAAAGGGATGCATTAGGCACGTTTAATTTTCATGGGAAAAGGTATGAATGCAAATTATTCATTCATCTTACAAGATTTAATTGCTTGTTGCACATTGCTTGCACTTCCAAGTTGCAATCCTAATCGCATATTGCATAAAAGGTGGATTTGTCTAAATGCATCCTTGATTGGCTGTGGAAAAGAAAAGCACATAAGGCATTTAGGTAATAATTTCCTAGTTGTGGATTCGTATGAGATAATCGTTGTCGTCCATTGGATGTTGTCCAAGTAGTTGCATTGCATAAAAGGGGATTTATGTACCCTGCAAATTGCATGCGGTGAAAATTACATCCTAGGTTGGGGTTAAGTGTCGAAGGATGAAATAAATCAATAATAGTCTCATGGTATTCGTTCATGCATGGAGTCTTTCCATCAAAGTTTGTATTTAGAAAGGATGCATTTTTCATATTAAATCTTGAATTCAATGCATTAGGCGAAGGCTTTATAAGCATAGTTCTTGTTGAAATTCAATGTAGGGTTTATACGAGATAGCCCTAAATTGTCAATCTTTATAGTTTAGGCCAAGAAAAGAAATGGTCATTGTAAACCTCATTGTTGCATAGAAGGAAAAAGTCCATGAACAACATATTTGTATGAAATGTTGCATTTGAAATTATTTACATCTTTTTTGGAAAGAGTATTAGCATCTCTAAGAAGAGATCACCTCTTGATGTAAGACCATTAGATCGATTAGGTAATTCTCTTGCAAAGGTGTAACTTAAGCGATGATCACCTCAATGCACTAGGTAGAGTTAAGCCGCTAGGTAGAGTTAAGAAGAGATCACCTCTTGATGCAAGACCATTAGATTGATTAGATAATTTGCTTGCAAAGGTCTAACTTAAGCAATGATCACCTCAATGCGCTAGGTAATTCGCTTGCAAAGGTGTAACTTAAGCGATGATCACCTCAATGCGCTAGGTATCGCTTCACCTCAATGCGCTAGGTAGAGTTAAGCCGCGTTAAAATTTTGCCTAGTATCGCACTTGGCAAACCAACTTAATATTTTCAATCCTAAAGGTCCTACCCACATTCAAGGAATGATTAGGGTTAGTTAAATGCAAGAACGATCTAGGGTTTTACCCCAAGGATCAATTGGTCAAATATTAGACTTCCGTTTGTATTTAGAAACCCCAGGGCCAAACGTTATCGGCCCAGTAAGGTTAGGGTTGGGTTGGGTCAAGAAGAGATCCCAAACCCTACATCTTGACCAAGGAACGCCGTTTGATGGGAGAAACGATCCCACAAGTTAGGTGCAACACTTGTCTTGTGCAACTAGTAGTAATGTTGCATGGTTTTTGTGTCTAGAACACAAAATGGTATTGCCACTCCTTAGAACGAGGTTGGCAAGTCCTAAGTTCAAGTCAAACTATCTTGAGGATGAGTATTCTTCCTACTACATCACCCTTATGTGAGGCTGAGTTGCTAAGATAGGGTAACTATGAATTGCCTAGTAAGCAATTGACAAATCAAGTTAGGGCGACAAGGTTGCCCAGGATTTCCTATCTTAGTTTAAGGAACCTAAGGTATTTGTTAATTTGGGTTAACAGGGTACAAACCCTAACCCAAGGATAAAAGGGTAAACGAGCAACGAAACCCTTGGGGATCTTGCCAAGTCGCAAATTGATCCCGGATCGAATGCTGGATGCATTTGGAGAGAAGGAATTATACCTTAGCAATTGGCAAAACAAACAACCACTGGATTGATTGTGTTTGTACAGTTAGGAGCACTATTTGTACTTCTTTGCTCAATGAGCTAAAGCTGAAAAAATAATTAATGCTTCAGGTTGAAGGCCTGGAGGGAGAGGCAGCATCAGTTACCCCCGACTGTCTGCCTGACCCTATTCAATGGGGTTGTTAGCCGTGTCGGGTACGTGGACCGAACCCATTGCGAGAGGTCTCTCCGTGGGTGCTACTTAGAGCAGGAGGACGCTTGGGTGCCAGGGGGGCTTTGGCTGTAAATCCCTTGCCTCCGAGTCCTGCATAAGAGGCCGACATGACTCAGGATTGGATCTCGAGGCCCGCATACTAGTCTATGGGCGGAAACTTGGATTAGTAATCCCTAAGGATTGTTGGATTGCCTTCGGGCTTGCCTTCAGGCGGATTATGGATTAGCCTTTGGGCTGGATTATATGATGTATTCCAAAGATTGATAAATAAGATCAATTGTGGAAAAGGAACTTTCTTGACATTGTTTTTCTATGTCAGTGCTTAAGTTATGTGAAGGAATCGGTAATTAATTTGCTAGTTAAGAAAGCTATTTTTGCTTGTCAAACTAAATGTGGTAGATAATTAGATAACTAAAGCAACCCCGAGGAAAGTGCAGTGGATGTGACCATGGGTCCGTCCTATGGAAGGGTTGTCCCGGGTGGCCGAGAACTTTTCTTAATGAAATTGACAGCAAGATAACGATGACCTAGAATCTAGGAAGCTAGAGACCCGATTTATGCTATTTTAGGGGACTGGAATGGGACTATGCCTTACGGGCAAAGAGGTAGAGCTTTGCCTCCCTCTCGTTTCCCATTCTCCTTGAACCAAGTGCAGCATGGATCTGCTTCGACCCTGACATTTTTGCGTAACGTAGTTCACCTGGGGTTTGACGCTAGCTACCGTTCTAGAAATTTGACCACTAGGAAAACCTTGATTCAGGTGTCCTAAGTGGAAATGACTGGAATGCTTCCGCTTCGTGGCAGACTCGAGAAGACCTAGATTGCAAATTTTGTGACATTTCGTGGGAGTGCCGAGTGGCACTTTCTAGACTCTCTTCCCGATGGGCTGCTAAGACGTGTCCTACAAGTGAACATGTGGACATGTCACATAGTCAGACATGTGTGTGGCCCCTACGGATGTAAACCTTCACCAATCAAGATAGATTCTATTTGTAGAATGCAAAAAAAATGCACAAATATCTCAAAGGTGAGAAAATTTCTTGGTGCATATGTATTCTATCACATATGGATACCACATTTTTCTCATGTTGTCAAAAATCTTTATCAATTATTAAGAAAAGGCCAAAGATTCTCTTGGGGGGAAGAGCATACTCTCATTGTACGCAAACTGAAGAAGTTGTTAATTTCAACCCCCACTCTCAAAATGACTGATTATTCAAATGGTCATCCCATCATCCTTACTGTAAATACAAGTCCCATTGGGATAGGATGGGCTATTGGCCAAGAAGACCATGAAGGTAACAGGTATGCAATTTGTTTTGGAGAAAAGGTTCTCAATGGACATCAAAGAAGGTATGCACAACTAAAAAGGGAATTGTGGGGAGTTGTAACATCATTAAAGTGTGATCGTGAATACTTTATAGGTGCTTTCATAGTGGTAGAAATTGATTGTCTTCCTGCCAACTGCTCTACACCTGACATTGCTATGCTAAGATGGATTGCATATATTAAATCTCTCAACCCCGAATTAAAGCATATTGCAGGAAAGGAAAATCCAGTTGCTGACATCCTATCATGTGCAAGATATGACAATGAAGAAGAGTTGATGGAAGACGATGAAGCTGAAGGATCTATACTTGCTGAATTTCATTTCATGGCCGTTGAAAGTACATTTTCAGTTGCTGCATGTACAAACCCAAAGATGAATCTTGCAAGTGAAGCTGATATTTTAATGGTATATCATTAAGTATAGTAAAAACAAAAAAAGGTACTGCTATAAATTAGCATACAACAACAAAGATCAAAGATTTATCTATGGAAGAAGGGTGGTCAACTAGTAGCCAGCATGCTCATTGCATTGCTCAATTTCCTTGAAGAAGATTATGAAGAATATTGGTTGAAGATTGGCCAATATTTGAGCACAATGAAGAAGGAGGAGTTTGGATTGATGAAGAGTTCAAGCATATTAAGAGGAAAGCTTATGGCTTTTTTCTGAAAGAAGGGCATCTATGGAAGCCGCAAAGAAGAAGAAAGGAGCGCCTCTTCAAGTTTTAGGTAAGAAAAGATTGCAACAACATGTAATGAAGGAATTTCATGAAAGCCTGTGGGCTGGCCATAAAGGCATATGGGGAACCTTTAGTAAAGTCAAAGAAAAATATTGGTGGCAAAACATGTATCGGGACTAGCACATTTTGTTGAAATCTGTTATGTGTGTTAGATGTATTCTATAGTCAAGCATCGTGATGTGTTACAACCAACTTATCCTTTGTCTATACATTATAGATGGGTTATTGATCTTATAACTATGCCTATAGGAATATGGAATATGCAATATTTAGTGCTTGCAAGAGAGGATCTAACCAATCAAGTTGAAGGCAAAGCCTTGACAATCAAATCCACTCAAGCTCTTTGTCTTTTTTTGCTTGAAGAAGTCTTTTGTAGATATGGTTGTGTGGATAAAGTAACTACACATATAGGAGAGTTGGATGCTGATGAGACACACAACTTCTTTGCTCAATTGGATATTAAGTTGGCTTTAACATCAGCCTACAACCCTGAAGGCAATGGGAAAAGTGAGAGAGGGCACCAGCCTATTCTCAAAGATCCAACAAAGTCTTGTAGAGGAAAGATCAAAGAATGGCCTAAAATGCTACCTTTTGCATTATGGGCTAACCGAACTACTCACAGTACAATGATTACCTATATGCTTGCTGAACTTATGCATGGACAACAACCAATTATGCCATTTGAAGAATCTATTCTCACATGGAGTCTTCTACCTTGGGAGGAAGGCATCAGTAGAGAAGAGTTGTTGACTTTGCGCATATGGCACTAGAAAGAAGGCCTAAAGATGTTCAAGCAGCTATTAAGAAGTTAAAAATAGCAAGACTAAAAAAAAAAAAAGATTTGATAGGCAACATTGACTTTGGCCAAGAGCTATCCAAGAAAATGATTGGGTGCTTGTCTATGATAGCAGCCTAGATAATCAATAAAGTGCTTCTAGGAAGATGGTAAAGCGTTGGTGTGGCCCATATGTGGTAAAGGTCATTCATGGCAATGCCACATATTCATTGGCTGAATTGGATGGGACCAACATAAAGATATTCGTAGAGCTGAAAGAAGAATCAAGCTCTTCAAATGAAGAGAAAGTTCAACATATGAGTTAGAAGACTTGGATATAATTCAAGAGCATGAAGACATGTAGGAAGAAGAAGAGGCAGAAGATAAAGACATTGACATGGCAGAAGATACTTATTCTGATACTGCAAATCCATAAGACTTTGGCACATGCCAGAGGATGTGCAGGTTAGGAGGGGGTGGATGTCATGATGCTACACACACACCGTGTAAAAAAATCTAGAGTGTGGCTTTCTTATTGATTTAGAGAGCCAATGCCATTTTAGACATTAGTGTTAGTGTCCATGGTTCAAAAATATAAGATTTTTGAACAAGTTTTTAGCAAATTTTTGATATTTTAGATATTATCTATTGTAAAAATCCATAAAACTATAGAAAACTTTTAGATTAGGATAATATGTAAAAGTAAGCATGTAGCTCTCAGCCAATTTGAGAGGATTTTATGTAAAAAGAGAGATTGACAAAATTGCACGATGCGCAATCGCTATTTTTAGGCAGTGAACAACACTCCAAAGTGGGAGATGAAGAAGGAGTGATTTGGCAGAATTCTCGCCACGTGTCCTGGTATTTTACCCCCCTTTCGGAGCCAATGGAAGCATCAGATTGGTGATCTAAGCAGCATAGAGGAAGGTATTATTTTATACACATTTTTGTCTACAGAGTTTTGTCTTCTCATAATGCAGGAATAATCTGATAGGCTTCATCTCTATTAGTATTCTTATACATTTTCTATTTCTTTCTGTGAGTATTCTTCTACATCTTCTATTTCTTTGAACCCCTTTTCTTTCGTGGGCTGATTTGAGGCTAATATCTTCGGCCATATTCAAAGAATTAGCTACAACAATGTTCTTTTAATTCATTTCTTACTCTACAGAAGACATCTTGTCAAAATATGCAAGTATTATGTGCCCCTATGGCAGGGAAATGTTTGTAGATCATTCATAGATGCTTTGGGCTCAATTAAGAGGAGATTTTTCTCTTATTTCTTGGTTGTGGTAACTTATCCTTATCAGGAACTCAATTTGAATCTCCCTTGAAGCAAGTCTCTTTGCCCTACAAGCCTTGTAATTGTTGACTCATAAGCTTTTGTCCCTAACAATGTACATTGAATGTAATCATGCAAAGTTGATTCATGCTATGGCATCATGTATGAATGATGGGATGCAGAGTTGTTTATGATACATGAAATCATATTGTACTTGTTTTTTGATTGCTCTTACAGTCAAGAAAATAAGCTTGATTTGAGCTAGAACTTATGAGATAATACTCTTGTGATCTTTGCTAAGAACATGTAGTTGGAAGCTCTATTAACTTCTTCAAGGACTTGGCTTGAAACCTTCAACCCTTGTCTTATCTCTATCATCCTCGGAGTCTAAGCTCTTGAACCCCCATACATTCTTTTCTCTCAAACCGCTGTGATTGACCGTGAAGTACCTCTTGAACCTTTAAACATTCACTGTAATCTACTTATCTCTTGAAGGCACATCTCCATCTATCTTGTCCAATTTTCTTGCCAAACCCCTGTGGTGATCTTTAACCCTGCGCACTATGACACTATATTTTGGAACTATTCATTCTATGGACACTAACACTAATGAATAATATGACATTGACTCTCTAGATTAATAAGAAAGCCAGATGATGATAGACCTTAGTGTTTTCACACTATATTTGCATAGTGGCACAACATCCACCCGCTTTGAACCTACACATTCTCTAGTATGTGCCACCTGAGTCAAACACCCATAGCATCAACTTATCTCTCATCATGCACATAAGAAGGTATTCCCCTAGATCATATATCAAATTGATTAGCATCTTCACAACTCTAATACCATACTAAGCATCCACTTCAAGGTCATCAGGCCTTGGATATCATATACTAGAGTTTGTAACAATATTAAAGGAATAATATGGTAAAATGGAAAAATATATAGACCAAGCTATAGGAGTCCTCACCTAGTATGAGTTCCTGATCAAGTTGTCCTAGGTCTGATAGGCAAGCTAGACCACCACTTAGAATGACTCTTTTCATAGTTCTTTTTGGCTGATCTATATTGGAGCAGTTGGGTTAGCAACTAGCTTTAGACTTCTTATCAGATTATGCTTAGCCTATCCCTCATGGATCTTCATGCCTTGATTTTTGTTAGGGGGTAGGGTGAGAGCTATGTTTGTGTTTTGTTATGTATTCTTCTTTGTAGCAGCTTGATGTTCTTTATGATTTCTGAATGTACAAATCAGTTTGTGGATTTGACAGGCTGAGTCACCCTAATCCCGTGGTTGCCAATGAGAGCAGGATTTTAAGCCTAGAAAAGAGCAAGAAATGTGCCAATTTTTGTTAGTTTGAGGTGGAAACAGAAGCTTGCTAGAAGCTGTGAATGCAAACTTGACAATTTTATACAGTTGTGGAAGGCAAGATTTAAAAGGGTTTCTGAAGAAAAACTTCACAATAGTCTCAAATTTTAAGTAATTTTTCTAGGTGCCAGAATGGAGTGAAACAAGTTCCAAGCAGTGCGGACTCTGAGACTGTCATACAAAAATTTTCAAATCACAATTCAAAGGCCGAAAACTAGAGTTGCAGGTGCTCGAGGAGGAGGGACCAAAGATACAATATAAAAAGACTTTAGGGGAAAGGGGTGGTGATCTTTGGGGGCCCCCAACCCCTGAAACTTTCACGTGACAAGGGGGAGGGGGGAATTTTTTTAAATCACAAAAAAAGAAGGTGTCATGGATGGTGACAATGGAAATTGAGGGGAAGGGGGACTAGGAAGGCAAAGAATACACATGCCAACAATTGATTACATTAGTCTCCTTCAAATTTTTGCTTCCCATCATTAGTCTGATCAGCCCTATGAATGATGGACTGATAAAAAAGATGGAAAATTAGTCTTTCTCTCTCCTCCCTCCCTCTCCTCTTGTGAGCAATTCATGTGGAAATTCTTGTGAGAAGATCGAGAGGGAGATCAATTGTCCGGCTTGAACCAAATTGATGTGAGACTATGTCAATGCTGAGTAGTGATGACTAGTGCTGTTTGAAGACCAATAGTGGCGAGTCTGATCCCACTATACGTAAAATTAATTCTTGAGACACCTGAAACACAAAAAATGGCAGTAAGCCTCCTTTTTAATGGAAATTTAGATTCTGTTTTACATTTCATGACCCAAATCATATTCATATGTGATGAAAATTTTTTAAAAGCTTGGTTGTGATGTATTTGAGGGCTAGAAACCATAAAATGTAGAACTTGTGTCTATGTGCACAAGTCCTTAATTAAAAAAAATCCAAAATGTGTGTTTTAAGAGAAAAAATGAGATTTTTCTTGGTTTTAGGTGATCAAACCATCTTTATATGGGATGTTATTAAATATGATGATGGACTATAGTTTAAATAGATTTTTTGAATTTAGAAATTTAGAAACTATAATATTTTATATAAAGAAAATAAGAAAAAATATCAAAAATAGGTTTCAAGACAAAGAAAATAAGAAAAAATATTTTTTGTGTGCAAAAAAGTATAAAAATTAGGATTGTATTTATGCAAGTATAATAGAGGTAAAGCATGAGGCTTTATCTTAGTTTACCCCCATTTGTATATTTTAGTGTGTACTTATTACTTACATTATGAATAAACGTACTCGAAAACATCTCTCTTAATATACCCATTGCAAGAAAAACCCTATTAGGGAGAGAGGGGGTTTTATGTGTTGAATATGGTTCAAAATCTAATTTGATTGTTGCACTTTTCATATAGGTTTCAATCTCACTTTAAGTATTAAGAGGTATAGTGGCACGAACTAGTCCGACACTGCCTTATCATCATAATAAAGTCATTAGTGATGGAAAATCATTGAAATAATGTCTAAGCATATTCACAATGCTAATTTTGTTTAAGTATTTGTGCACTCAAACTCATCAACTTTGCACTGCATTGCATTGACATGGAATAAAGAGAACTATCTCATGGATGCATAGCACTTGATGATTATTGACCCATGATGAGTGTGAGGCTCCCTATGCTATGGGTTTAGTATGAACATTTCCTTGGGGCTGATTTGGTGAGAAATATATTGTCTACTGGAATGAATATTATGAAGAGTGGACTTTGTGCATATGTGTTATATATGTTGAGATGACACATCTTGGGGCTAATCCCTAGGGTGTAGGAGAGTCGTGGTGGAGCCAAAACAATAAGTTGGGGATGCTCTCTTTGTTTGTGTTACGAGGTGCTAGCCACCAATATGTAAGGGTATCCCTTATGCTTGGAGTTGGGAAAGGCATCACGTTGGACTACAATTTAGAGATTGTATCTACAAATGTGTTCTTTCGATAAACCAAGTTGTAGTGTTTGTACACTCTTGGCCATGAGGGTGAGGTTTTTTGGGTGAGTATAAGAGGCGTGGCTAGATCCCTAGAGCCAATTTCGGTCCCATTGTTGATCATGACAACACTATCCTAGAAACCTCTACTATCTTAATGGGTTGCCTATGCATCAAGGATCCCATAAGTGATAGCACATTTCTCCTAACTCTCCATATCCAAGAAAGATACACTTCTTGGACATAGGATTAAGGATACTCTACTTGTCCTTGGATACATGCATAAATGTCTCACAACCAAATATACATAAGTGATCATAATAACTAGGTCTCTTTTCAGTCCATAACTCTAGAATTTTTTCATATTATGGCTTGCTATGAGACCTATTGATCAAATGCACTACTATCCTATAGTTTTAGCCCAGAACCCATTAGTGATACTAGCATCAGAGATCATACTATTGACCCTTTCCTAAATGGTCCTATTTATCTACTCATCCACACCATTTAACTAAGATTCTTAGGAGTTATCAACTCCCTTTTGATATCACATCTAGCATAAAATTTCATAAAGCCATGAAAAGTATATTCACCACCATGATCAGTTATTAAGGACTTGAGCTTTTTTTTCAACTTATTCTAGCATTTTCAATAGATAGTATAGTATGTTTCCAAAATATTGAAAGCATGAATAGATCTATAAAATAGTATATTCATAAGATACATGAAGATATGAAGAGATATGGATTGTTTGAAGTTGAAGAATGTATATTAGGAATGTATGTTGTGTTGCTCTATGTTGATGCTTTAGATATGCTAAAGTCTAGGCTCAAAAATGAATCTAGCATTGTTAAAGTATATTCCTTGGATATGTATTAGGTGATTGAAGAGTTTATAAAACAAGAACATATGTTCTCCTTGATATTTATTACATGATTGAAGAGTTTGTAAAATAAGAATATACATATTTAGATGAAAATGCTAAAGTAAGGCTTGATACAAGTATAAAACTATGGCCAAAATGATTAAGCTTGTTGCATTATCATTTCCTTCTAACAATGAGGAGAAGATTGAATTAGCTTCTTGTTAGTTGTATGTAAGAGACATAAAAAAAATCGGGCATCAATTTATAATAGAGTCTCTAAAAGAATTAAAGATTAGTTGTGAGGATTTTCTTATACCTACAGAGAGGTAGTGCTTTATGGTTATGCTATCCATAGATATTGTAGAGCATTTGCATTTCAATTGCATGAAGTTGATTGTGTTGATTCAAGTATTGTAGCACCTATGGTTATTCTTACTATTCCTTGTGTAAGTCATAATTCATAACCGATTTTAGTGTCCAAATCAATAGTTGGTTAAAAGTGACTATTAGAACTATAGAGATGGGTCTAATTTTGGTTAGAAATAGTTGGTTAGAAATATAGAAATCAAGTATTGTAGCACCTATGGTTATTCTTACTATTCCTTGTGTAAGTCGGAATTCATAACCGATTTTAGTGTCCAAATCAATAGTTGGTTAAAAGTGACTATTAGAAATATAGAGATGGGTCTAATTTTGGATGAATTTATGGAAGCTTTACTATGAGAGCTATTTATTCCTTGCATGATCTGTATTATAGTTATGATCAATTTCAATTGGCTATAGAAAACAAAGATCTCGCTACTATGAAAATACTATTGAGTTTGGTACAAATGTGCACTTTGCCACAAAGAGCAACAAATTCTATTGCTCATATGATGAATGCCATGCATAAGGTTTTGCAAGATTATATATTGTAGCTTACTGTGCCTTTTCTAGATGAAATACCAATAAAAGGATGTGCAAAAGGGAATAAAGATGAAGAGTTGGGTAAAAAGAGATGTAGGAGATTTGTTATAGAGCACATAGCCATTGTGAAATAATCTTGACTAGATTAGAATAAGTGAATCTCACTCTTTCAAGACAAAAGTCAATCTTTGGGGAAATGATGTCTTGATTGTGGGTCACATGCGTGATCCACATGGAAGACACCATATCTAACTAAGGAAAATTCTATTGAGAGGATAAATGAGACTTGCACATTAATTTCAAAAGTATGAATATTTTTTGGAGCTTGTGTGCTTTATCTTATATGGATTCCACACTTTGACCATATTGGAGATGTCCTTTATTAGTTGTCAAGAAAGAGGCAAAGTTTTTAGTGGCATAAAATGCATACAAAGGCAATGAGAATGCTTAAAAGGTTGTCAAAAATAACATCTACACATTGAGAAAGGTTGATTATATAGGTGAAAAACAAGTCATTACTATTGATACATGAGAGTGGAATTTTGGTGCCGGGAATTGCTTAAAAATAGCTAAAAATTATGAATATCAAGGGAAAAATATCCAAGGTCAAAGGCGGTGGCTCGATTTTAAGCGTCAAAGTGCTCTAAGGACGCCCGGGCAACACTTGCGGATTTTTAGTAATTTTTCCATGCACATGTGCCGGTCAATGGAGCTGGCAGTCAGTGCAGGATGCTGAGATGAGCTCACAAAAATTTTCAGATCTGGATTCGGACACCGTATGCGAGAGAGGCGGGAAAAGGGCCAAAAGGAGGAGTGAAGGGGTGCCTTTGGGAAGGGGCACCCCCCCTCCCTAAAAAAAAACGAATTAGAGGGGGGGCGGCGGCTGCAGAGAGGCGTCGCGAAAAAAACGGCCCCCCCCCTCAATGCAAGATTTTTTTTGAGAAGAAGCTATGGAGGCAATTGCAGCAGGCAATTGCATTCATTCCACGCTCTGCATCGCTCCGTCCCGCGCGAGATATGGCAGCCTGTAGAGAGAGAGAAAATCAGTCTTTCTCTCTCCTTCCTCTCTCTCCTCTAAGGGGGGATTCATGTGGGAAGAGAAAGGAAGAAGAAAGAAAGGTCGAGGCTTGTCCGGCATCGATCGGATAGCTCCACGGGCTGGAAATGGTGACGTGTGATCGTCATGAGCATGAAGTGCTGCTGATTTTCAGATTTGCAGCCATAGACATGAAACCCGAGACATGCAAATAAGCGGTAATTCAATTTTTTCAAAGGAAATTTGAGATTTCATGGCTTTTGATTGATAAAATGTTGTTCATGTGGGCTAAAAATTGTATATGTTGCTATTTTCCATGAGTATTTGTTGATCATAATCAAAAAATCAGAAAAACATGCATCTTGTGGCCCAAAATAATACCCTAAAACACGTAAAATATGGAAAATCAAGGGAAAATGATGTTTTTGAGCATAAAAATGGAAGAATAAATAGGAACACCAACTAAATTGTCATTTTTGTTGCAAGAAGGAACTAAGGGCCACAGCCCATAACCTATTTTGAATTTTTAGTAATAAAATAATGCAAAAATAAGGGAAAATACAAGGAAAATAGAGGAAAACCACTAAAAATAGGGAAAAAATGCATTTTGGGTGCGAAAAATTAATGAAAATTAAGAACAATGTTTGTGAATGTTTGTGGGGACTGAAGCATGAGGATTTGCCTCAGTTCAGCCCCACCTTCTTGTTCTAGTGTGTTTTTCCCGCTTTTTACACATAAAATGACGGCAAAATGGCTTATAAATCTATACAACAATGCAACATTTGATCGATGGGAGGGTAGAGTGGTTAAAATGTGTCTAAATGCAGAGTAAAATGATGAAAAGATTGCTGGTTTTTGTTTGCATGCCATATAGGTCGGTGAATAATTATAGAATGAGAGCCTAGTAGCACGAGGGTTTCCTCGGTGCTAGGTTCGTGCAACGCCGCATAAGAACGGTAGTTGAAAACCATTAAAAGGATGTTTTCCACATGTGCACAATATTGATTTTATAGTTGTTTGAGCACTTAGCATCCACACTATGCATAAATCATGGAAATATTTAAAGGTATCAGAAATCCTGGATGCACAGCAATTGCTTTCATTAGGACCTTGACCCACATTGAGTGAGAGACAGGACACCCTAAGCCATAGGCTAGTCATGGGGTCTAGGGGAAAGAGAAGTAAGGACAATGGTACATTCCTGTATACGATTAAATGGTACCTTGAGTGGATTTTGTGCGAAACGTTTATATGTTGAACGATGCACCGAGGGGCCAATCCCCAAGGTGTAGGAGAGCCGCAGAGGGGTGACAGCACTCAGCCGTTGGAGGACCCCCTATGTCTGTGCTTCGTGCCATTAGGCAATGTGTAAGGGACTCCCTTTGAGGAGTAGTGGGTGAGAGAAGAGTGGATTACAAACGACGTAATACAAACGCAAGATATTTAGGAAGGAAATGTATGTGTCATCAACGCTCCTGGCTGCGAGGCCGTGGGGTTGTTGAGCACGTGAGATAGAGGTCCGGCTAGTGCACGAGCCAGTGCTGGCACGTTCTAGGTTCCATCAGTGGTGCGTTTGTCGAGAGCCGCTTAAAAGTGGCGGTCCTCGAATCTTGGTTGTCTAAGGACCAACTAGTAGTTTATGCCAAAGGATACTGTGATTGATCCGTTATTTATCGATAAGCATCGTCTAGCAGAAATCCAAAAGCAAGAGAGAGACGAAAGAGCTAGGCGACGTGCTGAAATTTTTAGGAGATATTCCCCTAAGCGTAGCGGTGTTGAACCCTTACGAGGGAGTGGATCTAGTGGTCTTGGGGCCACAATCAGTAAGTTAGGAGAAGGTGGAAGCTCTAGTGCTCCCCTTTCTTCCATAAGCTAGTCTACATCAAGTGCGGGAGGTGTAACTCCACCGTCCCTTATTCTTAGTGCAAATCCAATCCTCGTCATGGTGCAGCCTATTGCAATTCCTGCAGGAACGACAGATTTGTCGGCTCTAGGTTACCCGCTACCCATTTTTAATGGGTTAGTTGAGGAAGATGCGGAACTCCACATTAGGAAGTTTCAAAAGCTGATGTTTAACTGTCGCATCCAAGAAGAAGGACATTTAATGATGTTCTTCAATATGACTCTCAAAGGAAGAGCCGCTATATGGTATCATGGTTTAGAAGCCGGAACCGTATTGAATATTGATTCATTTTATGGAGCTTTTCGAAGGGAGTTTGCCCCTGAAAGGGGTGGGCAATATTGGTTGCGTGTACTCTACGTGACCCGCCAAGAACCACACGAGGATATTCGTGCTTATGCGAAGAAAATAAAGGAGGTTTTTTGTAAGTTGGACACCTCTATTCCTATCCCTGCAGCTGCCCAATTGAAATATTTCCTACATGGTTTGGACTTTAACATCCAATTGCAGTTGAGTAGTGTCCCCTTGGGGGATATAAATACTGCCATTACACGAGCACAAGAGGTGGAATCCCAACTACAAGCAGCCTATGCTTCTCGAGGCAATTCGAATATGGGTTTAGTATTGGGAAACAATGTGGCGATAGCCAACGGCAGTAGTGGCCAAGGGATAGCGATGGCTAATCCTAATGGGAGAGGGAACATGATGCAGAATGTGCCTTTATTACCAGCTCCCCCTAGCATGTCAATGCCTACGGGTAGTCAAATGGCTCCAAATGGTGGAGGCCAAACGGTTAATTCTAATACCATGCCTGTGGCTCAACAACCAGTGCCTAATCGAAGTGTTAGGCCGATGGAACGACATGATAATGACCAACGCTATGAGTCGAGTGCTTCCAATGTTCTTGGCGAGGTTAAGGACATGATGAAGCATTATACCGACATGATTACGGAGCAGTATCGGCAAATAGCCGTTGATATCAACTTCCTTAAAAAACAACAAAATTTGATAGAAAGTAGATACCCAGATGAGGGTGCAACTTTGAGGTTTAGCTGCAAATGGTGTGGTGGGCAACACTATCCAAGAAATTGCCCAAATGTTAAGTGCGACATCTGTGGAAAATCCGGCCATTTAGCAACTACTTGCTGGAGTAAGATTAGTTCCCTCCAGCGAGGTAGTCGGCAACTAGGGCCTATTAATCATCGTGTGCAAGGAAATGATTCCCAGCGAGAAGACGGACCTAAACAAATACTTCAATGACCAAAGACTACAGTGGAGGAGCTACCTAGTGGTAGTGGGGTTAGTTTGATTGAGGCTGTACGCGCTAATGATGCTGAAACCTCTAATCTGCGAGCTATTCTTACAAGAGGTCAAAAGGGTAGAGAAGCCGACAAGGATAAGCCTGTCGACGGAAACACTAAACAAGGCGACAAAGGAACGCAAGTTTTGGATCCTGCCATGGAAGGGGACCTTTGAAGCCCGTGGAAAGTAAAGTCGATAAGGAATTACCAAAGAAGAAGGTGAAAGTTAAAAAAGAGGCAATAAAGCCAGTTCAACGACCTAAAGAGCGGATGGTTTGGCGTGAAAAGCGAACTCTATCGAACTATCATGAATTCGATTTGGCGAGCTCTCTTTGCGAAGTCAAGCCAGATGAGTGGGTATCCGAAATCAATTATACCTACATGGAGAAGTTGTGTCTAGCAATGGTCTTTGGGACCAAGAAATTCAGGCATTATATTCTCTATGAGAAAGTCGTGCTTTATACGAAGGTGGAGGGACTTCGATTATTGATGAATAAGCTACAGCCGCCTGATCGTCTAGCAAAGTGGTTGATCACTTTGCAGGAATTCGATTATGAAATCAGGAGTAAGCCACCAAGGTTGCAAGGCATCATGGAATGTCTTGTGGACTTTGGGGAGCCGAAAGAATCTGTGGCTGAAGGTAGTGACATGGAGTTGTTATTTAAAATAGATATGGCATCTATTCCCTCCTGGTACGCTGCAATAACACATTATTTATCGATGAGAGAGGCGGGATCCGAATTATCTAAAGTTGAGAGAAGGAAAATTAGGCAGCAAGCGTTAAAGTTTGCCTTGATCGCAAGTACATTATATCGGCAAGGGGTTGATGACATATATCGCCGATGTGTGATGCCTGACGAGGTGCCATTCATTTTGGAAGAGTGCCATGATTCTGCTTGCGGCGGCCATTTTGCTGGACAGCTTATAGCACAAAAGGCTTTAAGAGTAGGTTATTGGTGGCCTGCCATCTTCTAGGATGCGTTTGCGTATGTTAAGAGATGCGACATTTGTCAACGACATGATAGTCAAGAGAATAGGAAACGACCACTCACCCCTATTATGACGATACTTCCATTTGAGAAGTGGGGAATAGACTTTGTGGGTCCTATTACTCTGTCGTCGACTGCGCAAAAGAGGTATATCATTGTAGCAACTGACTACTTCACAAAGTGGTCAGAAGCACGTGCAAGAAGGAAAGATGATGCTAAAGAAATTGCTAGTTTCCTTTTAGAGCAGATAATATTCCGTTTTGGTCTGCTGAAAGAATTAGTGTCGGACCGCGGAACCCATTTCCTGAATAAGGTGATCAAAAGTTTGACAGAGACTTGGCAAATCAAGCATAACAAGACAACCCCATATAACCCGCAAGCCAATGTGCAAGTTGAAAGCACCAACAAGCAGCTTGTGGGCATCCTGTCCAAAATTGTGTCGGAAAAGAAACGGGATTGGGATAAAAAGTTATATGTGGCAGTGTGGGCCTATAATACGACCTTCAAACGAGCCACTGGCCATACCCCGTTCAAGTTAGTATATGGGGAGGGGTGTGTCTTGCCTTTAGAGATTGAGCTGCTGACTATTCAGTTTGCCATCAATCATTCTTTGAGTGATGAAGACGCACTTTTTGAGCGCTTGACGACATTGACACATTTAGATGAGCTTAAGCTGCAGAGCTTATTACACCAAGAAGTGGTGAAGCACCGAATGAAGCAGCTACACGACCTCAAAGCTAAGAAGTACACCTTCAAGAAAGGACAGCTTGTTTCTGTATTATGATGCACGACGTGAATTATTTCCAGGCAAGCTAGAGCCCAAATGGGACGGGCCCTATAGGATCGTTAGAATAGGAAAGAATAAATCCACAGTCTTGTTAGCTGACCTTGAGGGGATAGAATTTAAAAATAAGGTTCATCTTAATAAGATTAAACCTTATTATTTCTGATTGCACTAATACTATGATTGCCTTGCAGGTTTAGGCGAGATCGATCAAATATCTGCAAGGAAATTGTGATAGAGGTTGATGGGTCATTTGATCCCTTATTTAGAACACCCATATTTAGAACAGAGGTATCATCAGGGAAAGCTCATTTGGTGGAGCAAAGGATATAAGGTGACTGAGCAAGAAGGCGAGACATTTATTTGGGAGATCAAGGTCTTCTGCCATCACTGCCTACAAATTTTGACGAGCATCCCTGTTGAATTCAATGATGATGGAGGGATGGAGCCTACAGTCCACCCATTGAATATGCTGAATTTCGATTACCATAATTACGAGTAGAGTTCCGGATGGCGGGATATGTAAACCCTTTATGGATGTACACCTTGTATTTTGATGGGGCATCCAGGGGTGCATGCAAAAAAGGAAGTGTAGGAGTTGTCATCGGAGACCCCCGACGACGCATTGTCATGAAGTTAGCTGCTTATCTCCGTGTGAATTTTACCAATAATATGGCAGAATACAAAGCCCTGATTATGGGTTTGAATATTGCAAAGAAGGGTGGTATCCGCTAGTTATTGGTGAAAGGGGACTCTCAGTTGGTTTTGAATCAACTCAATGGGACGCACATGGTACGAAACCCCATCCTTTGCGTGTACCATCATACTGCCATAGCCCTGCTAGATGAATTTGATAGAGTGTCTTTTCAGCTGATTCCACGAAACTGGAATTAATTTACCGATTCATTGGCTAATTTGGCGTATGAAGAAGACATCTTCTTTAATTGTGGCCCTTATCCCGATATATCTATTGACGATGAGACAGGACCTGGTCATTTGTGGGGTATGCTTTCTGAGCATGCCCTCTTTGGCAGACGATGGTTGATCTAGGTGATGCAGAGGGTAGGCGAGACTCATCTGCCTTTATTATCTTGGACCCACAGACTGATTAGACGCCATGTGATGTGAACACCTCTTGCAATATACGCAGGAGGGATGGGTCATAATTTAATGCACCTAGTTTAGGGCTTCGAGCCTCTGTTCCCCTGGGAATGGTACGCTTTGATGTCTATCACAGTTGTTTCCAGGAGGATGTTATGCGAAGTCATGTTTGATTTCATTAGGCCAAGAGGGCCATTTCCCTGTCTAGTGCGGGTGCGTTTAATTGGGTTTTTGTTTTAAGTGTTGTGTTGGACAGGTTTTGTGATTCGTGGAATTTGGTGGAGCCTGGAGGAGCCTTTGCTGCGATGGAAGCTTCTTGTGGCCAATCCAGGTGATACCTCTCCTTTATGAGTACATTTCTTTCCTGTTATATGTGTATTTGTACTTGTCAAGGGGATATATTTTTGTTGGGGACCGGCAACTAAGGCATGAAGTCCTAGGTTTAGGCTAAGTATGTTTGAGGGAGGTCAGAGTAGTCATTGCCTCCTGTAAAGACATTGTCAGGCATCGAAAGACCTGTTTTACAAGGAAGTCCTAGTGGCCCTGTTCTGCTAGCCTGCTAGGCAGCCGTTCTAGGAGTTATTGTTAGTAGTGAGGTAGTTAGAGAAGCCTGCCAGAAGATAATAATGATGATGCCAAGAAACCTTGAACATCCTAAAAGATGAATATAAATACGAAGGTGTGTAAAAAGGGGTTCTAACCCCTATCAAAGAAAAGAAAAGGAATGAAAATGTATAGGCAGTTGATCATCGCCTTGCGAAGGCCTGGTAGGTTCCTGGGGACGAGTCAGACCCGAGGCCGATATCTTGTCTTCCTAGGGGTGGCTTCTTGCTGGGAAAAAAAAAAAACAAAACAAGGAAGGTTGGAGCGAAAATAAAAGTGAGCGTTAGAAAAGGATTAAGTGTCGCCTTGCGAGGGCTTGGTAGGTTCTTGGGTGCCAAGACAGGTCCTAAGGCCAATGCCCTGTTCTCCTTGGGTCACTACGCTCAGCTCCCTCCTTTTTACATGCCCAAGTATGTTAATAAAATAAAAACCCTAAAAGAAGAAATGTACTGATAGAAAATATTCCTTGATCAGGCTATAGGAGTCCTCGCCTTGTAGGAGCTCCTAGTAGTGTTGTCTTTCGATGGTGGGTAGTTCAGACCACCACTTCGGGCAACCTCTTTGACGATTCTTTTTAGTTTGGTTGTGTTGGAGCAGTTGGTTAGTGACTCGCTTCGGATCTTCTATTAGATGATGCTAGGCCTACTCCTTGTGGATGTCATGCCTTGGTTCTGTCAGGGGGTAGGGTGAGCGTTGTGTTGAGTTTTATTATATGTTTGTTTTGTATCAGCTTGATGCTTCTTTGGTTGTTTATGTGCAGATATGTTCGTGGATTCGACGTGCTGAGTCGCCCTATCCCATGGTCGCCAATGAGAGCGGAATTTTGGTGCCGAGAATTGCTTAAAAATAGCTAAAAATTATGAATATCAAGGGAAAAATATCCAATGTCAAAGGCGGCAGCTCTTTAAGCGTCAAAGTTCTCTAAGGACGCCCGGGCAACACTTGCGGATTTTTAGTAAATTTTCCATGCACATGTGCCGGTCAGTGGAGCTGGCAGTCAGTGCAGGATGCTGAGATGAGCTCACAGAAATTTTCAGTTCTGGATTCGGACACCGTATGCGAGAGAGGCAGGAAAAGGGCCAAAAGGCCGGTCAAAATTGGGGAGGTGCCCAAAAGGAGGAGTGAAGGGGTGCCTTTGGGAAGGGGCACCCCCCCCCCCCAAAAAAAAAACGAATTAGAGGGGGGGCGGCAGCTGCAGAGAGGCGTTGCGAAAAAAATGCCCCCCCCCCCTCAATGCAAGATTTTTTTTGAGAAGAAGCTATGGAGGCAATTGCAGCAGGCAATTGCATTCATTCCACGCTCTGCATCGCTCCATTCTGTGCGAGATATGGCAGCCTGTAGAGAGAGAGAGAAAATCAATCTTTCTCTCTCCTCCCTCTCTCTCCTCTAAGGGGAGATTCATGTGGGAAGAGAAAGGAAGAAGAAAGAATGGTGGAGGCTTGTCCGATCGGATTGCTCCACGGGCTGGAAATGGTGACATGTGATCGTCATGAGCATGAAGTGCTGCTGATTTTCAGATTTGCAGCCATGGACATGAAACCCGAGACACGCAAATAAGTGGTAATTCAATTTTTTCAAAGGAAATTTGAGATTTCATGGCTTTTGATTGATAAAATGTTGTTCATGTGGGCTAAAAGTTGTTTATGTTGCTGTTTTCCATGAGTATTTGTTGATCATAATCATAAAATTAGAAAAACATGCATCTTGTGGCCCAAAATAGTACCCTAAAACACGTAAAATATGGAAAATCAAGGAAAAATGATGTTTTTAAGCATACAAATGGAAGAATAAATAAGAACACCAACTAAATTGTCATTTTTGTTGCAAGAAGGAACTAAGGGCCACAGCCCATAACCTATTTTGAATTTTTAGTAATAAAATAATGCAAAAAATAAGGAAAAATACAAGGAAAATAGAGGAAAACCACTAAAAATAGGAAAAAAATGCATTTTGGGTGCGGAAAATTAATGAAAATTAAGAACAATGTTCGTGAATGTTTGTGGGGACTGAAGCATGAGGATTTGCCTCAGTTCAGTCCCACCTTCTTGTTCTAGTGTGTTTTTCCCGCTTTTTACACATAAAATGATGGCAAAATGGCTTATATGTTGAGCGACGCACCGAGGGGCCAATCCCCAAGGTGTAGGAGAGTCGCAGAGGGGTGGCGGCACTCAGCTGTTGGAGGACCCCCTATGTCTGTGCTTCGTGCCATTAGGCAATGTGTAAGGGACTCCCTTTGAGGAGTAGTGGGTGAGAGAAGAGTGGATTACAAACGACATAATACAAATGCAAGATATTTAGGAAGGCAATGTATGTGTCATCAACGCTCCTGTCCGCGAGGCCGTGGGGTTGTTGAGCACGTGAGATAGAGGTCCGGCTAGTGCACGAGCCAGTGCCGGCCCATTCTAGGTTCCATCAATACAAGTCGTATAGGATTGGTTGGGCCATTAGATAAGATGATGAGGAGAGAAATATGTATGCTATAAGATTTGGACCTAAAGTTTTGAAACAAATTATCCACAAATGAAAAGAGAGTTGTGGGGAGTGGTGACAATATTAAAGTGAGATAAAGAATATTTTATTAGAGCTCTAGTTATTCTAGGGATGGATTGTGTACTACTTCTTGGTATTATCACTCATCATTAATCCACTCCAAAGATTGTTATGATTTGGTGGATTTTCTATATTAAGTCCTTGAATACAAAGTTTCGACATCTAGCAAGTAAAGACAATCTAGTTGACTAATATGCTTTCAAGAGCAAGATATTACAAAGAAGAAGATATTGTTGTAGATGATGATGAAGTTGAATGTGCAGGGATAGCACTTGACCATGTATGTGATGTCTCTTCAATTGAGACTTTTTCAAAGAAGTTATGAGGTTAAATGGCTACAAATTGGAAAATAGTTAAATACTTTGGCAAATTTTCTTAAAGAACGGAATTCTATGGAAACTCCCTAAACATAAAGAAGGTAACCTAGTATGTGATAGAGATACTCAACTGTAGATTATGAAGGAGATTCATGAGAGCTTATGGGTTAGTCATCAAGGACTTTGGGTCACATTTGAGAAATTAAAAGAGAGGCACTGGTGGAAATGCATGTATAGGAATGCCTTGCAATTTGGGGAGACTTGCCCTACTTGTCACATTTATTCTTACATAAGACACTGTGATGGTTTATATCTAACTTACCCACTCTCTATGCATTATAAGTGGGTTGTGTGTTTATTGGTAGATGCAGTACATTGTATTTGCACAGGAAGATCTCACAAACCAAGTTGAAGGCCGATCCCTGAGGATAAAGACTGCTAATGTTGTATATGCATGTCCTTATTAGAAGATGCTATATGAGGATATGGATATGTGGAAAAAGTAACTACACATGGTGCATATGAAGCTAGAGATTTCTTTTCTAAGATGTTTCTTATGCTAATTTGTGGGATAATCACACTATTCATAGTGCTATGACAAGTTATATGCCTGCAAAGTTGATATATGGACAAAATCCTATCATGCCAATAGACGAAGTTGCAACTACATGGAATATACTACCTCAAGAAGAAGGAATGAGTAGAGAAGAGCTTCTTTCCCTATAGATTCAACAATTGGTGAGAAGACATAAGGATACAAAGCTTATAGTGATGAGATTGAAGGAAGCCACATTAAAGAATAAAGACGAGTTTGATAAAAGCACGCACTTTGTCTTAGAACTATGGAATAAGGATATTGGGTGCTCATATATGATATTAGCCTAGATAATTAGCATAACACCATCAAGAAGGTTTTGAAGGGATGGTTTGGTCCTTACATTGTGAATTGTGCATATGACAATGCTCTGCAAAATTGATGGGATGGAGTTGAATATTCCTATAGTTGAAAAGAGGATCAAGTTGTTCAAAAGAAGGGATTCTACCACATACAAAGAGAATGAGCATGACAATGAAGATGAAGAAAGTGATCTTAAACTTGTTGAGGATTAAGAGAAGATGTGGCACATGCGAATGGATGTAAAATTTTAGAGGGGATGGATATCATGTGACCATAGGTGTAGTGGAGGAAGGAAATGGAAAGGCCCATCTACACTAGTGTGTCACATGTATGAGACATGATACTAGTTAGTTGTCTTGATGAAGTGTTATAAGCTAATTAGATAACCTATCAGAGAGTCTTCACCAAGTGTCCAACATGCTAAGAAAACATTAAGTCTTTTATGGGTCTCAAACCACCAATAGGTATAGTACCTATACTTAGAAAAAAATGAGGACTTTACTAGAGTTAGAGGTATGTTTTTTGGGGGTATTCTAAATCTTATTGGGAGAAAAAAATGTGGACAATAATTTCTTGTTAGAATATCAAGCTCCTGTTACTCTTCAGTCAGTCTATCTTTATGTGTATGATCATTGTCATGTCGCTACGTGCACACCATGTAAAAAATCTAGAGTGTGGCTTCCTTTTAGATTTATAGAGCCAATGCCACTTTAGGCATTAGTGTTAGTGTCCATGGTTCAAAATATTATATTTTGATGGACAAGTTTTTAGTCAAATTTTGATATTCTAGATATTATCTCTTGTAAAAATCCATATAAAATATAGACAACTTCTAGATTAGGATGACATGTAAAAGAAAGCATGTAGCTTTCAGCCAATTTGAGAGGATTTTATGTAAAAAGAGAGATTGGTGAATTTGCGCAATGCACGATCGCTGTTTTGAGGCAGTGAACAGCACTCCAAAGCGGGAGATGAAGAAGGAGTGATCTAGTTGAATTTTGGCCAAGTGTCTTGGTATTTAACCCCCCTTTTGGAGCTAATGAAAGCATCATCTTGGCAATCTGAGTAGCATAGACGAAGGTGTTATTTTGAACACAGTTTTGTCTATTATGGTTATATTTTCTCATAATGCTGAAAGAAACTGACAGGCTTCATCTCTGTTAATATTCTTCTATATTTTCTAATTCTTTTTGGGAGTATTCTTCTACATCTCTAATCTCTTCAAACCCCTTGTCTTTCGTCTACTCCTCTCCCTAAATCTACTTGATGTCTCTTATCTTCAAGAACTTGGATTGAAACCTTCAACCCTTCTCTTATCTTTACTATCTCTGGAGTAAAAGCTCTTGAACCCCCATACATTCTTCTCTTGCCAAACCCGTGTGGTGACCTTGAACCCTACATGCTACGACATTGGTGAACCTGACATGAAGGTCAGTGTAAGAGAACTCCAAGATGGGGGATTCTTCAGGAGATACTCTACAACAATTGGTGCGCATACTACAGGAGACTCAACAACAACAACAAAGGCAAGACAAAGAGAAGATTGATTCCATAGCTATCAAGGCCTTAGAGAAAGTTGGGCAGGAATTAAAATGATTTAATGGTCTCTCTACTTTTATTCTCTTATATGTTGAAAAAATACTCTTCTTTGGTGTACCACAACATGCATGGAGTCGTTATTTTTCTAGACTAGCCAAGCATGGTCTTCAAGAAAGAATCCATGGTTTTTTTCAACAAGATGCGGATTGGGATGCATTCAAAAAAGCCCTACGCGAAAAATTATTCTTAGATGACTCTGGCCTTACGACGAAGAAAAGTTTCACTGAATGGGTTGAAAACCCCAACAAAGGTTTAGCTGCAATAGCTCTATACCATGAGTTTGAAAGTAAATTTGAACAACTTGATGTTGAATATCAACAAAGTATGGAAGGTCAGAAGATTGAATTATTCCCTAAGGCTGCAGATTCCATTCTGTAAGAAAAGCTTGCTGATCGCCTAGGAGATGCTCCCTCCAAATCACGAGTCAAGACTGCATGGACAAATGTTACTGATGCAATTAACATGATTGCTCAAAGAGAGTGGATGTGACTAAGATTGGGCTCTACTTCAACTTCAACAACTCCATTGATGGAGCTTGTTCCACCTTCAAAATCCCCTATTCCTTTGACTAATCAACCAACTCTTTCTTCTTTTGTTCATTTTAAAAATAATGTCATGGATGAACTCATTAAAAGCATGCGTGACCTTCATCTGAATCTTACAGAAATTAGTTCCAAGGTGGAGAAGTTGGATGTCAAAGTTGAAGAATGAGGACGATCATCAACTCAAAGACCCATGAGAGAAGGCTTTAAGAGGCACTCTATTTGGTGCAATAGCTAACAACATGACAAGAGGGAGTATTTTGCCTTAAGTGAGATTGAAGCATAGAAGCTCGTCTTTTGGAAAGACGAAAAAATTCATGTAGCTGAAATCGATATTCTAGTGGAGCCAAATTTTGGCAATGGCGGAATGAAGAAAAGATTAGAAGATTTAGCTGTAATGAATGCCTACACAGCAATTGATACAGCTACCTATGGGCTGCAAATTAAGTCAACTATATCAAGTTTGAAAGCATGTAAAGCTAATGTGCAATCTAAAGTATGGATGCAGGCACTAGATCAAATGGAACATGGTAAAGCAGCCAAAGAAGATTTGGCTAATCCCAGTCAGTGCATTCGAGGAATAACCGGTTGGAAAGAATTGGTAGATTCTTTTTCTACCTTTGCACATTTGGCTGACGTCAATCATAAATAAGTCTTGATTGAAGAAAAGAGAAGAAGAGAAGATGAACCAGGGCCTTTCTCTTCTAGCCCTCCAAAATGGGCAACTAGGAGAACACCTGAAAAACCAAAGCTTGTTGAAAATATAACCCTAGATCAAGAGATAGAAGATGTGCCACAAACAAAGAAGACTCAAGGAAAGAAGAAAGGCAAGCAGCCAGGCTACAAATTGCACTCTGACATAGAATCTGCAAACAATCGAGTCCTAGAAGAACGAATTCTAGGAAGCAAAATTGAATTCACCTTAGGCAAAATTCTTGGAATTGCCAAACATGAATTCCATGATGTAATTATTAATGTAATCAAAAGGAAAAGACAATATGTTGGTGATGAAGCTGAAGAAACAATCCATGCTTTTTTGCAAGTTCTTCGAGTTTTTGTGTAGGATGAAGAGAAGCTGACTTCACAAGGAGTTCATCTTGAAGCAGTTAAAGAATTAATTGCAGCAATTGAAGTTGAAGATAAAGAAAGGATGAATGCAATAATTAAATAAGTGAAAGCTGAAAATGTAATGTCGGATGGTCCAAACCAGTTGGGTAGCCCACCTCTAAAAAAGAAGGCTGTCTATAGCACATGCATGAGGAGGAAGAGGCTTGGTTCATTCCAAGCAAGTCACTACTCCCGTACGCATTGGGCAAGAGCAACAATGGAGACAGTCGTCAAAATTGGAGAAAAAGAAACCCCATGTATTGCACTCTTAGACCATGGCTCAGAGATAAACGTGATGGCAATGAGTCTATATGAAAGTGGTGGATGGCCCATAGATGTTGATCCAAGATGGTGAACGAGAGCTACAAACAACTCTTCTGGAGAGTTATATGCTGCATGTGCTAATGTGCAGTTAACTATTGGAGACATAAAAGACAATTTTCACTTTTTTGTTCAAGACTCTTATAGTTACCCTATCATTCTTGGGCAACCTTACATTTCTAAAGCCTGCTTGGAAACAAAAGCTATTGATGATGATTCTTCTTATGCTCGAATCCGAAGCAAGGATAATGAATGAGCTATCCAATTTCTTACTGTGTGTGTTAACCATCATCGAAACAGAGATCAACTGTGTGTGATTATTCTATTCCTCCTAATGCCCGAGAATTCAAGGGTTTTTGGGCTGCACTACTATAAAAGGAGGCTATGGTAGTGCGTCATGTAAAAAGATTGAACCTCCTTATGCTACAGAAATTGTGTCTCTAGTAAATTTGTATGTATATACAGCCAATAGTATGGGCTGTTATAAGTCTCTTCTGGCCATGAATAAGGCTCAAAGAAAATACTTATGTCATGTAAAAAGGGAGCTAAAAACTTATGACATGATGGCCGAAAATTAAGATTTTTTAGGCATTTTTTTGGATTGATTACTACTGACACATTGGTTGAAATATATGCAACTACTCATGCAGAAAATCATGCTAAAAATTAGTCGATAGAAGTATGTACATTGGATTTTTATTAAAAGATTCAAGAATTTGTTGAGCAGGAAGACATTGGTTTACTCAACAAGGCTGAAGCGCAAGTGGAGACAAAATACAAGACGGTGAATAAAAAAGTTAAACCTGTGGCAATCCCATTGCCTCCTGAAAGTGAAGGGCTCATTGATAGGGCAACAAATTAGCCAAGTCTTCGTGATCCTTCCAACATTGGTCACAAGTTCACATCTGAAAGTATAAAAGAGTTCAAAATAGGTGAAAATTCTTTCCTTTCGCTAGCCTAAAAACACTCTTTTATGCAAATGCTAATGAAACATGGAAAAGCTTTTCATTTCAACCAAGTGAAATAGGCTGTGTGGATCCAAATATTGTGGCTCCTATGGTCATTTTTACGATCCCACATGTGCCTTGGAACCTCAAGCCCATACCTCTTCCAAGGGCGCATCTGCCCAAATTATTGCAACTTCTAAATGAGAAGATTAGAATGAAGGTTTTAGAACCTTCTTCAGTACCTTACTCAAATCGGTGGTTTACCATACCCAAGAAAAATGGATCTTTACGATTCATCCAAGATCTACAGCCTATTAATCGTGCCACAATCTGAAATGTTGGTTCAGGTCCAATTGTTGATGAGTTTAGTGAAGCTTTTGTAGGTAGAGCAATTCATTCTATGGCTGACCTATATTCAGGATATGACCAATTTCAGCTTTTATTAGAAAGCAGAGACATAACCACAATGAAGACACCTCTTGGACTAGTCCGCATATGCACTCTACCACAAGATGCAACAAATTTCGTAGCCCATATGATGAATGCCATGCACAAAGTCTTAAGGGACTTTATTTCACAACTTACTCTTCCATTTCTTGATGATGTACCTGTCAAGGGATGTGAAGTCAATGAAAAGAATGAGGAGCTTGATGAAGATGGATGCATGACATTTGTAGTTACCATATTCATGATTGTGATAGGATTTTAACAAGGCTAGAAGAGGTACATCTTACCCTTTCTGGAGCTAAGTCAATTTTTGGAGTAGAAGAAGTCCTAGTGGTCAGTCATCTATGTGGCCCCTATGGACGCAAACCTTCTCCAATCAAGATAGATGCCATCAGTAGAATGCAAGAAAAATGCACAAATGTTTCATAGGTAAGAATATTTATTGGCACATGTGTATTGTATCTCATATGGATACCACATTTTTCTCATGTAGCCAAAAATATTTAAAACAATTATTAAGAAAAGGCCAAAGATTCTCTTGGAATAAAGAGCATACTCTCACTATGCGTAAACTAAAGAAGCTATTAATTTCATCCCCCACTCTCAAAAGGGATGATTATTCAAATGGTCAACCCATCATCCTTATTGTGGATATAAGTCCCATTGGGATAGGATGGGCTGTTGGCCAAGAGGATCTTGAAGGTAACATGTATGCAATTTATTTTGGAGTAAAGGTTCTCAATGAACGTCAAAGAAGGTATGCACAAGTAAAAAGGGAATTGTGGGGAGTTATAACATCATTAAAGTGTGATCGTGAATACTTTATAGGTGCTTTTGTAGTGGTAGAAACTGATTGTCTTCCACTCTTGGACATGATTGCCAACTGCTCTACACTTGACATTGCTATGCTAAGATGGATTGCATATATCAAATCTCTCAACCTCGAATTAAAGCATATTACAGGAAAGGAAAATCCAGTGGCTAACATGCTATCATGTGCAAGATATGACAATGAAGAAGAGTTGATGGAAGAGGATGAAGCTGAAGGATCTACACTTTTGAATTTCATTCCATGGCTGCTGAAAGTACATTTTTAGTTACAGCATATATTGGTCCAAAGCTGAAAACAACAGGGTGGTCAACTAGAAGCTAGCATGCTCATTGTATTGCTCAAGTTCTAGTTCATTTCCTTGAAGAAGATTGGTTGAAGATCGACCAATATTTGAGCACAATGAAGAAGAAGGAGACTTGGACTGATGAGGAGTTCAAGCATATCAAGAGAAAAGCTTATGGTTTTTTCCTAAAGAAGGACATCTATGGAAGCATGCAACGAAGAAGAAAGGAGCACCTGTTCGAGTTGTAGGTAACAAAAGGTTGCAACAACAAATAATGAAGGAATTTCATGAAAACTTGTGGGCAGGACATAGAGGCATATGTGGAACCTTTAGTAAAGTCAAAGAAAAATATTGGTGGCAAAACATGTATCGGGACATAGCACATTTTGTTGAAACCTGTTATATGTGTCAGATGTATTCTAATGTCAAGCATCAAGATGGGTTACAACCTACTTATCCCTTGTCTACACATTATAGATGGGTTATTTATGTTGTAACCATGCCTAGAGGACATAGCACATTTTGTTGAAACCTGTTATGTGTGTCAGATGTATTCTAATGTCAAGCATCGAGATGGGTTACAACCTACTTATCCCTTGTCTACACATTATAGATGGGTTATTTATGTTGTAACCATGCCTAGAGGAATATGTAATATGCGGTATTTAGTGCTTGCAAGAGAGGATTTAACCAATCAAGTTGAAGGCAAAGCCTTAACAACCAAATCCACTCAAGCTGTTTGTCATTTTTTACTTGAAGAAGTATTTTATAGATATGGTTGTGTGGGTAAAGTAACTGCAGATAGAGAAGAGTTGGATGTTGATGAGGCATGCAACTTCTTTACTCAATTGGGTATTAAGTTGGTTTTAACATCAACCTACAACCCTGGAGGAAATGGAAAGAGTGAGAGAGGTCATCAACCTATTTTCAAAGCTCTAGCAAAGTCTTGTAGAGGAAAGATCAAAGAATGGTCTAAAATGCTACCTTTTGCATTATGGGCTGATCGGACTACTCACAGTTCAATGACTAGCTATATGCCAGCTGAACTTATGCATGGACAACAACCAATTATGCCAATTGAAGAATATATTCTCACATGGATTCTTTACCTTGGGAGAAAGGCATCAGTAAAGAAGAGTTGCTGACTTTGCGCATATGGCAGCTAGAAAGAAGGTCTGAAGATGTTCAAGCAGCTATTGAGAAGCTAAAGATAACAATACTAAAGAACAAAAGAAGATTTGATAAGCAATATCGACTTCGACCAAGATCAATTCAAGAAAATGACTGGGTGCTTGTCTATGACAGTAGCCTAGATAATCAATACATTGCTTCTAGGAAGATAATAAAGCGTTGGTTTGGCCCGTATGTGGTAAAGGTCATTCATGACAATGCCACATATTCATTGGCTGAATTAGACGGGACTAGCATAAAGATACCCATAGCTGGAAAAAGAATCAAGCTCTTCAAACAAAGAGAAAGTTCAACATATGAGTTAGAAGACTTGAATATAATTCAAGAGCATGAAGACATAGACGAAGAAGAAGAGGCAGAAGATGAAGACATTGACATGGCAGAAGATACTTCTTTTGCTACAAATCTGTAAGACTTTGCAACATGCTAGAGGATGTGTAGGTTGGGAGAGAGTGGATGTCATGTCGCTACATGCACACCGTGTAAAAAAAATCTAGAGTGTGGCTTCCTTTTAGATTTAGAGAGCCAATGCCACTTTAGGCATTAGTGTTAGTGTCCATGGTTCAAAATATTATTATTATTTGGATAAGTTTTTAGCCAATTTTTGATATTCTAGATATACTTCTAGATTAGGATGACATGTAAAGAAATCATGTAGCTTTAAGCCAATTTGAGAGGATTTTATGTAAAAAGAGAGATTGACAAAATCATGCGATGTGCGATTGCTGTTTTCAGGCAGTGAACATCACTCCAAAGTGGGAGATGAAGAATGAGTGATCTGGCTGAATTTTGGCCAGGGGTCTTGATTTTAAACCCCCCTTTCGGAGCTAATGAAAGCATCAGATTGGCGATCTGAGTAGCAAAGATGAAGGTATTATTTTGTACACGTTTTTATCTATTATGGTTATATTTTCTCATAATGGTGAAAGAAACTGACAGGCTTCATCTTTGTTAGTATTCTTCTATATTTTCTAATTCTTTTTGGGAGTATTCTTCTACATCTTCAATCTCTTCAAACCCCTTTTCTTTCGTCTACTCCTCTCCCTAAATCTACCTGATGTCTCTTATCTTTAAGAAAATGGCTTGAAACCTTCAACCCTTGTCTTATCTCTACCATTTTGGGAGTAAAAGCTCTTGAACCCCCATACATTCTTCTCTTGCCAAAACCCTATGGTGACCTTCAACCCTACACACTGCAAGACCGTAGATATAGTTGTACACGTGTGTGACATTCAATAAGTCAGTATAGTTAGTGAGTTAACCACAGTTAGTCTTGGTTAGTCATACCTATGTGTGTAAGTCTCTTTTAGTTTGTATGACGGAAGAATAATGGAAGAAGAACAACAATGAGCTGAGGCTCATCTTTTGCTCCACTCTGTCTCTCTCCCTCTCTTCCAACATGGTATGAGAGCTTGAATGCCTGAAGTGTGAAGGCTTGGCAGTGGCCATTTGACATCAAGACATCAGATTTGAAGAAAACGTCATCAAAGGAGACTGTGCCTGCAGCCTGTTTTATGCAGAAGCTATATGTTGCTACAGAAATGGTTTTCTGAGAAATGATTTTGATGTGGTCTACAACTTTGCAGAAGAATTTTTTTTCAAATTCCTCACAGATTTTGGGATGTTCAGTACAGACTTGTGCAGACTAGGTGTTTACTACAGTAAACATCAAGTGATTCCAAGGCACTGGTGGCTTTCATCCTAACAATGTATATGCCCTTATTATCATGCATTTGAGCATGATATTGGAGTGTTAAATGCTTAGTTTTGGAGCTTATTTATAGGTTGGAAATAGTAAACTGGTTGCTGTCCTGAATTTGGAAACAATATACCTACAGGGTTGAAGTATCTATGATGCTTATTTGCTACTGACAAATGCTTGGATCATACCACTTGAGTGGTAGATGCTTTTTGGGATATTGTGAGTGCTAAAAGTCCAAAGTTTGGACTAATTTCTTGCTGGTTATACTAGGATATTGACTTGTTATTGTCTGCAAGAAGGATACCAATCATCTTCACTTGACCTACATGCAATATATTCTGACTGGTTGGACATGTATCAACTCCTGCATAGAGTGGCAACTTAATGAGATGTTTTGGGGCTGTTTTGAGGTATGAATACTCTTGTTTTAACATAGAAAATACTGCTAGTTATAGCAGTGGGCTGGCTATATTTGGTACTGCTACTTTCATATAGTACAAACATTGATACTTATATGGACATATTTGTTGATAGGATGTTTTGCCACTTCCATAGAATGTTTTGAACTGATTTGAGCTTGGTTTATGCTCAGTTGACTGTGTTTTTTCATTGTTGGAATGCAGTTTATAACAAGTAGAATGTCAGGAAAACTATCATGAATTGCAAGAAACTGTCCTGAATAGCATGAAACTAGTCCTGAACTATAGGAAAATGAGTCAAATACTTACAGGTTGTATACATCACTGAATACCTAAGCTACAACTATGGAAAATGCTCAAGGAACTGACAATATCACTCAAATTGTGGGAGAAGAGTTGGACAACAAAAATTTTGCTTTATGGAAGTTCCGTATGAATAATTTTTTGGTTGGTAGAGGTTATTAGGACTTATGTACAAGTGATGAGGCTGAACTTGAAATACATGAAAGGAATCCGAAAAATGATCAAAAAAGGGCTCATAAGCTATGGATTGAGAGAGCATGCAAGGTGTTACATTGGTTTTTCTTATGTATATCAGATGCTATGGGTATACAGATTACTAGATGCAGTTCTCCAAAGGATACACGGGACATACTCATGAAGAATTATGGAAATGTAACACATGCAAGAAAGATTTAGCTAAAGCAACAGTTCAATAACATGTCTAGGAATCGCAAAAGCATTCACGCCTACACTACAGAGATCAAGAACATAGCAGATCAGCTTGCCACCATTGGATTTTTAGTGTCTGAGGATGATATGATTGCAATGACATTGAATGGACCTGGAAAAGAGTATAAAGCATTTGATACATCTATTTCTATGTGAGCTGAATCCCTTGAGATTAGGATGAGCTGATTTCTTTACTGCTACATGAGGAAGCTGAGCTTGGGCTGAATACAGGTACTACTATGTCTCAAAGAAGAGACAATATTCTTTACTCTAGCTTGCGTGGCAAAGGCAGTACAGGCCGTGGCTCTTTTTGAGGTACCTATTTCAATCCATATAAACATGACCTTGCTAAACATGGGATCAGAAGACAGTTAACTTGCAGCTATACACTGCAGCAAAATGGTGTAGCATAAAGGAAAAATAGGGTATTGATGGAATCGGAAAGAGCTATACTGAATGAGAAGAGTTTGCCAAATGGTTATTGGGATAAAGTAGTAGTGACTACTGTCTATGTGTTGAATAGAACCCCTACAACAGTAGGGATTCATGATGTAACTCCATATGAGCGGTTGTATGGTCATAAGCCTAACATTTCACACTTGAAGGTATTTGGCAGCATTGTATATGTGTATGTTCCTGGATGAAAAGAGGAATAAATTGGATCATAAAGCTGTTAAGAGTGTGTTCCTTGGTTATGCATGAAACTAGAAAGCTTACAAGTGTTATGTATCATCTACACATGGGACATTGATTAGCAGAGATGTTGTTTTTGATGAGCTGGCATGGTGGTATGGTAATCCTATTGTAGCAGCTATTGATGGATCAGCTAGCACTAGTAATGCTAAAAATACACCTATAGGGAGTACATCTATGAGTGGTCCTACAGATGATGGGTCACCTACAGTAAGTCCTTGGTCAGGAAACTTGGGGAGTCGTACTCCTACGTCCACACTGACACAAATATGTCAATGAGAGGGAGATTGGATAAGGGAAAAGAAAAGATACTTGAGGATGTGAGAGGTCCACTTACAACAGGTTATGAGTCACCCAACAGTGATAGTTTGGATAGTGAGTTGGGCATTCTGTCTGTTATGATGACTGGAGCAAGGCAGAGTCGTTATGTACCACCTCATGAGAGGCAAGCTCAGAGTGAGCCATTGTTACGGAGATCTAAGAGAGTCAGAAAACCAATTGACAGCTTTACATACACTAGTTATTCAGCCCGCCATTATGCATATATGGCTAGTGTGACGACAGGTTACAAAGAACCTACAAAGTTTGATGATGCAGTTATAGATGATAATTGGTGTGCTGCCATGGATGAGGAGTATGCAGCCTTGGCTAAAAATGAGACATGGGAATTGGTTGATTTGCCTAAAGGCAAAGTCCCCATTAGCTGCAAATGGGTGTACGAGGTTAAGTGCAAGTCAAATGGTTCGTTAGAATGCTATAAGGCCAGGCTGGTTGCAAAAGGGTATGCACAGCAATATGGCCTTGACTACCAGGAGACTTTCACTCCGGTGGCTAAAATGGAAACATTCAAAACTGTCATTGCTTTGGTAGCATGAAAAGGCTGGAAATTATGGCAAATGGATATCAAGAATGCTTTCTTGAATGGTGATTTGGTTGAGGAAGTATATATGGAGTAGCCTGAAGGCTATGTTCACCCGGACTTTCCTACACATGTATGTAAGCTGAAGAAGGCTTTATATGGATTGAAACAAGCACCTAGAGCATGGAATGCTTGGATCAGCAATTATTTACAACAACATGGATTTAGATTGGGTGATGTAGGTCGCATTCTGTTCACGAAGAAGACAGATCATGGATATGTGTTTCTAGTGGTTTATGTAGATGTTCTTATCATCAATGGAGATGATGAAGAGGGCATTGCTGAAATTAAATCATGTTTACATACTGAATTCAGAGTCAAAGACCTTTGTGAACTAAAGCATTTTCTTAGAATTGAGGTAGTGTCTGTGCCTCAGGGTATAGGGCTGCTACAGAAGCAGTATGCTCATGACATGTTACAAATGTATGGTATGATTGAATGCAAGCCTATGGAGACACCTCTTGATCAGAATGTCAAGTTGCACATTGATGTTGGGAATGACATAGAGAATGTGACCATGTATCTTTGGTTGATGAAATTATTGAAAGACTTGGGAATACAGCTGGAAAGCAGAGTGAGATTGCATTGTGATAACCTCAGCAGTGTTATGTTGGCTAGAAATCCTATCTACCATGCTAGGTCCAAACATATTGAGGTTCACTACCATTTCATCAGAGAAATGGTTCTTATAGGGCAGAATGACTTGATTCATGTGAAGAATGAAGACCAGGTAGTATATATATTGACTAAGTCTCTTGGTAAAGAAAAATTCATATATTTCATACAACTACTTGGAGTTTATCAGATGGTTTGAGCTTGAGGGGGGGTGTTAGAATATTAAGCTCCTGTTACTCTTCCGTCAATCTATCTTTATGTGTGTGACCAACATTAGCTGGATACAGCCGTGCACATGTGTGATATTCAATGAGTCAGTGTAGTCAGTGACTTAACCACAGTTAGTCTTGGTTAGTCATACCTATGTGTGTAAGTCTCTTTCAATTTGTAAGATGGAAGAATAATGGAAGAAGACAACAAGGAGTTGAGGCTCATCTTCCGCTCCACTCTGTCTCTCTCCCTCTCTTCCAACATTTCTTGGGTAGTAGAAGGCATGTATTTTTTAAGATCTTTCAAGTCATGAGGCTGCTCATGATTAGGAGGAAAGAAAGAAGCATTCTATAAGGCATACATGACATGGATGAATTTAAACATTGTGCTATCATTTAGAGTTTAATAGGAACTACTTTGTAGTCCCTTGTATAGTGAAATACATTGTTGTATACACAAGAGAACATGGTAGTACTACTTTTATACATGTTCTCTTATGGTTACATGCTCATGCAAGCCTTGTTTTGAGAAGATCAAGTGGATTGGTTTGAGGTCTTCTTATATACCTTGTTGTCCTAAATATAAAAGCAAGGATTTGGGAAGATTTCGTGGGCTAATCTTGCTCTTATGTAGGTATTTCTGTATGTATATGGGCTATTATAGAACATGGTTTCTTTAAAGTCTATTCTTGAAGCATTAAAGCATTACATGATGTCTACTCATAACCATAATGATGTATATGACTTCAGGCTAATATTGGGCATGTACATGATGAAATATGGACCCCATAATTAATATGATTTAGATTTATGAATCTTGGATGCTTCTATGAAATACATATCAATCTTGAGTCCCACATCTTGAATTCCTATTTGGTAATTATAATTTCTTCTCTTCTCTATTACAAGTCTAGAATTTGTTTCTCCCTATCTTGATCTCTTCTTATGTGAGTCCCTCTAACATTTGTCTATGAAGGTTTATAAACAATCTCTATAGTTTGCGCATGCTACAACACATAAGTAGCTCAAGTCCTCCTTTCTTGCATGATTTTGGAGGATCCCACCTGAAGGGTTTAGTTGGTAGTATACATCTAGTTGGGGTTCTTCCTCCCTCTCTTCATGGTATTGGGCTTCTAGTAGCCTCTCTCTATGCTATTGTGGGACAGGGGGTCTAACCACCATGAAAATAGCATTTAGCAAAATAACCTCTACCACAGTGCTTACACCCATAGTTGCTACTACTAGCACTCTCGTAGGACGACTCATGCTTTGGGGACTAACTTGCATCTAAGAAAGATAAAGCTTTCAATGTCCAAATTTTACCTTTGTGTCTACATCCATCCCTTAGGCTAGTTTAAATAGATGTTTACCCAACTAGACCTGATCACAAGGCAAAGAAGATGGACCAAAACAATGCAAGCGTTTCACCTGAAGACCAAACATAGACTTGGATATGATAATAACATTGTTGAAGTGCAAAATTTAAGCACTATATCAAGTATGAAGTGCTCACGTAGAAAAGATTTGAGATGTAAGATCAAACAAGGAGTGACCAAAGATAAAGGATTATCATGCAAGTAATGGATAAATCTATAATTGAGCTCACTAATATATCCGAAAGAGTCAAGATTTTAAGGATAAAATATTTTGGGAAATCTCACAATAGCCCAATAGTGTGAGATTGTAGTTATGCAAAGACTCTTAATGTTGTTCACATGAGCTATTATTGGCCATGAATGAAGGAGGATGTATTGTGTTATGTGATTGAGTGCCTAATTTGCCAAAGTGTCAAGGAAAAAATAATCAAGATGCTAGGTGAACTTTAACCCTTGGATATTCCACAAATGAAGTGGGAGAAGCATGGACTTCATAATCAGATTACCTATTACTATCAATAGATATGACTTTGTCATGGTAGTGGTAGACAGATTGACCAAAGTTGCTCACTTGATTCTAGCCAACACTACTGACACATCCTCCAATATTGCATGAATCTTTATCAAAGAGATATGTAAGCTACTTGGATTATCAAAGCTACGATTAGTGATAGAGATTTCAAATTCACCTCAAAATTTTGGACTAGCCTATTCCAAGCCATTAGAACTTAGCTTTGCTTTAGTTATACTTGTATCCACAATATGATGTTCGAACTAAGAGGGTGAATAAAATCATCAAAAACATTTTAAGACCATGTTGTCAAAACCAAGAAGATGAATTGAATATCTATCTCTTGTGAGATTTGTCCATGGATAATATTGCATACCAACAAAATTTGATTAAGATCTCCATTTTGATATCTACATGGACAAGAATACCGTGCTTTGTTGAAATTTTTAGACCCCATTCTCAAGGTGGAAGCTTCCAAAGCTATGTTTGAAGCAATGGGACACAATTTTATGCATTTCTTTCTAACATCAAAGTTGCCCAAGTCTAGTAGAAGTCCTACTTGGATCCTCCAAGGACTATGCACACCTTCAAGGAAGGAGACATGGTTCTAAGATCAGCTCCCCATCCTTGGGAAAGTATAAGAAGCTCAACCTAAGATATTATGGACCCTATGAAGTGATCAAGGTGATGGGAAAGCAAGATTATAAACTTAAATTATCGCCTCATCTGTAGGTGCATAATATATTGCATATGAGCCCATTCAAGCATTATGTGCCTATAATCTTACATTGGATGATGAATAGATAGTGATGCCAAGTTAAGAAAGTCTTGAAATGTAGCTTGATAAGATCAACACAAGGAAGAAACCCTTGAGGACCCAATCCTAATTGTACAATGGAAATACTATCTCAAAGAAGATGCAACATGGGTAGATAATGATATCTATAAAAAATAATACCCCCAATTTCTCTCGAGATGAGGTCACCTTGATTTCTTCTTCTTGTTTTTTTGAGGGGGGGGTGTATGTTGTGTGGATGGGGGTGGGGCTGGAGGGGAGAGGGGGGAATGATGTAACATGATTCCTTGCTAAAAAAAGACATGAAATTTTGAGATGACTAAATTATGGTACAAAAAGTGTCAAACAAGTGAGTTCACTAAAGAAACTTGAACAATTAGCATATTTGCACATTTACATGTGTAAGGACAAGCATAAATAGAAATAAATTCATACATTTAAAACATGAAAAAATCTAAAAGATTTAAATGGGATGTTTAACGTCAAAAACATGTAAACCTATTTATCTAGATGTTTTCATCTCAAAATATTATTAATTTTATGCTTTTATAACACGTTAATTTGGTACTACGGTGCATTAGACTAACACCACATGGAGTAAATGAAAGCATACATTTTATTCAATAGGATATAACTTGCAATAAGAGAAGAATATTGGAAAAAGAAAAACTCTAGTTTGCTTTTGGAGAAACACAAGAAGGGAAAAAATAATTAGCTTTTAAAGAGAACATGATTAACAAAGTTAAAATCAAATAATTTGTCTTTTTTCAAAGAAAAAGTATTCAAAAATAGAGAAAGCATGTCATGCTCTTCCTCCATTTCTTTTCTATGTTAACTTCTCTCTTTGGGCAAAATCTTACACATACACACTTTGATTCATCCCAAATTATTGCAACCATGCATCTTGGTGTTGGAGAGGAGTACAATAGTGCTCTCTAATCAAGCTCCTATAATACTTCCTAGAATCAACATCCTTAAGGGCTCAAAACGTTTGAACTGGTTATGCTATCATTTTCTCCTCCTGTAGTCCCAAACATCTAATGCTACTCCAAACTTAACATTCAAACTTAAAATCTATTTACAGCTAAACTATCTTACTTACTATAAACATATTTTCTATAGGAGAGCTTCAAGAGGCCATGGGGATAGGCAAACAATGTCAAGCTAGGCCATAAAAATTTTGAGTATCCTACAGGAGCCTTGATTGCTTTGTACAATGGTAGAATGAAGTTTGGATGTTGGTTTCTTACACACATGTAAAAGGCATCCTCAAGACTAATTTCTATGGCTTTGCACTAACGTAGAGAATTTTGCATGAAGCCATCAACAAACAAACCCTTAGTTAAGGTAAAGACATAACCTAAAGTTGAATTGTAACCCCACAAAGTCGTAGAAGCCCCACAATCCAAAAGTTATAAGAATCATGTGTCAATCCAAAGGTAGGTGATTCAAGGGTAATTCCATGTAGGGTTTGCCTAATGATGATAACCAAGTTGGGATAAATTAACTGCTATAAAATTTTCATTAAATTTCACTTTTTATTCCATGAATTTTTACAATTAAATTCATGACAATCACAAATACATTAAATGGATATAAAAAGAAAATCTTGAGAGCATTGAAAACCACACTAGAAATAGGAGTTATCAAAAAATTAGTATAATCTAAGAACTAATTTGAAAAAACCCAATAGAACCCCTAAAATAACTTTAGAGAATTAAAAACCATAGTAGAAATAGGATTTGTATATCACCTAATAATTAATTCAAACAAAACCAAAAGAACCCCCTAAAATCAACTTTATAGTCACTCTATTTTTTAGAATTGAAAAATAGGAGTAAAAAGCAAGTGTAATGTGCCCACTCCTCAAATCGCGGGACACAACTCAACAGTCCATCGAGAGATATATCTAGAAGATGCCACTCGACACTCCCAAGGAATGACACGGGGTTTGCCAATGTGGCCCGCAACGGAAGTAATCTGGCCGTTCCCACTAGGATCGAGACCTGAAGTCCGGGTTCCTAGTCAACATTGTCCAAGGTCATAGACGGACTTTTTCCTAATATTTCCTATTAACATCTCCTTTGAGAAAAGCTCTCGGCTAACCGAGACTACCTTCCACAGGATAGACCCATTGGTCACATCCACCACGCTTCCCTCGAGGGTTGTTTTAGTTATCTAATTACCTACCACATTATGCTTGACACATAAAATCAGCTTCCTTAATTAACCCATTAGTCACAGGTTCTTTTACGTAATTTAGGCCACAGACATGAAGACAGGTTAAAACAAGATCAAACACTTCCTTAACTTATCTTCGGATTAATGTGTCTCTCCTACCCATACAAAAGAATTAAGTGCTCCTTTCTGCCTCCGTAGAAAATCCTTCCATCTTCCGGGAATAAAACCCAAATGTTTATCCTTCCAAGATTCCACCTTGTAACTAGTAACAAGGCCTCGAGATCCCATCTCGAGTCACGTAGAGCACTTGTGTAGGGCTCGGAGGCATTGGGGTTTACGGCTAGAGCCCCCACTGGCACCCAAGCGTCCTCCTACGCCAAATGATTTCCACGGAGAGACCTCTCATGGCAGGTTCGGTCCACATTCCCGGCGCAGATTCATAACCCCCTTGGTTAGGGTTTGGCAGTTTGCGGGGGGTAGCTAGCACCATCCTTCCTTAATTATCCCTTTAGGAAATCAACCATAGCTGAAGCAACTAGCATAGTAACAATTGCTAGGGAAAACATTCCTTTAATTTCCATGGAAATTAGTCATCTCAGACCCGGCCAAGACACTCCCCACTTGGGTTAACATCCAAAACCACATTAACAAACAGTTGAATGCACAACCTCTTGCTTCAAGGCATCGCAATCCCATTGCATGCACAATCAGAATTTTAACTGGATGTATCAAAACACTTGCTTAAGGGATTTACAACCTTTTCAAACCACCAAGCATAACTTGGGTCAATAATCCATTTAGGGTTAGGTCACTAGCTTCAACTAATCTAGGAGCATATCCATTTGTGATAATCCACAGCAAGATTGATAAACAATTCGTAGGCAATTATACATATTCCCAATGCACGGGATCACATGTGACTTGTGTCAATGAAAGTCTAGGGTACGATGCAAGTGTATCTCATGAACATAAATTAACATTTCATGTGTTTCTTTTAACCATGATTGCAAAACGTGAATTCTAAATGACTATTCATCACTGAACTGGTTAAAAAGCTGTCATTTTATGTGAAGTAAGGCGATAACCTTATCATTTTATGTGTGTAAAAGCTATCATTTCGTGCCTAAAGCTTGTGCGAATTCCAAACTCTACCGTTTCACGCATGAAAATTAGTTATTAGAGTAAACAAAACCCTATGCATGACATCAATCCTTTCATCCCTTCCACGAGAAATAATTCCTAAATCAATTTTTAACGCTTAGAACCTGGGCTTGATTCATGTGTGTTGCGTTGGTCGCTCCTCTTGCCCCCCCAACATTACCGGTGGCTTGGACACCTATGCTTCCCGTGACTTTCTTCTTAGGAGCCATTCGCCTCACGAAGATTGGGCAGCCCGGACCTTAACGGTTTTGGTTTGACACGTTCGATTGGGAAAGACCGCTCGATGGGTTTTGTTGCCCAGAGAGTGGTTTGGGTGACTTGTGGTGGTTACTTTCTTCTCATTCTCTTCTTCTTCTTCTTTTTCTCCTCTCCTCCTTCTTTCTCACTCTCTCTCTCTTCTTCTTCTTCTCTCCCTCTCCTTCTCTTCTTCTCCTTTTCTCTTATTCCTCTACTTCCTCTCTTCTCTTTCTCTTCTCCCTCTTCTTTTCTCCTTCCCTTCCTTCTCTTCTCCTCCTCTTCTCCTACTTCTCTCCCTCTACTTCTCTCACCCACTCCTTCTTTCTCTCTCCTTCTTCTTCACTTCCTCTCTTCTCCTTCTCTTATCCCTCTTCTTTTCTCCTTCCCTTCCTTCTCTGCTCACGGGGGGGGGGGGGGGGGGGGGGGGGGGGGAGGGTGGGATTTTTAAGGGGGGGGGCATCTAAACGCCACCACCTTGGTAGCATGCCCCTCCCCTTCTTCCACATCACTCCCCCTCCCTCTCTCCCCGATGTACTGTTGAGGGGGGGGAGGGAAATGATTTTTTTTGAAAAAAATTAGAAAAAAGGGGGGGGGGGGGAAATGTTACAGCAAGGGTGGGTTCATGCATAACATAGTATCTTAATAAATAATTTATGCTTTTTATTTGTGGTATAATTGCTTTTAGTTTTGATTATGCTTGATGATAGCTTACCCCAAATCTATGCTTGTAAAAATTGAAAGGTAGAACTCAAGTGGAAGCACACAAGTAGAAGCAAGAGCAAAGCAAGAGATATGGCAAATGGAGAAAGAGAGCAATAGAGAGAGACACCGTATGTGGAAACTCCAATAATTATAATGTGTGACTACTCTTCCCTTATTCAATAGTCACTAAAAGAATACAGAATAAAGTGATATGTGAAGTAAATATAAGGTGACATAGGCATATGTGCTTGTACCCCTAAATGTGCCGCTAGTGAGGAGAGAACAAGAAAAAGTGACAAAGTTGAAATGTATATAAAGTACAACATGATGAGGAATACATGTGATCTCATTTTGTATCTATCATTTTCTTAAGGAAAGCAAGGCATTCCACCAAGATACTTTTAGTGAATAGATATGCAAGATTCTAATTGGTTGAGATCTTGACAAGCTCAAGAGACTTGTCCTCTATCACCTCACTAATGAAGTGATAGTGCACCTCAATGTGCTTTGTCTTCACATGGAAGATTGGATTCTTGGCCAACTAAATAGTACATATAGAATCTGAATGTAGTGAGGACTAATGTCAAAAGGTGTGGATCTAAAGCATGGCATGAGCTATGGAGGACAGAAGATGTAGACATGAATCATGTAGACATAGACACAGACAAGATCAACAATCACACAAGTGAATTAGGTTCCAAGATTGAGAGTTGGACTCATAAACACAATCTTGTGTATAAGATCATGACACAAATACTTGATTTAAGGACAAAAGTACTATGACATTGCAATGAAAAGTGAACCAAGTACATCATTATATAGTCTCTGACCTTTCTCCACTCTCCTCACTATGCATGTGGGATTCAGGACATCACTTCTTGGAGCATATATCATTTGTCATTTCTCAACAAGTAATAGTAATACCAAGGTCTGTAACCAACAAATGGCCTAACCACAGTGCCTTCTTGCAAGCCTTAGTGGCCTTAGCACACTCTGACTTAGTAGTAGATAAGGCTATGCATTTTTGTGTCCTAAATGTCCAAGAAATAGCACCTCCAACAAAGGTGAAGATATACCCAGAGGTGGACTTCCTACTATCTACATATCCTCCATAATTGAAGTTAGTGTAACCCATGTCTATAGTGTCCTAGACATCATAGAAAATTCTCATATATGCAATGCCTTTCCAAGTACCTTATGATACCCTTTATGGCATCCCAATATCATTAGCTAGGTCTAGCCATATAGCACGCCACAACTCTCACTGCAAATGCTATGTCTGGATGAGTGGCTATTATGGCATATACAATTGTAGATGCATAAGAGATCATGGCACCTTGGCCTTTTCTTCATCTAAATGGGAACAATTTTCCTGGTTGACCTTCACATGGGAAGGTAAGAGATAGTCAATAGGCTTAACATCCTACATATGAGAGCACTCAAGGACCTCTTGTACACCCATATGATAAAAGTCTAGATCTAAATGTAAAACCAAAGCTAGTACTAAGCATAGGGTAGTTATCATGACCAAAGGAGAGAAGATCTCATCAAAATCAACACCATGCTCTTACTTAAAACCCTTTACAACCGGTCTAGCTTTATATGCCAGCTTGAGTTGTCCAAGAGTACTCTTCAACTTGTACACCCACTTGCATGGCAAAGCACGCTTTCCATTGGGCAAAGGAACCAAATCTAACATATAATTTTTTTGCAATGATTCAAACTTTGAATGCATGGCCCTCTCCCAAGAGTGACTATTACCTTCGTGCATGGCCTCATCATAGGTAAGAGGCTCACTAGCATCTATCACCATAACATAGTCCATGGAGGATGCAAATCGAGCAGGCTGATATCTATATCTAGTAGACCATCATAAAACAAGTTATGGGGCTTAAACATATTTTCCAACAGCATGATCATTGGCCATTGGAACATTAGGTATAAGTTGTCTAGCTGGCTATGCAATAATAAGAGGCTCATCCTAAATATCACTCTATGTACCTCAACTACCTTCTCAGGCTACTTATGCATCTTCTAGTCATAGAAAATAATATCATGGCTATGGATGACCTTCCTAGCATGTGGATCCCATAGAAAATAGCCCATCTCACCTACTTCCCCATAACCAAGAAAGATACATTTCACTAATTTAGGATCTAGCTTATTGTGTTTGTCCTTGGGAAAATGATAAAAAGCCTCACATCTAAAGACACACAAATGAGCATATGATTGGAGGTTTTCCAGACCATACCTTCTCTATAACCTAATAACCAATAGTAGTGCATTGGACTATGTTTATCAAGTGTACTAAAGTAGTAACTACCTCAACCCAAAAATGTTGTGGTAAGCCTACCTGGCTAAGCATACTATAGACTCTCTCTTGAATCCCTATTCATACACTTTGCAATACCTTTCTGGGGTGAGGTATAAGGGGAAGTTGCTTGGAACTTAATACTCTCCTCATTGCAAAAATATCCAAATTCTTTAGAGACATATTCACTCCCATTATCTGACCTTAGGCGTTTTAGCCAATACCTAGGCTAGTTCTCAACAAGAGCAAGCCAACACTAAAAGGTAGCCTAAACATTTGATTCTCACTTTATGGGATATGCCTAGATCTTATGTGAATAATCATCACAAATAAATTCACAAAGTACTTCATGCCATCTAATTATTGACAAGACATGGGGCCACATACATAAGAAAAAACAAGAGTCAAAGGCTCACCAATGTGCATAAATGCCAATCTTCTTAATGAGAACTATGTGTCTACTTGTCATAAAGAAAATAATCACATGAATCAAAATATTTGTTAGTCAAGGAAGAGAAGATACTGCAAATGAGAAAGAATTTTCATTCCTTTTTTAAGAACATGTGTCCAAGGCAACAATGCCATACAGATACATGTGGTATATCAGTCATAGCCAAAACATGGTCAATAGATCCAATGTCAAGCAAGGGATAGAGAGTGCTAGCCTTAGTACCTTGAGCAAAGACAAAATTCCCATGGCTATTCTTCCATGTAGAATTATTAAGAGTTACATAATATCCTATGACATCCAACTAGCCCAACAAAGAGTAGGATTTGGATCAAATCTAGAACATGGGGTACATCATGTAAAATAAAAGTGATGCCTAAAGCAAATTGTAATCTACTAGTAACATCACCAATGCCAACAATATCCAATGTCAAGTCGTTTTCTAGTCTCACAGAACATGTCATGTTGTGATAGGAATGAAACCAATCCTTATGTGGGGTAACATGAAAAGAAGCTCCCAAATCAAGCAACCAATACTAAGAAAAAGTGGACGAGATATTAGCCAACTAACTAGCATCAAGAGAAGTTGCCAAGATGTAATCAGAATCATACTCAGGCTCCAAGGCATTTATCTCCTCAATTTTTACACAAGACTTACTAGAAACAATGCTACAATCATCAAACTTATCCCGCACTTTGCCCTTCCTTTCTCCTTGTACTTATTATTGCACATCTTATGGCACTATGGCCTAATATGACCTTGCTTCCCACAATAATGACATGCAAGAAAGACCTTACAACCACACGACTTACCATGAGACTACCCATAAGACTAAGACTTCTGTGAGTCTCTACCATAGCGGTCATTACTACTCTTACTATCATGTCTATCCCTAATAGTCAATGCATGAGAAGTATGAGCTACATCCACATTGGTTCTATTTATCTCCTCTATGAGGAAGGTGCCCTCAATATCTTGGAGTTTTAGATCATCCTTAGATACATTAACACACACAACAATATGAAAAGTATCCCATGACTTAGGAAGTGTCACAAGTAAGAACAAAGGAGGAAGATTATCTTTAAACTCAATGCCCTATGAAGTCAACTGGTCAAAAATCGAGTGAAATTCATTCAAATGCACGAACACACTAGTTCCTTCCTTCATAGTGAAGATCCATGAGTTGTTTCAACAAATACATCTATGGATTAGGACTTTGCTTGTCATAAAAATTACATATCTTCTCCCATAAAAATTGCCAAGTATTATCCTCACATTGAAATAAACATGTTTTGACAATGAAAATATAATAATGGATTTACATAGCTCATCCAACTCATCCCTAGTAGCTTGATCAATATCTTTGGGCTTTACGCTCTTGGTTTTGAAAGGTCTAACATGCTTCTTTTGAACCAATACCTGCCATATCTATCTTCCAATAGGTGAAGTTTGTGCCACCAAGCTTTTCAATATTAAAAATAGTCTTATCATTCAAGGAACCAACCATAATGACACTATACCAGTGTAAAATCCAAAAAAAAGGGCTAATGTAAATGATTACAAACCAGTCCCCCAAAACTTAGCCAAAATAAAGGCAAAATAGGAGGACAAACCAAAGTATAGAGCTATCCACCAACTACAAGCAATAGACTACCAAAGTAGTCTACTCTCTAAGACAATGCAAAAAACTATAATTACAACAATGTTGAAATAAAGATAGCTATATATGTTAATCCAATTGTGGGAAAATAGCCAAGAAAGCAAGTTCCCACTATGAGAGATATCCAAGTAGCAATCAGGATAGAAAGAATGCAACTAGCAATGACTAAGCATGGACCACCGATACCAGACATTGTCACAAAGTCAAATTGTTAGTAAGCCATACATCCTATAAGCATATACAATGTAAATTACTAAGAAATTTTTGTTAGAAGTAAGTGTTGGTGTCCAAAGCATACATGTGTTTTCATTGAAAGTAAATCCAAAATGCAAAATGTAATATTCCCATGCAAATATAGTTTAGTTAGTCTATAAGTTAGTAAAGTTAGTTAAGTTATGAGTTAGCAAGTTAGTAAGTTATCTTAAACATTAGTTAGTAAGGTTAATAGTTAGCAGGTTATATTGCATATATATATCATAGTACGTTACTAACATTAAAAATATTAACATTAAGAAAATAAAAGGGGCGTCGAGAACTGATAGCTGCCATAAGAGCGCCCCATAATCATCCTCATCGTTGTCATCATCATCATCATCGTCTTTGTCATCTTCATCGTCATCCTCTTCATCCTCATCTTTTTTATCATTTTTATCACCATCTTCGTCATCATCACCAAAATCTGCGTCAACAACCTCATGACTGCCCCTTTTTTTAGAAAATTAAAGAGAAAATAAAATAATAAAAAAGAGGGAAGTTCCCACTTTGAGTGAAGGAGCTACTTTTAACATAAAGAGAGGAGAAACAGAGGGAAAGGGAGAGGTAGCATGCACTCCCTTCTACCTATATAAATGCACACTCTCTACTCAGTTATGAGGTAGAAGGATGAGAGAGAGAGAGAGAGAGAGAGAGAGAGAGAGAGAGAGAGAGAGAGAGAGAGAGAGAGAGAGAGAGAGAGAGAGAGAGAGAGAGAGAGAGAGAGAGAGAGAGAGAGAGGTTGTGAGAAAGAGTTAGAGAGAGAGAGAGAGAAGGAGACCGTGAGAGGCTGCAAGAGAGAGTTGGAAAGAGAGTTAGAGAGGGAGAGAGTTAACTCAACCCCCCCTCTCGATCTTCAACTAGGCAATCTTCTCTCAGGCTCTCCCATCTCGAATTCATTCCTCTTTCTCTATCTCTCAAACCCACTTGCAAACGATTGCTCCAAAGCAACGAGGTGCAAAGACCATGAGATCGAGGTTTCTAGAGTTTCCACTACCAACGGAACTTCGGGTATGGCGAACGCAAGTGAAAGCAAAGACAAAATTCCCAATGTCATCGTGCCAAACCAAGTTATTCACAACTCAAAAATAGGCTATTATTTAATGATATAGCCACATAAAATAATAAGGTTTTTAATGAAAAATTTTCATAAAATGTTAGGTTTGCATCAAATGGTACAAGAACTACTTCTTAGATTGCATGGACAACATCCATATAAAAAATTAAGTACATAAAATATCAACTTCCATATTTACACTTACACAAAATGACAACTTTCATCTAGAGAGTGTATTAGTGAATGCATAAACTGTTAATTGTTACCTATGATTTGTAGTTAGATTAGTCGAGATTATAATTCGTAGAATCATGATGGAAATAATTGTAGAAGGATATTGCATGAAATGAGTAAAGGACTATATGCACACTTGAGATTAGTAAAATAACTCAATATATTTATTGTCAAATGCGACAAGGTTGAGTGTTGATTAACGTTTAAAAAGTGAAAGTCTATTTAAAGGTCTTGTAAATTGTCTTGGTGAAGTTATTATCGCAATATTTTTCTAAGTACCAACTAAAGGAAATTTGCTTATGTTGGGTAAGTTAGCCCCTAAATGAGAAATTCATATATTTCTTAACAAAGTTGAAAGAATTGTACTCATCACTTCTTTATGGGGAGGAGGATACTCATTGGATTGTATGGTTACCTTAGGTTAAGGATCTATCTTGGCTATGTGAAACTGTGAGTGGTGCGCAGATCGGACGCAGGTAGCTCACGTAGTGAATTCCCAAAGGTCCCCAAGAACAAAGCACTCTACTTTTTAGCACAAAAACCAATGTGAAAGCAAGCACGACATAAGACAAGAGACAAATTGGGTTGAATCTCCCCCATGCCTTGTGTGAGCGCTTCACAAAGTATGTATTTAATATATATTTCCAATCTTTTTGCTCAAAAATAGCCCAATTACAAAAATATGACAAGCTTTTAGCTTTTGAGTTTGCTTTCTACCAAAAATAGGAAAATAAAGCTAATGGACGGTGCCCAAAGAGTCTGGCACGCCCAATCTCAATGTCCAAATAAAAATAACATATCCAGGCGCATAAGCGCATACAAAATAATAATAAATAGTCGATGTCTCTATAGACATAATCAAAATATAGGCGTGGCGCCTATCAAAATATAGTCGAAAGGTCGAAAACCCGCTAGACTTCAATGCTTTCCTCCGCCACTGCTGCTATCTCTACACATCAACTGAAGCATTCACAATCGTTAGTAAAATAACACAATTAAACCGACAAAAGTGAATACCTAGCAGTCTTCAGCTACATAAATAAATCAACTGGTTAGAAATAAATCCTAACCTTAATTTATTACGAGTGCGCACTCTAAACTCATAAACGTTTATTAATTTAATATGCATTTTGCGGAATCACCCGCTATGGAATCACCCATGTACACACTAAATTAATGAAACGCCCGAAAAGGATAGGCGTCCCCATCAACTTCTCGCACAAAGAATCCTCTTTGTGTATGAGCCCCGGTCATCTAAGTTTACGGAATCCACCGTAAAACCTCACGGAATCCACCGTGGAATATGCCTCCTGGCATCATACCCCCGGGGTGGGATAGCAATTGACCTCAATTGCTATTAGCTTAAAGCCTATCAAACAACAGAGTGGGGAAAGCATTTAGGTCTCTAGCGTGCATCCATTGTGCTTCCTCTACAGGATGGTTCTTAAATTTCACGAGATATCTAGAGTACCTTCGGCCAGTTCTAGTGGTCATGTAATCAGTGTCTATAATGGCTTCTGGTTCAAGTATTTCAGTCTCTTCTTCTAGTAAAGGTGGGTTTTCATAGACAGGGTGGATAGGTAATTGTCCTCTAAATGGTCTCAATAAACTAATATGGAAGGTATTATGAATTTTCCAATGAGATGGCAATTCTAACTTGAATGCATTGTCATTAATCTTATGAATGATTCTAAATGGTCCGTAGAATCTAGGGGCTAATTTGACAACTGGATGTCTATCTACACTTTGCAGTCTACGCTTTTCTATTCTAAGCCAAACATAATCATCAACTTTGAAATTCATGGCTTGTCTTTTCTTGTTGGCTTGTTTGGTATATGATTGTTGGGCTTTAGCAATCATATCCTTGACCTCATCAAAAATAGTGTTATGCATAACAGCAATATCATCGGCACTTTGTATTCTATTAGACAAAGATGCAACAGGTGTAGATAATCTATATCCATAAATAATTTCAAAAGGTGCTTTCTTTGTAGATGTGTGCGGTGTATTATTGTAAGCAAACTGTAATAAATGCAAATGAGTATCCCATGTTTGAGGTTTAGAGATAGTGTATGCACGTAAAAGATCTAAAATAGTGCTATTTGTGGCTTCTGTTTGTCCATTTGTTTCTGGATGAAATGCAGATGAGAAATCAATCTTTGTGCCTAGATTTGCAAACAGTGTAATCCAGAAATTATTACAAAATCTAGAATCTCTATCTGAAATAATCACTTTCGGCAATCCATGGTTAGTAAAAACAGTTTTCAAAAATAACTGTGCTGCTTGTGATGCTGTTAAAGTTTTCTTACATGCAATGAAATATGCTTGCTTACTAAATCTATCTACAATTGTCCAAATCATGTCATGGTTAGATTTAGTATTTGGTAAGCCAGTAATGAAATCCATAGATATATGTTCCCAAGGTTTAGATGGAATAGATAAAGGCATTAATAACCCATACTGTTTACCATGATGTCTCTTTATTCTTTGACAAATCAGACATTCAGAAACAAAATTAGACACATCTGCATCCATATGCGGCCAATAAAAATCTTCAGTTAACATGCGTAATGTAGAAATGATACCTCTATGACCTTGATATGGGGGACAATGAATTTCATTTAAAACAAAAGATCGGAATGGAATAGTAACACACAGTCTCTTTTCAAAGAACATGAATCCATCATTATATGACAATGAATCAACAGGAATGAAATTATTTTGAACTAATTTTTGCCAATCAGTATGAAAAGTAATATCCTGGTGATATGTGTCTTTCATAGCAATTAAAGAATCAAAAGATATGATAGAAATGTTATGAATTGCAGGTCTTCTACTCAATGCATCAGCAACTACATTTTCTTTTCCAGGTTGGTATTGAATGATAGGATGGAAACTTTGAATGAATGAAGCCCATTTGATATGGCGGTCAGAAATTTGGGGTTGGCTAAGTAGATGTCTAATGCTTTGCTGGTCAGTCTTTATCATGAATTCTGAACCCATTAAATAATGCTTCCATTGTTTCAATGCTTGTACAACTACTAAGAGTTCCTTGTCATAGGTGGAATATTTGAGCTCAGAGGGTTTCAGCTTAGAACTAGAATATGCTATTGGATGGTTATCTTGCATTAACACGGCTGCTATTCCTGATCCGCTAGCATCAGTCACAACTAAAAAGAATGGTCTGTTAAAGTCAGGCAATTGTAGGACAGGGGCATTGGTCAATGCACGTTTAAGTAAATCAAAGGATTTCTGCTGGTTTTCAGTCCATTGATAAACAATACCTTTCTTAAGAAGTTTGGTCAGTGGTAAAGCAAGTAATGAGAAATTACGTACAAACTTCCTATAGAAACTAGCAAGACCAAGGAATGAGCGTAGTTCATGTACATTTTTAGGAATAGGCCAATGCAATATTGCGTCAATTTTCTTAGGATCAACTTTTATTCCTTCTTCTGATACAATATGACCTAGATATTCTATTTCTGTCTTAAAGAATTCACTCTTGTCAGGATTTGCAAACAATTGATTTTCTTTCAGTAATTGAAAAACTAATGATAAATGCTCATAATGCTCTTTTTCACTTTGACTGAATACTAAAATATCATCAAAGAAAACAATCACACAATACTGATATTTTAGAAAAATACGATTCATCATTCTACTGAAAGTAGCAGGTGCATTAGTTAATCCGAATGGCATAACTAAGAATTCGTAATGGCCAAACTGTGTCCTGAATGCAGTCTTAAATATGTCGGATCTATCTAGCCTCACCTGATGATATCCAGATTTAAGGTCAATTTTACTAAATATAGAAGATCCTTGCAGTTTGTCCATAAGGTCGTCAACTCTAGGTATAGGATACCTATTCTTTACAGTGATCTTGTTTAATGCTCGGTAGTCAATACACATCCGATAAGTATTATTCTTTTTCTTGACTAAGAGCACAGGTGCACCGAATGGAGAACTGCTAGGTCGAATTAAACCTCTATTTAGTAATTCTTCTACTTGAGTCTGGATTTCTTTTTGCTCTATTTGATTGTGCCTATATGGGGCTTTGCAAGGTGGTTGTGTGCCAGGTATTAGGTCAATCTTATGGTCTTCTGGACGTGATGGAGGTAAACCTAGTGGTAGGTCTTCTGCAAAACAGTCCTTAAAATATGCAAGAAATTCCTTGTGCCTAGGGTGCATATGAGTTTCTTTTGCGTGCAATTCATTCACCCAAATGAGATATGATTTAGTATTCTTGCGTAGTGCACGTTTTGCTTGAGTATGCGAAAGCAGTGGAAAAATATGAGATGCATGCATACCAAATAATGTAATAGATTTTCCTTGAAAATTAATATTCATTGTGTGTGTGGAATAATCTATATTGGGATTATGTTGGTGTCTCCATGGCATTCCTAGAATAATATCACTTGACTGTAATGGGACAACTAAGAAATTTCTTCTTTCAATATATGGACCAATTTGAATTTCTAAATCTTGAACTTCTTGTGTGCCATTGTACCTAGTGCCTAAAAATGCAGCTTTTATGCGATAGTGCGTAGGTACAGTATGCAATTTCAATTCCTTTACCAATTTTGCTGAAATAAAGTCATGGGTACTACCCTCATCATGCAATATAGTTCTTTCTTTTCCATGCACCATACATTTCATAGTCAACAATGAATGTAAAGTAGGCATACCTGGTAAAGTGTCGGAAGTAGTAGTAGGATCATCTTCTTCTTCAGTGAAATCCGGCATATCCTCATGCTCTTCTTCGTCCATAGCTCCAATGTAGTTGATATGTGCTGATGGCTTCTTTGAATGACAATTTGCTGCGAGATGGCCTGGCTGGTGACACTTGTAACATACGATGGACTTGGCTTTGGTCACATTATTTGCAATGGCTGGGAGTCTGGGTATATTTGGATTTGCTTGTTGGATAGGCTTAGGATTTGGATTGACAGTGGATGGTAATGCAGGTGGTTCAGGCCAATTCTTGCGGAAAGATGGTGATGAGAAACGACCTGGATTAAACCTTCTGAAATTTGAATTGAATTGTTTAGATCCATAATTACCGTTTGCTTGGAATGACTGCGGTCGTCAATCTCTTCCACGTAACTTATCTTCAGTGTCGTGAGCTAAGGAGATGGCATCTTCAAGAGTAGCAGGCTTGAACATATTCACCTCAGCGTAGTAATGTCCAAGAAGTCCAGACATGTACTTCCGCTTATGGGTCGTCTCTGGTACGTCTTCAAGCATGCGTAGCTGTAGGAGTGCATTCCAAAAACGCTCTGTATACTGTGGTATAGGCTCACGATCGCGTTGTTGAAGTAAATCCCATTGCTTGATTGCCTTCTCATGAAATTGCGGTGGAAGAAAATTTTGCATGAACTTCTTCTTGAAATCTTCCCATGTAGCAGGACATTCTATGCTCTTGCGGACGACAGTCCACCAAAGTGATGCTCTATCTATCAGATGATTAGTAACACACTTGATTTTATCTTTCTCAGGATAAGTTTCCTCATGGAAATAGTCATCAAACTGGCTAATGAATGATAAAACAGTCTTTTCTTCTCTTATGCCATTGAAAGTGCGAAACTTGAAACTTCGTTTACTTATCTTGGATTCCTTGCGAATGGTTTGTGCTTCAAGAGTGGCGTCGATGGTACGGCGAATCAGATCTTCAGCTTGAGGTTCTTCTTTATCAGTAGACGCTCCTTGTAGCTTTGTCAATTGTGCTTGCAAGGCTTGCCTAGCTCTTCGCTCTTCGTCCAATTGTAACATGATAAGATCCAGCTTTTGTTCCATGGTAGGCTCGGGTAGGTCGTCTTCAGCCATAGGATCATCCATATGTGGGGAAGTCATCCTGTAAAACTCAACAAACCTTTCTCACTCAAAATCAGTTAGCGGGATGAGCGTAGCTCAAATTTGGGGTTACAAGGCTATGTATTTTGGGTATTTTCTTCTTCAATTTTCAGAAATTCTGAAATATTTCTGTCTCCGTTTGCTGAAATTACTTCAACGAACTTGCAGATAGGTAAAACAGCTTGCTGCGAACAACTTTCCAGTTCTGAGTTTTGGCAAACGAACAAGTCTTCTAGGAGTTTCGAGCGTTAGTCAGTTCTGATTTAGTCTGACTTGCAGAGTTGCAGACTTAACAGACTTGCAGGGTTGTTGACTTGCTGAACTTAGCTGATTTGCAGGACTTGCAGTACTTGATTAGTGTCGACTTGCGAAACTTGTCTTCTGTAGTGCGAGACCCGGAGTATTTTGACTTTGTTGCTCTGTGTGACTTGCAGAGTATGGAGGGTCTTAAGCTTAATTAGTTAAGCTTAAGCTAATAAGCTTAATTGCTTAAGCTTACTAAGGAGGAAATAACGACTTAAAAATCGGCGTGATCCGTGGAGGACGAGAGGAGGTATTTGTTGACGTCGCGGATTTCTCGGACGTCCTCAGATACCTCGTGGAGAAGTTTCGTGGAGTTTCCCCCAATCTCTTAAGCTTTTAACTTCAACATTAAGTTTTTTGAAGCAAAAGTTATGGCTTCTTACTGTATTATCCACGATTTTAGTGAAGAAGATGATTGCATGGTCCTCCGCCGACAGAGAGTGGTCCTTCGCGATCTGAGAGTGGAAACAGGGGTTCTTGATCGCCAGAAGTCTGCCTGTATCGACGGTTCGCGACGAGATTGACTGTAGAGGCCGTTTGTTCCTGGAGCTCCGCCTTTGCCCGAGATTGGTAGCGATTGGAAGCCCTTGATCTCTGCTCCGCTCTGATACCACTGGTGCGCAGATCGGACGCAGGTAGCTCACGTAGTGAATTCCCAAAGGTCCCCAAGAACAAAGCACTCTACTTTTTAGCACAAAAACCAATGTGAAAGCAAGCACGACATAAGACAAGAGACAAATTGGGTTGAATCTCCCCCATGCCTTGTGTGAGCGCTTCACAAAGCATGTATTTAATATATATTTCCAATCTTTTTGCTCAAAAATAGCCCAATTACAAAAATATGACAAGCTTTTAGCTTTTGAGTTTGCTTTCTACCAAAAATAGGAAAATAAAGCTAATGGACGGTGCCCAAAGAGTCTGGCACGCCCAATCTCAATGTCCAAATAAAAATAACATATCCAGGCGCATAAGCGCATACAAAATAATAATAAATAGTCGATGTCTCTATAGACATAATCAAAATATAGGCGTGGCGCCTATCAAAATATAGTCGAAAGGTCGAAAACCCGCTAGACTTCAATGCTTTCCTCCGCCACTGCTGCTATCTCTACACATCAACTGAAGCATTCACAATCGTTAGTAAAATAACACAATTAAACCGACAAAAGTGAATACCTAGCAGTCTTCAGCTACATAAATAAATCAACTGGTTAGAAATAAATCCTAACCTTAATTTATTACGAGTGCGCACTCTAAACTCATAAACGTTTATTAATTTAATATGCATTTTGCGGAATCACCCGCTATGGAATCACCCATGTACACACTAAATTAATGAAACGCTCGAAAAGGATAGGCGTCCCCATCAACTTCTCGCACAAAGAATCCTCTTTGTGTATGAGCCCCGGTCATCTAAGTTTACGGAATCCACCGTAAAACCTCACGGAATCCACCGTGGAATATGCCTCCTGGCATCAGTGAGCTACACGATGGTGTGATTGCCTTTGCATCATTGATATATGTTTGAAATGATTATTTGTGTTTGCTAGAATCTAGATCTCTGATTAAAAACATTGCCAAACAGGATAAAGGAAAGATTGCGCAAGGCTACCCCCAGGCTAGCTACAAGGCCCTACACCAAGGGGGTCATGGTTATCACTTTGAGAGGCTTAGACCAACTCTGTAGTGGGTGGAAAGGTCTATTCATAGGGATAGTCTCGAGTAGTAAGAAATGTGGATGCCATGGGGGGGACTCTGGCTATAAATTCACATTACTCCTAGAATCTGACAAGCCCCTTCATGACCCAGGATGGGATCTTGGAACCCTATTACTAGTTACAAGGGTGGAATCTTCCGCATGATCGAAAAGATAGAAATTGTAATAAACTTCCAATATAATAAAGGGATTTTTTAAACTCAAGGTTTGAATTATATGCATGTCTGTGAGATAAATTGCATGGCGAAACCTGTGATTTAACGGACTACTTAAATAAGAAAGTGGGTGGGCATAACCCCGACGGGTTTGTTTAATGGTAGGGTGTTCTCGATTAGCTCTTGGGAGCTTTTCTAAATCCGTGATAGAAATAGGAAGGTAATAAATTGACCAACTAGTCACTAGGTAAGAACAGACTTGCATTGTTTTAGGGGGCTGAAATGGGATTTTGCCTTATGGATAGGAGGGTTGAAGTACTATACTCCCCTTCATCTCCCATTCTCTTTGAACCAAGTGCAATGGCAAGTCCACTTCAATTTGCGTAACCTTGTAAGAAGTGGAAGCTCGAAATTACTAATGCTAGCTGGCTGTTAGGAGAGCTGTTTGATTTTAGGAACCTGGAAATTCAAGGTGATCCTAGCGGATTTGGCCGAAACTCTTTCGTTGCGATGCAGACTCAATAGTGTCTAAGTGGAAAACCCCGCGATACTCCAAGGGAGCACCAGGCGTGGCATCATTTGGAAAGCCTACCGTATGGACTGCAAAAAGGTGCGCCTTTTAATGAGCCTGGCAGACACTTCACATTTGGTATCAAAGCACTCGTTAGTATAGAATACGATGTAAGCTTAAGAAAAAAAAATTGGATTGTAAATACAGACTAGGACATGTTTTCTTCTCTTTATTAATGTATATTTTTTAATTATGGAAAAGTAACCAATCTTGGAAATGATTCTTGATCTTCTAAGTAATGTTTGTGTGAGCTATGCATTCATCCACTCTTGCCTGGAGGAATCAGATGATGTGGATATTAGGTCAGTTGTACAACCCCTCACCTCTATATCGTAAAAGAAGGTGGATGATTAATAGAGGATATTGCTATATCGATGCAAGCCGTCTAGCTTATCTTCAGAATAATCTTAAAAGGATGAAATGGATGGAAAATGTTAAAGCTGTCAAGATCTATCTATTTTGTAAAGCCAGTATAAACTCAACCCTGTGTACTAGGGGCAAGAAGATCAAACTAAACTTGTATATCTATGAGGAAGTTACAAAGATTCTTCCAGCGCTCGATAGAATAAAAGTCGTAGGTCACTCTAGCCGTCGCAACTATGAAAAGGACGGATTTTCTAATCTCCCTAAAAAGTATAGATTCCTAGATATTTACTCTTGGAATCCAAGTTACTTCATAAAGGATCTATCAGAGTGTCATACTTAGATTGTAGTAGGGAATCCTTTTCTTTTAAAAAAAAGATGAGCCTATGAGCTATTTGAATAATGTATTTCTTCCCATTTGATTACCTTGTACATCCGTTGTAATAAAGATTGATTGATACTTTATCAATTAGAGAAATAATGGAACCTTACTTTTCCCTTGGAACCTCTTAAATTGCAGTTTAACTTTAGCAATGGGAAAATAGTTTTATTTGAAATTGTTTCAAAAAATAAAGCAAGAAATAATTTGAGTATCAAACTCTTAACACTATATAAATTTCGTAAAGTTTAACTTGGGAATTGTTGAAAATTTCCCAGAGTCTTGTGCCTATAATAATTCCCAACGAAGCCCAAGAAAAAAGGAATCTTTTGAAGCAAGTCAAACCTCCCTGATTTGGATTAAATCCATGGAAGATTATTTTAGTGCTACTGGAATTGTCCCAACAAACCAAGCCATGATAGCTAAGCTAAAATTAATTGGAGAAGCTCGACTCTGGTAGAAGTGGTGGTGTTGAGATCAAAGTGTCTGTGAAAATACCATTACTTTTTGAGATTTCTTGAAAGAAGCTATAAGAGGAAGGTATTTACCTCTAGCTTATTGCACTTAGAAGATGAATGAGTTCTTTAATTTGAAGCAAATGGGACTAACCCTGGAGGCATATTACTCCAAGTTTGTTTCACTACTTAAATATGCACCCTCCATCGATATTGCTCAACAAGTGTCCAAGTTCTACAATGGGCTAAATTCTCCTCTAAACACTTGTTTGGAATCAATGCACCCACCAAGATGCTTTGATTTGGGCTGCTCCTATTGTGTAGGAGTGTACAATCAAAACCTAAAAATAATAAGTTCTAGAGCTACAATAACCCAAACAAAGGAGGATTCAAAGTTCAAGCAAAAAGAACCCAAGGTCAATTTCACCAAGGTCAGAAGGAAAATGGGAAATCCAATGCAATTGGAAAATTTTTTCCTACCCAGGGAAACATGGATGGTCTTTAGGTGCTTCCACTGTAATGAGCCAAGACATTTCAGGAGAGATTGTCCAAAGCTTGGTGGAAACCATCACCAAGGCCAATTTTGAGGTCAAGGCAAAGCTGCCCAAGGTCGTGGTCAAATAGCTATGGCAAGAGGAAGAACGTAAAATATTACCCTTAAAGAGATTAATAAGGAGGAAGAACCTACTATAGATGGAGATATTGAAAAATAACTATTCATGTTGCATTCCACAAGAGGGGTCCAAATCGTCAATATTTGATAATACAAACACCAGCTAGTCACCGAGGTAAATCATTTAAACTTTTGATTGACTGTGGAAATACACTCTCATTTATTTCAGCCAAGTGTACTAAGAAGTTAGCAATAGATACAATAAATGCATCAAAACTTCTTGAGGAATTAGCAAGTGGAAAGGAAATGCTTTCTACACAGCAAAAGGTAGAGTTTAGCCTAGGAGAAAACCTTTCAAATATGAGGTTCAAAGTAATGCACTTAGGAGCTTATGAATGTTTACTGGGAATGGATTGGTTGATTCCCAATGATGCCCATATCCATTATGAAAAAGGTCAAGTCACATTTCAGGATTTGAATAGTGAAATAGTGACTAGTACACGAGAGGCAAGTGCTTCAATAGTGAAAAGGAGAAATTCAATCTACTGTATCAAGTAGTGATGTTGGTGCATTAGGTGGTGGTGGTGCTATACCGACAATTCAAACACTGAGAATTCATCCACCAACCTGCAGTGAAATGTAAGTTAGTTGGATAAACTATAGTTTGTGGAAGTTTAAAATCACAACTATCCTTGATTCTTATGAGATTTTAGAGACAGCGCTAGGGACTGTTGACCTAGAACCACAATCCACCCTTGATCCATCAAATTGGAGTATTATGATTCATCAAAATGAAAATCTTCTACAAGCTTGGAAACAAAGGAACATAGACGCATTGTGTGCCTTAGTTACAAGTTGTTCTGACAGTGTTTGACCTGATTCAGCACACAACCAAGGCATCAAAGGCTTGGAACATACTAAGGAGTTAGTACAAAATGTGAAATCAAACAAGGATTTAGAACTTGGAGAATCCAACTAGTAGCAAAGAAGTTTGATAAAGGAGAGACAACTGAAGTATTTATCACTCAAATCAAGAATCTGTGTTGCTGGGATACAAAAGATTTGTGAGGAGCTAGCTCAGAGGTGTCTCGAATTTGTTCACCAAAGTTTGATGGATTGGTAACTATCCTAAACACTCAGATGAGACCCCAAGCTTTGACATTTGAGGAATTTTGTGTACTACTAATGGAGGAGGAGTTGAGGCTTAAAGCCCGAGAAGGTAGCAATAGTGGAGATGCTACATTCTCTGCTAATGCAAAAGGCAAAGGTGGTTTCTCTACCAATGGTGACAAAAAGAAGAAGAGTGGTAATAAAAGTTTCAAGTAGATTACTTCTACTACAAGAAAAAAGGACATGTAATTGCAGATTTTCATGTCAATAAGGAAAATGAAAAGAATGACACTGTGAAGAATAAAGGAAAGGAGATAGCCAATATTGATAAAGCAAAGTTAGAGTTATTCATGGCAACCATTGAGGAAGTGTGTTCCTTAGTGCAAGAAATATCTAACACTGACTCATGGGTATTGGATAGTGACGTCTCCTATCACATGAACAACAATAAAGATCAATATAGTTCTATAAAGCCTCTATAAGAATCCATCACAATGATAGTTGGAAATGATGCAAAATGCCTGATTGAGATCACGGGTACTATTTCCTTTGTTACTGCAAATGGTGGACTCAAGAATCTTTCAAATGTGTTGTATGTTCTAGATATTAAGAGAAATATGCTATCAGTTGCTTCTATAACCAAACTTGTCCATAAGGTGAGGTTCACTAAGACAAGTGCAAAAAGTATCAACAATGCCAGCAAAGTTGTTGGCAAAAGAGAAAGGAGGAACAACCTGTATGAGCTAGGTGCTCTTATAGCCACCACTGGTGTGGGAACAATTAAACTTTGGCACAAAAGGTTTGGTCACATTGGTTTTGCAGTATTGAAGGAGATGCATAAGCAAGGTATGGTTACTTACCTACCTAGAGTAACTAAAATGAAGGAACTATGTGAAGCTTGTATGATGGGTAAGCAACAAAGAAAGGTATTTCCATACGAAAGCAAGATTAGAGCGAAGGCTCCTCTAGAGTTGATGCATGCTGACTTGTGTGGTAAAATTCCTACAAACTCCTTGGGAGGATATTTTTACTTTATGTTGATCATCGATGACTACAGTAGGAGGATGTAGGTGTACTTTCTTTGTGATAAGGCTCAAGCTTTTAGTAAGTTTAAAGAATGGCTGAAACTTGTTGAGAATGAAACATGGAAAAGTGTGAAGAAGTGTAGAACAAATGGTGGTAGTGAGTTCAATCAAAGGATTTTAAAGAATTTTGCAAGATCAAAGGGATTAAGCATTAATTAATGATGCCTCATACACCTTAGCAAAATGGCATTGTTGAATGTCAAAATTGCACCGTTGTGGAAATGGCAAGGTACATGCTTAAGGGCAAGGGATTGCCTAACTAGTTTTGGATAGAAGATGTTAATACTGTAATCTATATTCTCAAATCAAAGTTACACAAAGTCTCTAAAGAGAAAAACTCCTCATGAGGCCTATCCTAGTAAGAAACCATGTGTCTCACATTTTAGAACTTTTGAATGTGAATGCTATGCACGTGTTCCAAAGAATAAGAGAAACAAGTTAAATAAAAAAAGCATAATATGCATCTTCTTGGGTTATAGTGATGAGCAAAAGGCTTACAAATTGTATGACCAAGAGGCAAAGATCATAGCAAGCCATGATGTGGTGTTCAAGGAGCAGCCACATATAATGGAGGAGGAGAATAGAACTTCTTCCACTTTATCATCAAGCAAAGAAGTAGTCCACTATGAAACTATCCCAAGAGTTGTCACTACTCTCAAGGAGGAGGAAGCATCACCTTTGGATGATGAGGAAAAATTTCACCAATCTACAATCACGCCACCAAAAAAGCCATTGCCATGAAGGGTGAAGCAACTATATGATCGCAAAAATCCTATGATTACCACAGTTGAGGAGAAGGCAGATAGACCAAGGAGGTCACTGACAATAGAGGAGCAAAGAAAGGCTTTTTCTCACATAGTCAATATGTCCTTGATGGTGACTAAGATTATGAGATAAGGAACCAACAGACTTGAAAGAAGCACTTTTTGATCCAGCATGGAGAGCAGAATATGTAAGCTAAGTATAACAATATCATGAAGAGTGATACTTGGGAGCTAGTGGATTGACCAGAAAAGAGGAAGATTATTGGCACCAAGCGGGTTTGGGAGGTAAAAGTATAAGGTTGATGGCAACTTAGAAAAGTACAAATCAAGATTAGTTGTACATGGATTTTCATAGGTTGAAGGCTTTGATTTTCAAGAATCATTTACTCCAACTACTAGAATGACTACTATTTGCCCAATGCTTGTAGTGACCACTCATAAGAAGTGACAAGTTTGTCACAAAATCAACATTCTTGAATGGTGATCTCAAGGGGGAGGTGTATGTGGCTTAACCAACCACCAAGGTTTGAGGCCCCCATTTTGAGAACAAGGTTTGTAATCTGAAGAAGGCAAAGCTGAAAAAAGCCCCTAGAGTATGGTACCAACAGATAAATAAATTCTTTTTAGGTTTGAATTTAAAAAGATATGGCTCGGATGCTAACTTATATGTTTATAAGGATAGTGAAAAGTTTGTAGTGATTTTCCTATATGTGGACGACCTTCTTATTATAGGTGACTATGAATATATGATCCATTAGGCTCGAAAGGCTTTGCTCTTTGAGTTTGAAATGATAGACTTGGGCTTGTTGCAATATTGTTTGGGGATTGAAGTTTGGCAAGTACTTGGAAAAATATTCATCCCTCAAAAGAAGTATGCATGAGAGATCTTAAAAGCATTTTTCATGATCAAGTATAAGGAGATAGCTACACCTATGGAGGTCAATGTGAAGTTATCCATTGAGGATACATCATTACTATAGGCATTTGGAAGTATAGGAGTTTGGTGGGTAACCTCATCTACTTGTGTAACACTAGGCCACCATATATTAGTTTGTTGTTGGTATTTTAAGCAGGTTCTTAAACAATCAATGAGAAAGTCATTGGAAAGTTGGGATGCCGGTGCTCAGATACTTGAAGGGAACTCTTGACTATGGTATCACAAACAGTTATGGAAGTGCTCTTTCAAGGAATTATGATTTATATTGGGAAGGTGATAGTGATTCCAAGAAATTAGTTTCTGGATATTGTTTCTCTTTACATTTTTTCTTAGATCAACAACAAGAAGAAGCAACCAACAGTGGCATTGCCTTCTATTGAAGCAAAGCACAAGGTAGCTTGCTTTATGACATGTGAAGCAATATGGTTAAGGAGGATCCTATGACATATGGGAGTACAGGATAAAGATTAAATAGTGCTCAGATGTGACAATCGAAGTTGCATCACCATTGCCAAAAATCTAGTTTTTCATGCACATACCAAACACATTGAGATCTAGTATCACTATGTGCGTGACTTGATCGAGGATGGGATAGTAGATATGATCTATTGTCCAATGGAGGAGAATGGAGTAGGTATCTTCACCAAAACCGTTGCAAAGGATCTCCTTCGAATTCATCTTGGTTGGACTTGTTGACCAAACTACCTACCTGGGCAATAAAAGGAAGACCCCTCTAAAGCCATTGTCAATCTATCTTTCACCTAGTTAGAGTTCTTCCAACTACCCTAAGCTCTTTGTCTATCATCTATCTAGATTTCCATCTAAGCTTCACAGTGGAAATGCATGGGTTGTTACGTACTTGCCTTTATTACGTGACGAGTAATGTTTTAATAGTCACCCAAAGTTTACCTTCTAGCCGTCGCCATCCATACTCTAACTAGAATGATCAGATTTTGTTCGACTCTATAACCCTAGGGAGGTCTAACCCTTAGGGGAAGCGTCCTGCCATATTCCGTAGAGGACCAACCTGAAGGTTCCTAATTGACCTGAAAGTTACCTATCAATAACTAGCTCACATCCGGAGGTGTCCGTTGAGAGGCTTCTTGTTCGTAAGGGGCGATTGCTGTTACCCTTGGTTCATGGAGTACAACACTTTTTTCTAGTAGTAGACTAAAGATTTATCAAATCCCTCACAGTGCTCTAGCACAGCCACCGTATCTTTCCCCTAAGATAATTAATAGTTTAGGTTCTGAGACCAAACCCTAGGTAAGTCAGCAAACCGGCCCTTCCTAGAGTTTCTTACTAGTGTTTGTTTTCGGAGAAAACGCTGGCTCTAACCGAGAGAACACCCTTCCATAGGACATGATTCATTGGGAATCCATCCACCCGCTTCCCTCTATGGAAGTTCTTAGTTATCTAATTACCTACCACATTATGTGAAACATATAAAAACAGCTTCATTAATTAAAAGAATCCTTTTATGCACAATTGTTCATTTGTGTAATTTACTCACGGATAAACAATCATAATAAAACAAATTCATTGATTATGTTCCATAATGTGTATTCTCCCATCCATACAAGAGAAAATTTACAATTTTACGTGTTGCCTCATTCGGTGCATCTACACGTCACCAAGATTAAATCCACCTATAGCTAGCATTTTTAAGTGTCCCAAGTAAAACTTGGGCCATATAGGGGACCAAGTAATTCTTAGGTGCTTAAAGTATTTACTAGTGAATACCCCCCTTGGCACCTTAACCACCTTCTACTTAATACGATCCTTGCTGGGAGAGCTCTCGCCATCGGGGAACCGGTCCATGCTTCCGTGGTGGTAAAAACATCCCCTCTTAGTATGGGGATTTAGCACCTATCCTTGGGGGAGGTATAGGGCTCCTCAATTTTTATCTATTCCAATACTTAATTCAATCAAGATCTAATCTAGAAAATCACAAACAAGATTGACGTATTCAAGTAGTTATGACTCCAATCAATCATGCAACTTTCAAGTGTTGATTAATCTAGTAGCAATCGATACTTGAATTTCACATAATGAACTCTTCCCCTTGGAAATTAACTAAGGGTATCTAGATTTCGGGGTATCTAACTTCCCAGTTTAAGGTTTATTCTTGTAACCAAGTTTCTTGGCCTTAAGTCAGTTTCTTTAACTTAGAGTTATTTCCGATTTTTAAAATCTTCTATCAGAGCTTCTAGATTAAAACTATATCTTTGGCTAGTTTCTTCACGGTTTCGTTCTTAGTAAATTCATATTGAATTCACTAGTCTTCTTTTCGATGGGGTTAACATTAAAATTCCTCATGATTTCTCTTAAGCTTTAGGTTTCCATAGTTTCCCTAATAGTTTCTAGCCTATAAGATGTTCAAATAATTTACCAAGTGAATACTCTAAGATTGCAATATTTCTCAAGAGACTTATCTTATTTCTATTGAATTCGGATATAAATGTTTAGAAAAACCTATGGTATAACAATTGGTAAAGGGTTGTTATCTGTGCTCGTGACTCCGTCAGTGACTCCTATGCTTGCAACTCCAATTGTTGATTCCACATTAGTAGAGTCATTCGCGATTTCTGCTTTTGAATTCTTTCTCATCAGGGCTATGATGGAAATATGATTCCTAGAAGAAGAAGAACATGGCAATAATACCAATTGGCAAGGGTGTAAGACTCTCGATGATGATGATGGTTATTGCGGGATTCAATGATATAGGCCTTGCAGATGGGTCTTCTTGCCTCGAGAGCAATACTTCTCTCTCTCTAGTAGACGGAATAGGGATGAGAGTAGAGGTATAACTTCTAACTAGATTGATAGAATAGGATAAAGTTCTTCAGTGTCTTCTCTTCTCAGATTAGAGTAGAAGAGGACAAGAGACCTTCTACTACGTATCCCCTTCATTGGGTTGAATGGAATGATGTCTCTTCATCTCGTGAAATAGAGTCTCCTCCTTCTCAATCAATGTCTCGTCCTAGTCAAGATTGCTCTTGTCCCCCTTCCTGGTCATCCCCAAGCCCTCAATTTATAGTTTTGCAGGGAGAGGGATAAAAGAAAGGACGTTTACTTCTTAGTGTTTTTTAATGACATCATCAATGACAAAGAGAAAACTCTTTCTTTTAGCGCTTTTGATGACGTCAGAGAGGGAGCTCCATTTTTGTAGCACGAAGATAAAAAATTACAAATATATGGGCAAGCACCATGTCGTCGAGTGGCCTCCATCACTCCAAGGCTTACGACTAAGTTGGCAACCAATGCATAGACCTTGGCATACTTGGCAAGGGGCTACGGAGGCTTCATTGGTGCCATTGTCTACGTGCAAGAAGTTCCCACTAGCTTGAAAGAAAATCTTCTGAAGAGGTCACCCATCCGGGCAATGCCATCACCCAAATGCACTTAACTATCAAGTGACTATCCACTAGGCTAGTTCTTTTTGTTGTCATATACTACGAACATAGTTTTAATAAGCTAGTCTTGGGAGGGTTTCCCAAGTCTTTCTTCCACAAACTAGCATATAATACCTCATTAATAATAATAATTATCTTCATAATGAGAGTTAGTTTCATAATTAGAGCTATCTTTTTTTTAATGTACAACATAAATCAATTTTCTTTGGAATGTATATGCACATCAAAATAAACTAAGTAATGGGGACATTACATGGGTGGATAGAGCCATCTTTATATCAATTCATTTGAAATAAAAGTAGTGTATGTTCTTCTCATATTTGTTATGTGTTCTCTACTCCTTGCTCAAATTTTGTCTATTGCGCAGTGTAATTTCTACACCTAATTCTGTACTTTCAATTTGGTAGCGTGTTGTTTTGTTTTGGATATTGCTTATGCTATTTGGAGCATTGTTTGTAAATGACATGTCTTTCTTTTCTCATTTGGGCTTTGGATGCTATAGCAAGGTAACCATGCTGGCTAAATGAGCGACCCTCAAACACATCACTCTTCAAGGATTTTTAGGCTAGTTCTGCCAGCTTGTAATACTTGACATCAATGGTGTAATGCTAAAGGGTTATCAAAAAATATCCAAAAAAATGTTTAAGATTTTCTATTCCTAGATAGGGTTAGACCCTAGGGTGTGCAACTATCTTGGTGTGCCTACTATGTTATAAGACTCAATATGGAAGAGTCTATCCTAAAGATAAAGAAGAAGGCATATGTAATGTTTTGGTCATGTTGCACAAAGAATAATCTGTACAAGATGATGAACATGTTCTTTCCTTGATTGATGAAAATGAGAGTATGGTTTCTAGGTATTGTTATACTTAGCTTTTAATAATGGACTGTGTGCATGTATTTTACTATAAACTAACCTCTTACTTTACATTTACATACATGTTTTCCTAGAATGCTTGTGAGGTTTGGGCTAGGAGTCTCCATCATATGAAAAACATAAAAACAAACTATTGCAACAAGCCTATTTATTTGAAGTTGCTAAAGAAAGTATGGAAGAAGCATCCTCGGTTCAATCCTACCAATATAATCCTCATTGATAATTCTAGATACAAATCATTGAAGAATGACTATGAGGCGTACCTTTTTTAAAGATCATATGAGCCTATGTATTATGACCTAATTAAACCCTTCTACCTTATGGATGTCATCTACTTGTGGCTACATGGTTGGATAAAAGTTTTGTTTCCATTAGCTAGTTACTCTCAAAGGAACCCCCTATTTGATATTGAGGATGATATCTCCTCGTTTGTGGTTGATCATTTCATATAGTTAGAGGGGTATGCCTATAGATTGGACACCCCTAGCATCCAATGAGCAATGTAACTAGAGTTTTGTACCCTTGGAAATATATAGTCTAATGACATTCCACCTATGGCGTTTTTGTTATTTTTCCTATGGTGTACATTGGTATATGTGTAGTGTTTACTTTTTGGTTAATATATACACTAATTCTTCTACTTTGCCCAATTTTTGGAGTATGTAGTATTAAATTTGGTATTGTGTCAATAACAATAATTGTATATGAATCTCATTTGTGCTGAATTTATATACCTATTCCTATGTTTTGTGTCCATTGACAACTATGGAAAGTACAATTGTAATATTTCCACCTAAAATATTAATTGACCCTAAACCCCACACACCTTGTGAAAAATGCAACCCAAAGTAATCTCGTGCAATGCTAACTATTGATGGCTAAGTGCTCCCTCCGTGCGCATTAATAAATTCCAGCTTAGTGTCGTGTATGGAAGACCGTGGTGTGAAGATCGCAAGCCCACGCATGAACACCCTTCACGGGAAAAGGAAAATGGATAACAGTTAAAATTGTGGCAAAATTTTTTACTATTAATCCTCTCCCCTCATCTGATGCATGGTGGGGAGAGGGAGTATAGAGGGGACCTTGAGTTATGTGGAGAGCATGGGGGAGGAAGGAGGCATGTAGAGCCACGTGTGTGGCTATCTCCCCTCCCCTTAGTCCTATAAGACCATCTCCCTCCCCAAGCTTGAGGGAGGGGAGAGAAGAGAGAGAGGTGTGCTGCTGTGCTACTCGCCATCGTCGCCCTGCTACCGTGAAGAGCCGCCACGTTGCCATGCCATGCCACGCCCCTGCCATCATCATCATCATCATCATTCCCACCATCAACACCATCCTCATCATCATCATCATTTTCGTCATCCTCATCTTCTTCTCTCTCCACATCATCTCTTGTGTTCTAGAGGCTTGGAAGCTTCCTTGGAAGCTTCTATAAAAGCTTCCCATAGCCCCTTTTCACCAGTGCCTCTCCCGAGATTTTAAACCCAAGTCTCCAAGGCTCGTGTCTTGCGTGGGAGAGGGAGATCGCAGACTATGAGACATGTGAGTAATCCAAGGGGGGAATTGTTCCAACAAAATACACTGCATAAATGGCTCCAAAGCTAAAGACACGAGGCGCACACGCGGGAGCTTCCAACCCAAGTTCATGCGTGGACAACGCTACGAGTCCTCATGCCTAGGTTCCAATTGTATTCTCGCATGAGAGGGATATGTTAAGCATGATGATTTTTAGGAAAATTTAGATGCATTTATTCATTCGTTTACAAAGTTAATGCATGTCGTGCATTTGAAATTGCATGCACTTCCAAGTTGCAATCCTGAATGCATATTGCATAGGTTAAAAGGTGGATTTGTCTAAATGCATCCTTGATTTCCTCGCAAAAAAGAACAACGCATAAGGCATTTAGGTAATAATTTCCTAGTTGTGATTCATAAGAGATAATCATTGATGTCCATTAGATGTTGTCCAAGTAGTTATAATGCATAAAAGGGATTCATGTACCTTGCAAATTGTTTGTGGTGATAATTACATCCTAGGTTGGGCTAAGTGTTGAAGGATGAATTAAATCAATAATGGCCTCATGGCATTCGCTCATGCATGAAGTTCTTTTATCGAAGTTTGTATTTAGAAAAGGATGCATTTCATATTAAAACTTGAATTCAATGCATTAAGTGAAGGGTTTATAGGCATAATTCTTGATGTAAATCAATGTAGCTTTTATACGAGTTAGCCCTAAATTGTCAATCATTATGATTTAGGCAAGGAAAAGAAATGGTCATTGTAAATCTTATAGTTGCATAGAAGGAAAAAGTCTATGAATCGCATATTTGTATGGAATGTTGTATCTTGAAATTATTTACATCTTTTTAGGAAAACTATTTGCATCTCTAAGGAGAGATCACCTCTTGTCGCAAGACGATTAGATCGATTTAGGTAAATCACTTGTAATGGCATAACCCACATGGGATTCATAAAAGCATAAATAGTTAGTACAACGATCACCTCAAAGTGCTAGGTAGGGTTTAGTTACGTTAAAAATTCTGCCTAGTATCGCACTTGGGATGCCAAGTCTCCAATCCCAAATATCCTACCCACATTCACAGAATGTTAGGGTTAGCTAAACACCCATGCAAGAACAATATAGGGTAGGGTTCTCACCCTAATGATCGGATGACCAAATACTAGACTTCCGATTGAATTTAGAAACCCTAGGGCCAAACTTGTCGGCCTAGTAGGGTTAAGGGTTGGATTGCATCAAGAGGACTCCCAAACCCTATATCTTGACCAAAGGTATTCTTGACCAAGGAATACCGTGCGATGGGAGAAATGATCCCAAAAGATAGGTGCAACACTTGTCTGGTGCAACAAGTTGCAATGTCACATGGTTTTGTGTCTAGATCACAAAATGGTATTGCCACTCCTTAGAACAAGGTTGGCGAGTTGTACGTACAAGTCTAATTTGCAAGAGGATGAGTAGTCATCCTACTACATCACCCTTCCTTGAGGTTGATTTGCCAAGTTAGGGAAGTTGTGTATCATCTAGCAAGAAATTGACCAATCAAGATAGGACAACAAGATTGTCCAGGAATTATTGACCTTAATGTAAGGAAACCTAATGTATTTGTTAATTTGGGTTAATAGGGTATAAACCCTAACCCAAGAAAAGAGGGTAAACAAGCAACTTAGCTTACGAAACCCTTGGGATCTCAGCGAGTCGCAATTGATCCTGGAAGGAATGCTGGATACATTCGGAGAGAAGGAATTCACACCTTAGCAGTTGGCCAAACCAATGACCACTGGATTGATTGTGTTTGTATAGTTAGGAGCACTATTTGTACTTCTTTGCTCAAGGAACTAAAGATGGAAAAATAATTAATGCTTCAAGTTGAAGGCCTGGAGAGAGAGGCAGCATCAGTTACCCCCGACTATCTACCTGACCCTATCCAAGGGGGTTGTTAGCTGCGTCGGGTATGTGGACTGAACCCGCCGTGAGAGGTCTCTCTGTGGGTGCTACTTGGAGCAGGAGGAGGTTTGGGTGCCAGGGGGGCTCTGTCTGTAAATCCCTTGCCTTCGGGTCCTACACAAGAGGCCAACGTGACTCAAGATTTGATCTCGAGGCACGCATACTAGTCTACGAGTGGAAACTTGGAATAGCGATCCTTGAGGATTGCTGGAATTGCCTTCGGGCGGATTATGGAATAGCCTTCAAGCTACATTATATGATGTATTCCAAATATCGATAAATAAGATCAATTGTTGAAAAGGAACTTGTTTGATATTGTTTTTCTATGTCAGTGCTTAAGCTACGTGAAGGAATCGGTGATTAATTGGCTAATTAAGGAAGCTATTTTTGCTTGTCAAACTAAATGTGGTAGGTAATTAGATAACTAAAGCAACCTGAGGAAAGTGCGGTGGATGTGACCATGGGTCCGTCCTACGGAAGGGTGGTCCTGGTTGGCCGGGAACTTTTCTCAACAAAAACGACAGCGAGGTAACAGTGACCTAGAATCTAGGAAGTTAGAGTCCCTGTTGGTCGGGATTTATGCTGTTTTAGGGGAACGGAATATGACTATGCATTATGGGCAGAGAGGTCGAGCTTTGCATCCCTCTCATTTCCCATTCTCCTTGAACCAAGTGCAGTATAAATCCACTTCAACCTTGATGTTTCTGCGTAAAGTAGTTCATCTGGGGTTTGACGCTAGTTACCTCCAAGGAACTTGACCATTAGGGAAACCCTATCCTAAGTGGGAATGGCTAGAATGCCTCTGCTTCGTGGCAGAATGGGGAAGACCTAGATTGCAATCCCCGTGACATTCCATGGGAGTGCCAGGCGACGCTTTCTGGACTCTCTTCCCGATGGGCTGCTAAGACGTGTCCTACAAGTCGACAGGTGGACATGTTATAGTTGGTATCAGAGTGAACCAAGGAGGATCTAATATTTACAAGGAAACTTAATGAGGAGAAGTAGAGCAAATGTTGCTGTTAAGAGTATTTTCTTACTTACTTATCAATGTTGGCCTGCAGAGTCGCGAAGCATGGAACAAATTCTTGATGTTCCAAGCTATGTTTACGACTGCGATGCGTGCTTCGGATTATCGATGAGGGCTAGGTATGATGAATATCCTTGACCATATCTACAATCCTTCACCCATGTACGTGGAAAGGAGATGGATGGGTAACTCAAGAATTTATTACATAGCTTCCACCAACTTGCATACCTTCGGACCAACTTGAAGAGAATCAAGTGGATGAAAGACTTAAAGATCGTGAAGATGTTCATCTTTGTTGAGGCTCACGGAAACGCAACCGTACATGTGAGCGGTCAAAAGGTCAAGTAGAACAAGTATGTGTATGAGGAGGTGACTCGAGTAATCTCTACCAACAGAATCAAGGTGTTGGGACATTATGAGAAGAACGGGTATCAAAGGAAAGGATACCCTAATCTTCCAATGACCTATCGATTCCTGAAAATCCACGACTCCAATCCATACTATTACTCAGTTCCCGTAGCTGAATGTAACACAATCTTATTCTCCCCGAATTAATCAGCTTGTTGTATTTCCCCAAAAATAATTGTACTCAAAAAGGGCTATGCCCATATGGATGAAATAGACTTTTTTTATCAATGATTGTCTTGGCTATGAGTGTTGGTAAAGAAATTAAGTGATTAGGTCACTTGGCTAAAAACTGAACTGGGCATGTTAATGTAATGTGAGAAACACTTAGAAAGTTTTTAACGTAAAGAATTTTAAATGCCCATGCACAACCTCAAGTGCAGATTCCTAGTCTAACCCCTACACCAAGTACGGCCGTGATTCAGGAGAAGAAGTTTCTTCTCAAGCAAATCAAGCCACTAGAATTTGATGGCAAGGGAAGGATCGTCCAAAATGATGTCGAGATCTGGATCAAATCCATGGAGGATTATTTTGAAGCAACATGTACTGCACCCACCAACCAAGCAATGCTCGCCAAGCTGAAGCTTACCAATGAAGCAAGACTTTGATGGAAGCAATGGTGCAGAGACCAAGGGATCTCGGAAGGGTCGGTTACTTGGGAGAAGCTTAAGAAAGCTATGCGAGGGAGATATCTACCACCTACCTACCGCACACAGAAGATGAACGAGTTCTATGAGCTAAAGCAGCTTGGTCTATCCCTTGATGCATACTATTCAAAATTCGTCTCTCTTTTGAAGTATGCGCCACAAATGGATATGACACAACAGGTGTCAAAGTTTTGTACCGGATTAAACCCACCCATAAACACCCACCTAGAATCAATGCGCCCAACAGATCTTCTCAGGACGCCCTCATTCGAGATGCGCCCATAACACAGGAGGTGTAGACCAGGCCAAGAAATAACAAGACTTGGTCTTACAAGGATCAGAACAAAGGAGGGTACAGGTCCCAGGCGAAGAGAGCGCAGGGCCAAAATCAGGGACAAAGGAAGAAAGCTAGGACCAACACTATCAATAATTTCATTCCTACCCAAGGTAATGGCCGCAATCTCCATTGCTTCCATTATAATGAGCATGGTCACTTTAAAAGGCAGTGTCCCAAGCTTAATGGAGGACAATGTCAAGGACCATTCCAAGGAGCTGCCCTCATGGCTAGAGGGAGAACCTCTAGTGTTGCCTACAAGGAGCTGTGTGATAAAGAAGACCCATCCATGGAAGCAGACTTTGATAGGGCAACGGTTCATGCCGCCCTTCACAAGAAAGGCCTGAATCGCCAATTTTTCACGATTCAGACTCCATCGGATTATCAAGGTAAAAGCTTCAAAACCTTGATTGATTGTGGCAGTACGCATTCCTTCATTTCACCAGCCTGTGCAAAAAGATTAGGAATAGCCACAATAAATGCACCTACCTTACTTGTGGAATGAGCAAATGGTCATGAGGTCACTTGTACTAGGCAATCTGCTAAGGTGAAATTCCTATTGGGTGGAAAGTCGACTTTGGTCAGATTCAGGGTTATGAACCTAGTGTCCACGAGTGTTTGCTCAGAATGGATTGGCTTAAACCTAATGATGCCCATATTCATTGTGGAAAGGGCCAAGTTTCCTTTCGAAATTTTGAAGGGGAATTGGTCACAACTCAAGGAGAGGCTGATAGGCCAAAAATTCAACTAGCCAAAGCATCTTGGATAATAAAAGGAGTTAGAAAGGGGCTACCTATTGTCAAGATTGTGGGAGAGAAGGAAGGAGTCTCGCTTGAAGCTTTCTTGCTTGCACAATGGGGGAAGACACACAAGGGTGGAGGCTGAAAACAATTTTCCTCTTCTTAGTTATGTAAGCCAAAAGAACTCAAGTACAAAGAAATAGAAGAACCCTCTATATGGGTCTCAAACCAAACTCAACTAACTAAGGTGGCATACTAACTGAGCCACGAACTAGAGTAGATAAGGATAGCTATCATGTAGCTATTATTCATGGGCGGTGTACCAACCGTGTCTGCAACTGACAAGTCGGTGACATAAATACACAACGGTCACCCTGGCGTATCACGAGTGGAGCTCGATATCTCAACACTCCCCCTCGATCTCAATCCCAATTCCTGCACACCAAGCAGGTCTCTGAACTTGCGCAGCTTCTCTGTGCCCAATGCCTTCGTGAATATGTCAGCTACCTGATCCTCTGGGCTGACATAAACTAGATCAATAAGACCTAGTAAAACCCTCTCTCGCACATAGTGATAGTGCACCTCAATGTGCTTTGTTCTAGCATGATAGACTGGGTTATTTGCCAAGTGTATACTACTCATGTTGTCACAATAAATGACAACTGGTCCATCTGTAGAGACTGATGCATATCATAAAGTAGCTTATGCAACCAAGCTACCTCACATGCAGCCATTGCTGCACCCCTGTACTCAACCTCTATGCTCGACAAGGCAACTGTAGGTTGTTTCTTGCTGCTCCAAGTGACTGCAGCACTCCGAAAAGAGAACACATATCCAATGGTAGATCGTCTATCAGAAATACTACCAGCCCAATCAGCATCAGTGTATCCATGCAACTGTATCTGAACCCCAGTCTCATAAAATAGTCCATACTGCAATGTGGACTTCACATACTTGAGTATGCGTCTAGCCACATCCAAATGTGGTTTCCTTGGAGCCTGCATAAACTGACTTACCAATCCAACAGCATAGCTCAAATCTGGCCTGGTAATAGTCATATAAATCAAACTTCCTACTATGCGTCTGTACATAGTAGGGTCTTCTAGAAGCTCACCTGCATCTGTGCTCAGCTTCACATTCTGCTCCAAAGGAACTGAAATAGGCTTACAGCCTGTCATCCCATATTTGGACAGCATGTCCAATCCATACTGCCTCTGCAAGAGCTGAATCCCACTTGGTGATCTAATCACCTCAATGCCCAAGAAATAACGCAGCTCTCCCAAATCCTTCGTCTCAAACTTTTGCTTCAATAGCATTTTCACATGAAGGATATCTTCATCACTGTCACCTGTCATAATCAAATCATCAACATAAATGACAAGTAGCATAATACCTTTCTCTGTTTTTCTCACATAAAGTGAGAAATCTGCCTTGGAAATCTGAAAGCCAATAGTGACAAGATACTGTCCTATCTTGTCAGACCATGCTCTAGGTGCTTGCTTCAAGCCATACAAGGCTTTCTTCAACCTGCAAACAAACTCAGGATGAACAGCATGCACATAACCTGGTGGCTGCTCCATATAGACCTCTTCTTGCAAATCACCATGCAAGAAGGCATTCTTTACATCCATCTGATGTAAAGACCATCCCTTTGATGCAGCCATAGCAATGACTGCTCTTACGGTTGCCATCCTTGCAACCGGACTGAATGTTTCTTCATAGTCAATGCCATATGTTTGTACATACCCCTTGACAACTAATCTTGCCTTGTATCTATTCACAGAACCATCTGCATTGTGCTTCACCTTATAAACCCACTTACAGCCAATTGCATTTTTACCTTTAGGCAAAGGTACCAATTCCCATGTAGCATTTGCTTCCAAGGCATCCATTTCTTCATCCATGGCTTTCTCCCATTTTTCTTTTCCCATGGCTTCCTCAAAAGAAGTGGGTTCTGGTTCCTGTATCACTTTAACCATATATGCATAGTGAATGGCTGTAAATCCATCATATTTCAGCCTATCCATAGGATACCTAGCTCTCATAGACCTGCGCAAAGTAAGTTCACTCCCAGGTGCTCTCAAAACATCCCTAGTCTTCCTTACTCCAGGTGTAACAATAGAAGGAATACCCAACTCATCATCAATGCTCTGTTCTGAGCCACTAGATTCACCATCCACATAAGAGTGACCTGCATTCACATCAAACATGGGCTGATCAACCTTCTCTTTTCCTTTTCGTGATACCTGCATACCACTATCTACATTACTTTGAGAAGATTCTCCTGATCTCAATCTGCCTGTCCATGGCGAAGAATGTGAACCACTACTAGAGGACGCTCCAGGTCCACTAATATTTTGTGACTGCTGCTGTGAATTTTGTGCAGCATCACCATTTTGTGCATCTACATCATCAATCACATTTAGTGGTTTATACCAGCTACTCATCTCATCAAAAATAACATCTCTGCTCACTGTAAACTTACGAGTAGAAGGGTTATAGCATCTATACCCTTTTTGCTGCAGAGAGTAACCAATAAAGATGCACTTCTAAGATTTTGGATCCAACTTGGATCTCAACTCATCTGGCACATGTACATAGGCAATGCAACCAAAAATTTTCAAATGAGAAATATCTGGTTTCCTACCAGTATACCTCTCCTCTGGAGTCATTCCATGTATTGCTGTAGTGGGAGTCATGTTCATTATGTAGACTGCTGTAGCAACTGCTTCAGCCCAATAAAAATCTGGCAAGTCTTTTTCATTGAGCATGGCATGAGATACCTCTCCAATATGCCTGTTTTTCCTTTCTGCAATTCCATTTTGTTGTGGGGTATGACTACATGAATATTGCTGCTTTATGCCATGCTCCTGCAGGAACCTTGCAAACTCATTTGAGAGGTACTCTCCCCCTCCATCTGACCTTAGGCATTTTATCTGCAGGCCTGTTTCTTTTTCAACCATCGCTTTAAGAGTTTTGAAATGCCCAAAAACTTCACTTGTCTTTTTCATAAAATACACCCAAACTTTTCTGCTATAGTCATCAATAAAACTGACAAAATAATGACAGCCTCCAAGAGATGCAGCTTTAGTTGTCCACACATCAGAGTGGATTAATTCCAATGGCTTCTTACTCTCTTGAACATGTCTAGGAAATGGTTTCCTTGCCTGTTTTCCAAATTGACAGGCTTCACATACCTTATGCATTTCTACAACCTTGAATTTCGGCAAACCTGCAACAATATTTTGGGCCTGCATTGATTTAAGTCGCCGTACATTAACATGACCAATGCGTTTATGCCAGATATCAATATCTGCAACTACACCGGTCCCATGTGCAAACATTGTTGCACTCAATTCAGACATGTCTGCATCCAACGTAAACATTCTGCCCTTCTTCTTTCCTTTTGCTATCAAGCGACCTTTATTTTTCATATCCTCAACAAAGCATCCATGAGGATTAAATCTGACCTGCAAGCCCTGCTCAACCATTTGACCGACAGAAACCAGATTCTTGGTGATATTCGGGACATGAAATACATCGGACATGTATTTCTTTTTCCCATCCTGCATAGACAAGGGAATTTTTCCAATCTGCATAATAGGATGTGCAGTATCATCACCAGTCTCCATAAATCCTGGTTTTTCCATTTTCTTTGCATCCTCCATCCATTCTGCATGACCTGTCATGTGGTTTGATGCACCTGAGTCAACATACCATACATCATTGCTTTCTTCTGCACTTGTCACAGAATTGTTCATGTGCTGCACCATGAACAAATGCTCATTTCTGTCATCACCTTGTCTGCTAGAAGATGCATAATTCCCTTGTTGCAGTTTTCCATTCATGATGTCATTCTGTTTTTTATAGCAGTCTTTAGCCATATGACCCATTTTACCACAGTAGTAGCATTCAACATTACTGTTTGCATTTTGACCTCTTTGCCATCCAGCACGACCTCTTTGGCTCCCCCTGCCTCTAGAGTTACCACGTCCTCCTCCATAGGATTGGTTTTCTTGAGTTTGCTGCATATTCTGATTTCTACCATGGCCTCCATATCGGCCTCCTCTACCTCTGCCTCTACCTCTTCCAGCATTTGAGTAGAAGACAGCTTCTTTTGAAGTTCCTCTTAAAGAAGATGCACCACCATTTCTTTGCTCCTCAGAAATTAGAAGAGCAATCAGCTCCTCAAAATCAGGAAATCTTTCACGAACTAAAATGGATGTCCGAAACTGTGCATAATCCTTTCCTAGACCATTCAAGGTCACAGAAACTAAATCATCATCTTCCACTGGTGACCCAATGGAAGCAAGTGCATCTGCAATCTTCTTCACCTTCATGTGGTAGTCGTTGATGCTCATATTTTCTCTTTGCACATTGTGCAACTCTTGCTTGAGCTGCATTTTCCTGGCTTGCGTATTTGTGCTATACATTTTTGACAAAGTATCCCATGCCTCCTTTGGCGTACTTGCATCCTGAATATGCACAATCATAGAGTCTGAAATGCTGATAGACAGCCAATACATAACTTTCCTGGCTCTCTCATGCCATGCTTTAAATGCCTGCATTTGCTGTTGATTGGGAACATCAGGAAGAACTGGTTCTTCTTCATTTCCTGCAACAAATTCCCAATATCCTTTTCCCATAAGGAAATTCGTCATTCTAAACTTCCATGCTTGGAAGTTGTTCTTGTCAAGCTTTTCAGTGACAATCTGTGAAAGAGAATCAGATGCCATTATAGAAGACTGCAAAAAATTCTGTCACTGCAAAAAACCACAGCTTCACCCTCACAAGAGAAAATCTGCAAAACTGGCAAAAGTGGTATTTGACCACACAGTCACTTCCTAGTGACGATTTTGCATCAATAGGCAACAGGGATGATTCTGTAACTCCCAATGTCTCTGCGCACAAGCATACAATGCAATTTTTACAGTAACTATTCACCGACTTGTAGAACAGTGGCTGCACAGCATAAAACTGAGCCTTTTCCTGAGTGCGTGCAGAAAACTTCCGCCTCCAAAACAGGCCCCGAAATGGCCTCAAATCAAAAAAACAAGGTCGCCGAGCGCTAAAGCCCCTTCCAACAGCATATACTGCCCTCTTGCTTCACCGCGAAGGGCGTCTCAACCTGAGACAATGCACTCCTGCACTTTTCGGCTGTGCTACCTGCAGAGATCTGCTCCCAAAACAGAAGATGAAAGCAACACTGCTCCTCTTACCAGAACACCGCGAGCTTGGCTTGCTTTCTTGAGCTCCTTACCACGAACAAGGCTCTGATACCATGTCAAGATTGTGGGAGAGAAGGAAGGAGTCTCGCTTGAAGCTTTCTTGCTTGCACAATGGGGGAAGACACACAAGGGTGGAGGCTGAAAACAGTTTTCCTCTTCTTAGTTGTGTAAGCCAAAAGAAATCAAGTACAAAGAAATAGAAGAACCCTCTATATGGGTCTCAAACCAAACTCAACTAACTAAGGTGGCATACTAACTGAGCCACGAACTAGAGTAGATAAGGATAGCTATCATGTAGCTATTATTCATGGGCGGTGTACCAACCGCGTCTGCAACTGACAAGTCGGTGACATAAATACACAACGGTCACCCTGGCGTATCACGAGTGGAGCTCGATATCTCAACACCTATCTATTTGATTAAGCTAAATAAGCTAGATCAAAATCGGGAGTCTAGCTAAAAACCTTCATGGCTAAAGGAATATGCAGACGTATTTCCTGAAGAGTTGACAGAACGTCCTCCTCAAAGGGAAGTCAATCACGAAATCAAGCTAGCATCAGGAGCTACACCAATTGCAAAGAGACCATATAGAATGTCCATCCCGGAAGTAATTGAGCTAAAGGAGCAACTCAAGAAACTATTAGACCAAGGCTACATCCGTCCTAGCAGTTCACCATGGGGAGCTCCAGTGCTGTTCAAGAAGAAGAAAGGTGGAATGCTTCGGCAATGCATTGACTACAAAGGGTTAAATCAATCAACCATTAAGAACAAATACCCCATTCCAAGAATAGATGAACTTCTTGACCGTCTTCAAGGTGCGAAGATCTTCTCCAAGATTGATCTCAGGTCTGGATATTATCAGATAAGGATCAAGGAAGAGGATATCCCAAAGATGGCATTTAGCACAAGGTATGGGCACTTTGAATTCCTAGTCATGTCATTTGGGCTGACAAATGCTCCTACTACCTTCAATAGGTTAATGCAAGATATCTTTAGGCCCTATCTTGATGACTTCGTACTTTTCTTCTTTGACGATTCCCTAGTCTACTCCAAGCGAGAAGAAGATCATGAACCCCAGCTTCGCATTGTTCTTGAAACAATGAGGGTACACAAGCTTTATGCCAAGAAGAAGAAGTGTGTGCTTTTCAAACAACAGATTGAATATCTGGGATTCATTGTATCAGCGGAAGGAATTTCAATAGATCCGGCCAAGGTCAGAGATGTTCTGGAGTGGCCAACACCAACAACTGTCAAAGAAATATGTAGTTTTGTTGGATTGACAGGATGGTACAGGGTCTTTATAAAAACCTATGCTTTGATTGCAGCACCATTGACTGATCTACTGAAGAAGCAAGTATCAATTGCATGGTCCCCTGTTGAACAGTCCAGCTTTGACAAACTTAAGCAAAGCTTGGTATCAGCACCTATCCTGAAACTTCTAGATCTTAGTAAGAGGTTTGAAGTGATAACTGATGCTAGCACACTTTCCTTAGGATGTGTGCTTATGCAAGAAGGTCATCCTGTAGCATACTTTTCAAGAAAATTAAAGAGCCATGAAAGGAACTATGCTACCCACGATCTGGAGCTATTAGCTGTCATCCATGCTCTCAAGATTTGGAGACACTACTTGCTGGGTAACAAGTTCACCTTGGTGATGGGTCATAAAAGTCTTAAATGGATTTTTACCCAGAATGAGCTCAATATGAGGCAACGTCGATGGATTGAAGTGCTGGAGGAATATGATTTTGAAATCAAATACCGGCCTGGAAAGGATAATAGAGTTATCGATGCACTCAGTCACAAAGCATTTCTAAATTCTCTGATTTTGCAAGATCCATCAACAACCAGATCTCTTGCCACAAAGGTATCCATGCCAAACAATCCAATTCTCAAGCTAGCTAGAGAAGAGGCATGCCATGATCCAACCTATCAGAAATTGCTAAGGGAGATCCCCATCAAGGATCAAGACCCAAAGCTACAAACAAAGTATCAAGAATTCTCTATCAATAGTGGACTTGTCTACAATAGAACGAGATTATGTATACCGGCAAGCCAATCACTCAAGCAAAAGATACTTTGGGAAGCCCATGACTCCCCTTTTTCATGACATCCTGGCTATGCCAAGACCCTCAACACGGACAGAAAGAGCTATTATTGGGAGAGGCTCAAAGATAACGTTCTCAAATATGTCACTGAATGTTTGTCTTGTCAACGCCTTGAGGCCAAACATGTCAAAATGTCGAGGAAATTGCAACCACTTGACATTCCCCAAACGAAATGGGAATTCATTAGTATGGACTTTGTTGTTGGCCTAACCCAAGTTCAAGGAGGATACAAATTCATTATGGTCATGGTAGATATGCTTACCAAGGTTGCACATCTTATTCTTGTTAAGACAAAATATAAAGCCTCAGACATCGCAAGGTTATTCATCAAGGAGATGAGGGCTGAAATGATGAACGGGTTGCCTCTTACCCATCCAACCTCCAATCCTCACTAAGCGAAATAAAGAGGGGCACCACCTAGCCAAAGGGAGGATGGGCTAGGACATCCCTTTTCTCAAAGAGAATCAAGAGAACCAAGACACAAATTTACAAGAGAGAATATATGTACTAGACACCATATTGGAATAGAAGAGAAAGAGATGAGAGGAGAGGGAGACAAGAGGAGAAGAGGTAAAGGAAGCTTGCCATTATGCTACATGGAATGAGAAGATGAGAAGAGAGGGAGATAATAGGAGGAGAGGTAGAGGAAGCTTGCCATTATAATACATAATAAAAGAACTTACTCATAGCTTACCTCAAAGAGATGAGGATATTGTAGAGTGCTCTCATGGACTTGTCATTGTCCTCCTCCTCCCCTTCATTCTCCATGGGCTCTTTATATAGCTTTCATGAGGGATTATATTAATCTAATCTTCTTGATTAACATAATCCTAGATGATGTATGGCATCTTTGAAAATATGGAGAGTAGTGGATGGGACAAGTCCCCACCTTGGTCATCATGCAAGAAGCCAAGGGTGGTGGTAGACAAAATAGAGAAATGGAGCTAGATTACAAGAGGTGGGTGCCGAAAGCACATTATTATAATATATTTACAAGAAGGATAGAGTGGAAAGTTGGTGTGGTGAAAGAGAGAAGAAAATTGCATGTAGCCAGCAGTCTGTGCCTTCGTAACTTCAAATCCGTGAGGAATTTGAAAAAAGTTTTTTCTGCAGCTTTGTAGACCAGGTCAAAACCGATTGGGCTACGTGAGAATTTTCTTGAAATTCACTTTTTCTTGGGAGTTATTAAGATTATAAAAAAAGGTTTCTAAAAGTTGCTTTGACTTTAGTCCCCCATATGTATATAAATACATATAAGCATGTGACAAAAGGGGTCCATGCTTGTAAGCTTTTTTGCAAGATCCAAATGACACCATGATGTGGATATTGACTTGTGTACTATGGTGAGGTGTCCTCTAATGATGGTGATAGATTCCAAATCTTAGTGATGCAGACGGAGCCCATGTGTAGTTGGAGGCTAGTCCTTTGAAAAATCTATGCATTCACTCAACTCCTAGGTGTAATCCATTTTCATCTTCACTAAGATAACCATCCCTTTTACCCTTTACATTGACATGCCTTCTAAGAACTTGTTCCCCCCATTTGCTAGATTTATCGTAATCGAGAAGCAATGTAGCATACCTAGTGCTTGAAGAGTAAACCCAGAGTGATATGGTAGGCTCTTGATAGGGGCTTTGGCCAAAATTTTGTGGTAGTAATCCGGGTTGTAAAAAACCCGGATCAGAGATATTCAAAATACATGGGTTACCCAGAAGAATCATTAGTGATCGTGAATCTCTCTTCACATCACACTTCTGGAGGGCCATCTTCGAGGCCATTGGGACTCAACTCTATTTCGGTACAACTTACTATCCCCAAACCGATGGTCAAACAGAGTGAGTCAACCAAGTCATTGAGGATATGCTAAGGGCACACTGTTGCTGTGAACCCAAAAAGTGGATTCAATATTTTCCACTGGTTGAGTTTTCCTACAATGCTTCCTACCACAAAGCATCCAGATGATCCCTTTTCAAGAATTGTATGGGCATGACTATCATAGTCCTTTAAAATTTTCAGATCCAACCCTGAGGGTTGAAGCCTCAAAGCAGATGTTGAAAGACATGGATGACCAAATCAAGTCAATAAGATAGGACATCCAAGCCACCAAGGACAGACAGAAGGCTTACACAGATCTAAAACGTCAAGATAGATCCTTCATTGAAGGTGACATGGTCTTCATTAGTGTACGTCCAAAGAAGATTTCCCTATCCTTGGGTGAATGCAAAAAGCTAAGTCCAAGGTATTGTGGACCCTACAAGATCCTCAAGTGCCTAGGGCCTAATGCTTACAGACTGCAACTCCCTGAAAACCTAAAAGTTCATAATGTATTCCATATCAGCCTACTAAAGAAGTATGTACCTAGCCCTAGGTGTCACGTACTTGATGATCAACAAATTGTAATGCCTAGCCAAGGAGTCCTTGAGCTACGGCCTGACAGGATCTTAGATGTTAGGGAGAGGCATTTGAGATCCAAAACCTTGAGAGAATACCTCGTCTAGTGGAAAGATTATCCTGAAGAGAATGACACTTGGATGGATGAAAGTACTCTCAACCAACAATACCCCCAATTCTTCTCGAGATGAGGACATCTTGATTCCTCTAAGGGGGAGAGAATTGAATATTTTCACCTGAAATATTAATCGACCTTAAACCCTGCACACCCTGCACAAAATGCAACCCAAAGTAATCTCCCACAACGTTAACCGTTGATGGCTAAGTGCTCCCTCCACACGCATTAATAAATTCTAGCTCCATGTCGTGTATGGAAGACCGTGGCTTGAAGACCGCAAGCCCACGCACGAACACCCTTCACGGGAAAAGACAAACGAATAATGGTTAAAATTGTGGCAAATTTTTTTATTATTAATCCTCTCCCCTCAGCCGATGCATGGTAGGGAGAGGGAGTATGGAGGGGACCTTGAGTTATGTGGAGAGTATGGGGGAGGGAGGAGGCATGTAGAGCCACGTGTGTGGCTATCTTCCCTCCCCTTAGTCCTATAAGACCACCCCCTCCCCAAGCTTTAGGGAGGGGAGAGAAGAGACAGAGGTGTGCTACTGTGCTGCCCGCCATTGCTGCCCTGCTACTGTGAAGAGCCGCCACGCTGCCACGCCACACCATGCCCTTGCCATCGTCATCATCATCATCACTCCCACCATCAACACCATCCTCATCATCATCGTCATTTTCATCATCCTCATCTTCTTCTCTCTCCACGTCATCTCTGGTGTACCATAGGCTTGGAAGCTTCCTTGGAAGCTTCTATAAAAGCTTCCCATAGCTCCTTTTTCACCCGTGTCTCTCCCGGGATTTTAAACCCAAGTCTCTAAGGCCCGTGTCCTGTGCAGGAGAGGGAGATCGCAGATTGTGAGACTTCGGACACGCGAGTAATCCAAGGGGGGAATGGTTGTGACAAAATACACTGCATAAATGGCTCCAAAGCTAAATACGCGAGGCGCACACACAGGAGCTTCCAACCTGAGTTCACAGGTGGACAACGCTACTAGTCCTCATGCCCAAGTTCCAATTGTTGTGACAAAATACACTGCATAAATGGCTCGAAAGCTAAAGACGCAAGGCGCACATGCGGGAGCTTCCAACCCGAGTTCACGGGTGGACAACGCTACGAGTCCTCATGCCCAGGTTCCAATTGTATTCTTGCATGAGAGGGATGCGTTAAGCATGATGGTTTTTAGGAAAATTTAGATGCATTTATTCATTCGTTTACAAAGTTAGTGCATGTCGTGCATTTGAAATTGCATGCACTTCCAAGTTGTAATCCTGAACGCATATTGCATAGGTTAAAAGGTGGATTTTTCTAAATGCATCCTTGATTTCCTCGCGAAAAAAGAACAACGCATAATGCATTTAGGTAATAATTTCCTAGTTGTGATTCATAAGAGATAATCATTGACGTCCATTAGATGTTGTCCAAGTAGTTGTAATGCATAAAAGGGATTTATAAACCTTGCAAATTGCATGCGGTGATAATTACATCCTAGGTTGGGCTAAGTGTTGAAGGACGAATTAAATCAATAATGGCCTCATGGCATTTGCTCACTCATAAAGTTCTTTTATCAAAGTTTGTATTTAGAAAAGTGCGTACAAGTCTAATTTGCAAGAGTATGAATAGTCATCCTCCTACATCACCCTTCCTTGAGGTTGATTTGCCAAGTTAGGGAAGTTGTGTATCGTCTAGCAAGAAATTGACCAATCAAGATAGGACAACGAGGTTGTCCAAGAATTATTGACCTTAATGTAAGGAAACCTAAAGTATTTGTTAATTTGGGTTAACAGAGTATAAACCCTAACCTAAGGAAAGAGGGTAAACTAGCAACTTAGCTTACGAAACCCTTGGGATCTCGCCGAGTCACAATTGATCCCGGATCGAATGATAGATGCATTCGGAGAGAAGGAATTCACACCTTAGGAGTTGGCCAAACAAACGACCACTGGATTGATTGTGTTTGTATAGTTAGGAGCACTATTTGTACTTCTTTGCTCAAGGAACTAAAGATGAAAAAATAATTAATCCTTCAAGTTGAAGGCTTGGAGGAAGAGGTAGCATCAATTACCCTCAACTGTTTGGCTGATCCTATCTAAGGGGGTTGTTAACTGTGACGGGTACATGGACCAAACCCGCCACGAGAGGTCTTCGTGGGTGCTACTTGGAGCACGAGGATGCTTGGGTGCCAGGGGGCTTTGGCCATAAATCCCTTGCCTCTGGGTCCTGCACAAGAGGCTAATGTGACTCAAGATTGGATCTCAAGGCCCCCATACTAGTCTACGGGTGGAAACTTGGAATAGCGATCCCTGAGGATTGCTCAAATTGCCTTTGGGCGGATTATGGAATAGCCTTCGGACTGGATTATATGATGTATTCCAAAGGCTGATAAATAAGATCAATTGTTGAAAAGGAACTTGTTAGACATTGTTTTTCTATGTTAGTGCTTAAGTTACATGAAGGAATCGGTGATTAATTGGCTAATTAAGGAAGCTATTTTTGCTTGTCAAACTAAATGTGGTAGGTAATTAGATAACTAAAGCAACCTGAGAAAAGTGCGGTCTATGTGACCATGGGTCCATCCTATGGAAGGGTGGTCCCAGTTGGCTGGGAACTTTTCTCAACAAAAACGACAGTGAGGTTATAGTGACCTAGAATCTAGGAAGTTAGAGTCCCGATTTATACTGTTTTAGGGGAACGGAATGGGACTATGCATTATGGGCAGAGAGGTCAAGCTTCCCATCCCTCTTGTTTTCGTTCTCCTTGAACCAAGTGCAGTATAAATCCACTTCGACCCTGATGTTTATGCGTAAAGCAGTTCGTCTGGGGTTCGACACTAGTTACCTCCAAGGAACTTGACCATTAGGGAAACCCTGATTCAGGTCGATCCTAAGTGGAAACGATCGGAATGCTTTTGCTTCGTGGCAGACTCAGGAAGACCTGGATCGCAAACCCCGTGACATTCTGTGGGAGTGCCAAGCGGTGCTTTATGGACTTTCTTCCTGATGGGCTACTAAGATGTGTCCTACAAGCCGACAGGTGGATATGTTACAACAATACCAAAATTGGATACTATTTTACACAGAATTTGGTGCTAGTATGTATCAAATTTGAGACTATATAAAGCAATATGTGTAAATAATAACTAGTATGTTGGACATTTGTACCTCTATCCATTTTAGAACTGTGATGTACCAAAGTTGTTATTGTAGTGTAGAGATTTTGGTAGTGTCATAAAACTTGTATATATTCTAAGTATTATGCTTAGCATTTATATCTTTGTCCTAGATTGTGGTTTTAGTAACAATTTAGAAACACTCTTTTGTGTCAAATTTGGTACTGTTTGTACTGTTGACAATCCCATAGTAGATTGTGTTGCACATCATCCTTTGAAACCAACCATAAAGCTCTTTTAGTATTGCACCTATGCACTTCTCATGTGGGTTGAAATGTTTCTCAAATGTTGCATTTAAAAAAGTAACAACATGTTAACGAACAAGGTGGAAAATCTAGAAAATCTAAAGTGCAAGATAAGACCAAGGCAAAAGTGAAATGGAAGACGAAGGTGCACCAATAGAAAATATGGAAACACAAGAAGTGCAGAAAAGTCCTAAATCAAGGAGAAAGGCACACAAGAAAAAACACAAATCAATACTTTCATAAAAGAGTGCAAGGCGCATCATGATTTTTTTTAAGAGTGCCGGTGCAAATTGTAAAGGTAGATGGGCGGTAGGAAGGAAGCTAGGAAGATAGGAGGACAATGGAAAAAAGGGCCTAGGCCATGTAAAAAGGGGATGGATGCCCATGGGATTTTAGGGCATGTATATAAAGTTCAAAAAGTGAATGAGAGCTCATTCTTTGGTGTGTGGCAAAGTGGACTCTTCTTCTTCTCATCTTATTTTCTCTTGCTTGCTTTCTTGTGAGTGCTTGAGGGAGGGAGTGTGAGTGAGTGAGGGAGTGAGTGTGTGAGGGTGAGGGATCTTGGAGGTGAAGCCCTCCACCATCTTCTCTTTTCTTCCTCTATTCTCTTCTCTCGTCTCGCGCGTGGCTATGGAGGATGGATCTTGGAGGAAGAGGCTTGAGGATGCTTGAGCTTGCACCACAAATCATGGAGCTATCGGAGTACTTGAGAGAGGAAGCAACTCAATCGGGCATCAAGGGAAGCTCACTACACTTGTAGAGAAGGATAGCCTGTCGGCTATGTGAGAGGTAGCCACACAAGGAATTCACTAGTAGTAATAAGGAGATGTCACCTGCGTGCAATAAATATATGAAAATACCCCTTATCTACCCCCTATTTATGGTACATTACCTTATAAAATATACATTCCTTCCCTTAAATAACCCCCCTCCCTTACACTATGTGGTAGCATACATTAAACCCTAGTGGACCCCCCAGGGGTAGCCATTAGTGCTCACTTGAAACACTTGAACAATAAGCGGTCTGTGGGTATTGGAGGTTGAGTGTGAGCTCGCCTCTACATTTTGGTTTCATTGTTGGGACCAACAGATTCAAGCTTGAGCGCTTGGACACTTCAAATCGAGCATCAAAGCAAGGGTTTCATCCCCAAAAACCTGAGCTTGAGATAGATAGGAGGTTTTGGGTTTTTAATACGTGCTAAAGTAATTAGTTTTGGTTTTTGATGATGATTTGAGTAGGAGTAATCATTTCAATATTTTTCTTTTGATTTTTGGTGCATTTAGAGTAGGATAGGAGGGAGAAATTGGAGTGGAAAGCTTAGGGGTTTCACTACTATAAAACAAGCTTGAACAGGCAACCAACATGGAAAAAATGAGAGTCCTTAGATGTTTCAAGGTCGCAAGGGGAGTGATCAGGAAGGCTAAGGTGGTACTTAGTAAGGGTTTAAGGTCCTAGGTGACCGGGGAAAGTCTCATTTGCAATCTTGGCTTTGAGAGAGAGAGAGAGAGAGAGAGAGAGAGAGAGAGAGAGAGAGAGAGAGAGAGAGAGAGAGAGAGAGAGAGAGAGAGAGAGAGAGAGAGAGAGAGAGAGAGAGCTTGCAGGTCACGAGTCCACATTGGATCAATCGGAGCGTGTCATAGCTTTCTGGGAGATTTAGGTATAGGATGCCCTTGGCATACAGGTGGTGGCGGCATTAGAGTGGAAATTTTTAGTGAATCACAATTGACATGTGTTTTCAATCGACAGAATCAAACACTCTTTCCTATGTCCAATTTCCAAAATCAGATGTCCAATTCCGCAAAATCGGACGCTTGCTCCAATTAATTGGCATTTTTTACGCCTTGGACCAAAGATCTTGTTTGATTGTGAGAATTGGAAACACTACTTTTGTCCGATTTTGAGAATTGGATGAGAAGAAATGGAATACACTACTTTTGTTTGATTGGACGTGTTCAATTCTATGATCCTATATTCGCAAAAATTAGACCACAAAATTGACAACCCAATGACCTATCCGATGAGACATACATCCGAATTGGACCAAGCACCCTTGTCTGATTCCAAGAATTGGGCATATCCCAATGAAACCGATCCATGCCATCTGATCCGGGCACACCTTGTCCGATTGCGACAATCGGACCTGACCCTGTCCGATTCCTAGAATTGGACACTGGTAAATCGGACGTCCGATTTTCAAAATTTAACTCTCGTAAATCAGACATAGCTTGAGAAAGAAAATCTAGAAATTTTACAAACCTTGGCCAACGAGAAGCATGACTCGCACCAAAAGAACCCACTGAATGCCTAACAGGTAGTAACAGACCTAGAAATCATGGCCAAACCATCTGGAATCTTGCAATAGCGTGTTGCCACAAGCTTAATGTGTCTGGTGTTGTGGGTTGGTTGTAATTGACCCTAATGGAGTTGAATAGAATAGCACGGCAAAAAACCCTATAAACCGGCTAGGACAACTAGAAATCAAACACACAACCCTATCAAGCCAACCCATAGACAAGAGCGCTAGAGTTACGTAGACACTATTTTTTCTCACTCACTCTGATTTTCAACACCCAAAACACACTTAAAGAGAGCGAAGAGCCTGGTTGTGCATAGTGCACTGATAAGAATTCACCCATACACACACGCATAGAGTGAGGGTAAGTTGAGCACTGGATTTAATTAACAAGGAACTCACTCAGACATAAAACCTTGAAGGAACCCACCACTAAGAGAAGATCCCAAGACATAGAAGGGTGATCGAATCCTCAAAAGTAGGACCTAGCAAAGAACACAGCTAAAAAGCTGGACACAACAAGGACAAACACTATCATGGAAGTAGATCTACTTGGCCTCATCAACCTGATTGACAACTTGGAAGAGCAAGAAGTCTCAGACATGGAAGAGGGCAGATTAGGCCATAGAAGAAATAAAGAACTTGACATGGAAGAGGGCAGATTAGGCCGTAGAAGCTATATAGTATTTAGTGAACAAATATGATGCTCAAACCCGGCTAGAACACTGCGATAGACCTCTAGACGACATCATGGCAGATCTTGAGGAGGAGAGAAAGTTGGCAGGTAGTGCTTTGCAAGGCCTAGCCATATACAACCAAGATCAGCAAACTAGGAGCTTGTGCTTGATCATGGAAATATGAGAGATCCAGAGAGTGCTAGCTCTAGTAGACACAAAATGGTTGGAGCGCGAGAGAGTGCTAGAAGGATACCTCACACTAAACAAGCTTCTGACAAAGTGGTTGCTAGATAACACGGCAGTAGAGCAAAGCGCTGTGGCATTAACAACATCACTACTAGTGGGATTAGGAGTCAACCAAGGCTCTAAGAGCTAATCAAAATTTCCTGTGCTGGCAAAGCAACTAGACAAATACCAAGCAAATGATGACCCATACAACTTTGTGGAGCAGTTCAAGCAGGTCTGCAAGGCCAACGGCCTCATTAATTCTAGTCAATGCTCCCAAGCTTTCAGACTATGCCTAGGTGACAAGGGCCAAACCTAGTACACGAGTTTGGATGCCGCAAAGCATACCAATTTTAATGGCTTGAAAAATCTCTTCATTAAGAGATTTTTTGAACATGGGTACTTTGATAACCTACTAGTGCAACTCATGAACGTCAAGCAGAGAGAGAAATAGGATATTTGAGATTATGTGACCCATGTGAGGAGTCTCTTCAAGAGAATCCCTATAGGCAAGAGACCAAACAAAAGAGAGGTATCCACGATATTCATCAATGGAATACAAAGTGAAGACCTTTACAAAGCCTTGGTCGGCAACTCAAGCTTATTGCGAGATGCATTGGCAAGGATTTTTGAAGAAGCTATTAGAGTGTATGACTAGCTTGAGGAAAGAAGCTCCAGAGGCTTGAATCAAGAAGAGTCCAGTGCCAGGAGTTCCAAGGGGGCCTCAACGCTGAGTGAGAGAGCAAGCCCAAGCGCGCAAGACAAAGGGAAGGGCACTCGTTCCAGATAAGAGCTAGCAGAGATTAGGATGGACATAGCCAAACTGCAGGAGATGTTGAGACGACCAACACACCCACACATCCAATGCGTGCATTGTGGCGGAAACCACTTGCTATCCGAGTGTTAGGACCCTAGGTTATGACCTTGTGCTAATTGTGGTAGGTTCGGCCATGATGCCATGCATTGTCGACTACCTCGAAGATTCCCATACCTGCAGCCTTACGGTCAACCCTACCTTGTGAACATGCCACCAAATTTCTTTGAAAGGGGAGCCCCATTGGCTCTCCTAGTACCTAATGAAGCTAAGCCGTCCATCCCTAGGATGGAGATAAATCTTATAGGTATCCCTAGACCACTTGGACCCTACGTGACCCATCCATTGAGTGATACTCCAATCCACTATGTGACGAGCCTTATATAAAGCCATATGTATTGTACAATGAGGAGCCAATATAGTCCTTAGGGACTACCAGCTAGTGCCGTGATGGTGTTAAATAGAGGGAGAGGCACATGCCTAGGAGCACAGACCCAAGAACCAATCGTATGTTGGATTTTATGTTGGACTTGAGGTCACCCAAGACACATTTCTTTGCAGTGCCTCATGAGGGAGCAAGAAAATAGAGATAAGGTGACCTGAGATGCACTGAGTGTGGAATCATTCATCTCTTTGTCAATTTTCCTAGACGGAGGCCATCCTCTAGTTCAGCAAACAAGCCACTATCCCATTGCATGTCATGACCCATCGTAGATGAATTAGGCCGGCATATCATTGCCAGGAACTAGTAACCTTAACGCAACCCATGCGTAGATGAATTAGGCCAGCATATCATTGCATGTCATGACCCATGCGTAGATGAATTAGGCCGGCATATCATTGCCGGGAACTAGTAACCTTAACGCAACCTTAGTTGAAAAGAAAATTCAAAGATGAAGGAAGAAAAGGCAAGACGCTAAGGTCACCCTAAAAATCGAAAGTGCCACAACACTACCTATTGGAAGGAAAGTCATTGACATAGAAGAAGAAACATCGGCTCCATGGATGGCTGAAAAGAGAAGTGCTAAGATCGGGGAGTATCCCAACCCAAAGTGCCAACTCGAAGCCATGAAGAAGGTGAAAGAGTGGGTGAAGGAGGCCCATGAGCAACTAAAAGATGCTGAGCCCATACTAGAAGAAGAGATCAATGATCTCTCAAAGCATAAGCACTCTAGTCTCTCTCCCATGACCAAAATTAAGGGAGACAATGGCACCACAAGTAGGGTCGTCTAGACAAAGTCTAAATGCTCTGAGCCAGCAAACCAATAAGGACCATTGGCCAAGGACAACAGATTTGGGAGAGAGACAAGAGGCTAGCAACCTCCTTAATACACTAGTGAACACTCATGTGACTCTAAGCTTAGGCGACCTGCTTAGACATCATCCAACACTATGGCAAGAGTTAAAACAATGGATCGAGGAATTAGATGAGCCAGTTACCATAGACTTTACTAAGCACGACGCAAAATCGCAAATATTGAGTCTGACGCTACACTCCATGCCTAAATCCTTGCATGTCAATGCTTTTTGGGAAGGCACAGAAATGCATGCAATCCTGCCAGTCCTAGCTCTAGGGGATGTCATAAGAAAGGAAATTGTAGACATGGGGATAGGAATGAGTGTGCTAAGGTATGCAGTACTCCAAACTTGAGATAACCCACTGGTCGAGACTGCTAGGTTCAATGTCATGCTAGCTAACGGAATGAAGGTGAGACCATTCGGAGTTTTGAAAAATTGGCCAACTGAAGATCACATGAATCCATTTCTTTGTCGACTTTATAGTCATGAAGGGAGTGGACTACGACATCTTGCTAGGCGAAAGCCATAGAAGATTGGGGAAATGGTCTCATCTTCTTAGGCAATCAAATGGAGGCTTTAAGAGTAGAGATGGACACTTGGAAGACTATGTCAGTTGACCTAGATGCCATCTCCACCATGCTAAAGGGTGATGGACAGATTAGAGATCCTATGGGGCCCTTACCAAGTATATCCCATGCCCTGAGGACGAGCGAGACTGGATGCATGTTCTTGCTACTATCAACCTATTTTTCTCAACAATGAGGAGTATGAGCAAGCCATCAAGGCAACTGGCAAGCCCAAGGACACACCCTCAGTGCTAGTCTACATGATGATTGGAAGCTATGTAGAAGGTTCAACCCTGTTACATTTCGAGTCCCAAACAATAGATGAGAACTCCTAGAGATCCTAGGATACTTGATCGACAAGTTGGTTGGTGATTCAGTAACTAAGCTCAAGCCACTCCAAGATCTCTTGGACGAGACTAATTGGCGATGTGGTCCAAGGTGCACGATTTAAACTTGAGGTACAATTGGGCCTTAATCCTTGACCTAGTAGAAGAAACGTATTAGGACTTGGGGAATGAGGAGCAACTGGATAGAGAAGACAGCTCTAATGACAAATATGAAGACTAATGTTCCTTCACTGACGAGAGAAAAAGAAAAATTGATAATATAGAATATGACACTGGGGGACATATAATCAAACAAATATGATTAGACTCCTGACCACACAAGCAGAGTGCCCTTAGAGTACAGAAAAGAATCAGACGCACCATTGTTGTGAATGGACTCACCTTCTAAGCTACAACCACCAAGAGAGAGCCCCTCTTCTAGCGAAGATGGAACTACCTGTCCATCTAAGACGCCAAAGTTTAAGGGAGGAACAACGGGAGCTACCTCAAGAAATGCAAATAGAAGAGCAATGAAAACTACAAGACCTGCCAAAGCGATTCACAAAGTTAAAAAAGGGAGATAGGGTGGCGATCTTGTTGGGAGCCAAATGACAGGGGCAATCAAGTGAACCCACCAAGGTTAAAGAGGTCAATTTAGCCAGGGAGGAAGGGGAGACCCCACGACCTGTCTTTATAGCCAATGACTTGGCTGAGCAAGATGAAGCAAGTCTCTTTACTCTCTTGCGAGAGTATATAGACATCTTTGCTTGGTCCCTAGAAGAGCTCAAAGGGGTGGACCTGAGTGTGGCAACTTACAACATACCCATGACACTTGACGCAACACCAGTCAACAAGCAACAACCATATCCCATGAATCCAAAGCACACCCACGTGGTCAAGGAAGAAATTGATAAGCTAATGAGAACAGGATTCATCTACAAAATTGAACACATGGACTAGGATTCCCCCATCATCATCGTATTAAAGAGGAATGGAAAGATTAGAGTGTGTGCCAATTACAAGAAGGTAAATGTAGCTACGAAGAGAGATCATTACCCATTTCTGTACACTGAACACATGCTCAAAAGAGTGCCTTCAAAGAGGCCTACAGTTTTTTGGATAGCTTCTCTGGATACAATGAGGTGCAAGTGCATCCTAACGATAGGAATAAGACTGCATTCACCACTGAATGGGGAGTCTTGGCCTACATAGTCATGCCTTTTGGGCTGACTAATGCGCCAGCCACCTTCCAACAACTAATGTTAAAATATTCAAAGACGTAGTGAGGAAGGAGTTAGAGGTCTTTGTGGATGACTTGTGTGTTCACTCTACTTGGCGAGAACACTTAGACAGACTCCGAGTGGTCTTTGAATGATTTCCACTATACTGTTTGTCATTGAGCCCCTTGAAGTGCCAATTTTGGGTGAAGCATGGATGCATCCTAGGATATGTGGTGTTGAAGAATGGAATTGCAATAAATTTCTCAAAGATCAGGGTCATTGTTGATCTTCCACCCCCAACTAATTACAAGGGCATTCAGTGCTTCTTAGGCCATACAAGGTATTATCAATGGTTCATGTTAAACTATGCATTGATTGCTAGACCTCTATACAAGATATTGATCATATTTGAATGGATTGATGTGAATATGAGGAACTTAAAAAGGCTTTGACCACGACACCAATTCTTCAAGCTCTATATTGGACACTTATGTTCCATGTGCACATTGATGCTTTGAAATTCACTGTGGGAGCTATGTTGTTTGCTCTAAATAAATTTTGGCATTATCTTTTGGCTATGCCTTTTACCTTCTTTGTTCACCATCAAGCCTTATTGTATCCTGTTAACAAACCATGCACTACATGACACATTACTAGATGGCTACTTCTTCTTTTGGACTTTGACTTCTTCGTGTGGCAGGTTGTAAAGGGAAGAAGCATTACATGGCTGACCATTTGTCTCATGTTCCCACGAGAGAAGTTGTTGGGAGAAGGCATTGTGGATGAACTGCCACACATGCATCTATTCTATTTATTCAGTGAAAAGGATTTGTTTAGAGTCGACATGATACCATATTGGGCAGATGACATAGTTCAAGTGTGCTTGAGCACGGAATATCGGGATGATTGATAGAAAAGGCCCGATTTAGGCAGCTCATCCTGAAAATACAACCCTATGAGTTGATAGCAGACCATCTCTATAGGTTGGGGCAAGATGGGTTACTATGTAGATGCATGTGTGAGCATGAAATGCATGACGTACTGACAGAGGCACATGGAGGAATCACAGGAGGACATTTCAACGGAAACGCGACAGCTCGCAAAGTGCTACAGTCCCAGCTGTGGTGGCCTACTCTCTTTGGAGATGCAACATGATTTGTGAAGCATTGTGATGAATGCCAAAAAACTAAAGTCCCTATTCATAAAGATCACATGGAGCTAACCCCAATTATCGCTCAACAACCCTTCAAGAAATGGGGGATTGACTTCATTGGACCCATTAGTCTCGGGGCATAGTATTCACAAGCCAAATACATTATTGTGGCCACCATTGACTATCTAACAAAATGGGCAGAAGCATGAGCTATGAGAAAAAATGACACTTGGACCACTACCAAGTTCCTATGGAAGTAGGTGATCTCCCGTTGGGCTACCCCATCAAACTAGTCAGTGACCAAGGCACCCACTTCATCAATGAAGTGATAGCTCACCCTCTTGTCCTCTTTCCTAATCATCCATAAAAAATCTTTGCCTTATTACCCTCAGGCAAACTGTAAGTTGAGTCCGTAAATAAAATATTAGTAAATGTCTTGACCAAAGTCATCTCTGCCTTGCATAGTGATTGGGAGAACAAGTTGATGGCGGCCTTGTGGGCCTACTATATGGCTTAGAAGATGATTGTAGGATGACAGACCGCCTTTAGGTTGATCAATGGTACAGAGGCCATTCTACCCTTGGATTTCTTTGTACCTAGCCTCATGACAGCCCTTCAAGAGAGATGGGACAGGAAGGAGGCATGGATGGAACGCTTAATTGAGCTCGAATGCTTATCAAAAACCTGGCTTTTAGCCACCCATGCGCTAATATGCGAGAAGGAAATATGAAAATACTAGTTTGACAAGTATGTCAAGTAGCACAACTTCAAAAAAGGTGACAATACTACTATACTCAGTCAAAGGACATAAACAAAAACTAAAGTTTTGAGGGCTAGGTTCTTTTAGGGTTCGAACCATCAGTTGAATGAGCAACATTGAACTGGAAATCTTAGAAGGTGAGGGAATAGGCTTCTTCAATGGTAGCTACATAAATATGTACTTCCCTCCCATGCACCCATTTGCATGAGCCTCCAATGCTAACACCCTCTATCCAAGTACAAGCAGCCACTATCACTAAGATGGACGATGAGGATGAGAAAGCTATCAAACTAGCTTACCTAAGCATAATGCTCACTGCTAAGCACACATGCACCATCAATGCATTGATTGATGAGGGATATGATTTTAATGTCTTAACCCATGACCATTGGACCCAAATTGGCAAAACCATAGTTGCAACCCACTAACGCTAAGTTCAGCCCTTATGGAGGCCGTGTTGAGATGGCAAGCTCAACACATGCAGACATTGATGATGGACCGCCTGGCTAGATTGGTCCGCACGTCTACAGTTAGCACATTGGTGGTCATTATGATACTCACATGGCCATTGACTTATTACTTATTATATTTAGTTTGTTACACCTACCTACAGCTGGCAAAGACATAGCGTCAGTTGATTAGTATAGTCGGTTATGCACTGTTTGACTTAGTAGGCCACTTTCCTTTATGTTGTATCTTATCTATACTTGTTGTACATTATATAGTGTGTGGAAGAAGAAGAAGAAACCAAAAATAAAACCTTTTGGCCTCCATCTCTCTTCTTAAGTTCTTGAGTGAGCTTCCTCTTGTGTATATAGTGTGTGTTTGGCGTAGCAACTCAAGCAAGTCCTCCCACCACGTGATTCTTGACATGGTATCAGAGCCGCACCACTGAGAGAGGCTAATTTTAAAGGCTGAAGTGAAGGAGAAGAAGCAAGGTTTGAGAAAGAAAGCAACGGGTAAGAAGCTCTCCCATTCTTCCACTCTCTCTCTTGGATAGTGCCTGCGGAGACACTGGAAGTAGGGTCGAGCAAAAATCTCAAATTTCTGTGAGATTTGGTATGCTAGCAAATCACTGTATATTCTATTGATAAGCCCTTTAGGGATATCCTGTAGTTATTTTGGGCGTTTGAGGCCATTTCAGGCCCTGTTTTAGAGCTGCAAAGTTGCGGACAGCAGTTTCATGGTACATTGTGATTTCGATTCTATTGACCGAAAGTGGGTGCACAAGTTACAGATTTCGAATCTGTAATTTTTGAGGTGTTTGCAGGAAGCAAACATAAGATTTATCTGCAAACAGGTTGCAGATTACATATATTATTGAGCAATCAGTGAATACGATTGCTTGGTGTATTGTTGTGCACGTGTTGTGAAAGATTGCAGAAGACTAGCTTGCTGTGTTGTATCCTTGTTTGTGATAATGATAGAGAATAGTGGAAATCCCATTATTGAGAAGCTCGACAAGAAAAAATACCCTTCATGGAAGTTCCGTGTGACGAGCTTCCTTATTGGAAAGGGCCTTTATGAGTTTGACTCACGTGAAGAAAAGGAGCCAGAGATGGCTATCCCTCCAATTGCAGATGAGTTAAAAGCATGGAAAGAGTGGAATGCAAAAGACAAAAAGGTGATGTACTGGCTATCTGTAGTCATTGATAATACTATGTTGGGACATATCAAGAATGCAGAAACTTCACATGTAGCTTGGACAATTTTTTAGAGCATGTTTTCAGTATACAAAGGCATGAAAGATTCAACTCAAGCAAGAGTTGAATGCCTTGAAGAAAGGAAAAATGTATATCAATGAGTATATGTTGAAGGTGAGGAGAATTGAAGATGCTTTAGCAGTGATTGATGCAATGCCGAATGATGATGATTTGGTTTCATCCACTTTGAGTAGCCTTAACAATGAGAAGGTATGAAAATCATTTGTTACTTCAGTATATATACGGAAGCCATTTCTAGATTTTGATGAGGTGATCTATCTCATGATTACTGAACAGATCAATATGCAAGGTGATTCGTTTGAAAGAAATGGCGAACAGGTCCAAGCATTTTACTCGAGTTCAGGAAGGGGACATGGTAGATCCTCTTTGAGAGGCTGTGGTATGGGACGTGCTGGCGATAACCATCAAAACAAGTTCAATCAACAGTTTGGTGAAATGCAGGTTTGTGGAGGTAGAGGAAATTTTAGAGGCAAGGGGAGCTCTAGAGGAAGAGGTGATGGTAGAACAGAGGCTCTGGAAATTCTGCTATTGTTTGCCATTGTTGTGGCAAAACATGCCATATTGCAGCCCATTGCTATGCAAAGAAGGATGATATTTGCAATGGTACATTGTAGCAAGGAAACTATGCATCGTCTTCATGACAGAATGAATACAAAAATGAGTGTTTATTTGTTATGCAGCATATGATGACTGCAGTTACAGGAAATGGGACACATGATGATGTATGGTATGTCGATTCAGGTGCATCTAATCATATGACTAGTCATGTTGAATGGTTTCGAGAGATGCAGGACTTACAAAACCCAGGTTATGTGCAAATGGTGATGATTCATGCGACCCAATTTCACACATTGGAAGGGTTACCTTTTATGCTAAAGGAAAAGGAGTAGTTGCAGATATTGAAATATGGCATAAATGTATTGGACATGCAAATATGCAAAGGCTGAAATTAATGTAGTTTAGAGGATTGGTTACAAGGTTGCCTTCTTTTAGAGTTGCAAAATTGCATAAAGTCTATGAATCATGCCAGTTTGGTATAAGCATGCGAGACAACCCTTCTCACATGATTGCGTCTCTTGGTGGCAGCAAATACTTTGTCACATTTATTGATGACCGTTTAAGGAAGCTATGGGTATACTTCACGAAGGAAAAGAGTGATGTATTTGAGCACTTCAAATCTTTTAAGAAAGCTATTGAAATAGAAACAGGCTTAAAAGTGAAGTGCTTGAGATCAGATGGAGGGGGAGAGTACCTTTCTAAAGATTTTAATGACTTCTTGAGGGATAAAGAGGCAATTTTATTGAGATGGCAAGCTCAACACATGCGGACATTGATAATGGACTGGCTAGCTAGATGGGTCCACATGTATACACTTAACACATTGGTGGTCATTATGATACTCCACCTCTCTTCTTGTGTTCTTGAGTGAGCTTCCTCTTGTGTATACAGTGTGTTTTTGGCACAGCAGCTCAAGCAAGTCCCCCTACCACACAATTCTTGACAAATTTACTTGTAGGTATACCCCATAGCAAAATGGTGTTGCAGAAAGAAAAAACAGGCATATTGCAGAAGTTGCATGGGCATTAATGGCTGAAAAGAATATATCCAAACATTTTTGGTCTGAGGCTATCCATATTGCTATCTACATTATGAACAGAACTCCCACAACTGCAGTTCATGGGATGACTCCTGAAGAGTGCTTTACTGGCAAAAAGCCCGATGTATCGCACTTGAAGTTATTTGGATGTGTTGCATATGTTCATGTGCTAGATGAGCTATGAAAGAAGCTAAGGCTAAAAAATGTATTTTTATTGGGTACTCTTTAGAGCAGAAAGGATATTGCTGTTATAACCTTGTCACAGGTGAGTTCAGAGTGAGCAGGGATATTATCTTTGATGAGATGGGCAGCAAGTATGCACCTACTGGTGATTTATTAGATGATCATAATGATCACAACCGCCATGTGCAAAAAGAAAAACAAGAATCATAGAGTCTTAGTGGACTAGAAACATCATCTGGTACTATACCTGCAGTGAGCCCTTGGTCTGGGAGACTAAGGAGTAGTGCCACATCTTCAGGTGGATCTATAAGTGTTGCAAGAAAGGACACAGGAAAGAAGAAAGTGTTGGATGGTAATGATGCATCTACTAGTCATTTGGGATTTGACAGAGATTCTAGTGGTTTGAAGAGTTTGGAGGATGAGCTTGGCATTCCTTCAGTTAGGACACCAGGTGTACAGAGAGCTCATAGTAATGTAAAGGCTCCATTGAGTGATCCGGTGGTACGCAGATCTAGCAGGGTCAGTTACCCTATTAAAAGATTTGGTTTTGAAGATTATGCAGCTCACCATTATGCTTATATGGTGAAACTAGTTGAGGATGTTGAGCCCACTTGTTTTAGGATGCTGTTGGTCATGCTCATTGGGATGCAACAGTGGATGAGGAGATGGCTACATTAGAAGCCAATAATACTTGGAATTTGATACCCTTACCTAAGGGTAAGAAATCTATTGGTTGTAAGTGGGTTTACAAAGTCAAGCATAATGTAGATGGTTCAGTTAGCAGGTATAAAGCTAGGCTGGTTGTTGCAAAAGGCTATGCTCAAACATATGGCATATATTATGAAGAGACATTCAGTCCAGTTGCTAGGATAGCAACTATTAGATGTGTGATTGCCTCGGCAGCAGCCAAAGGTTGGAGTTTGCAGCAAATGGATGTTAAGAATGCCTTCTTGCATGGTGAATTGCAAGAAGAAGTGTATATGGAGCAGCTAGCAAGTTATTAGGATTTAGAGCATCCCACATATGTGTGTAGGTTAAAGAAGGCGCTCTATGGGTTGAAACAAGCACCTAGAGCATGGTCTAACAAGATAGGAGAGTATCTTGTCAATATTGGATTTTGTATTTTTTATGCTGATCACTCACTTTATGTGAGAAAGGGAGATGCAGGTTGGTCATCATAGTCATCTATGTGGGTGACTTGATTATTACAAGTGATAGTGACAATGGGATTGTTGAAGTTAAGGACTTCTTGAAGAAGAAGTTTGAGATGAAGGATTTGGATGAGCTGAGATACTTTCTTAGTATTGAGGTGATCAGATGTGATGAGGGTATATGGCTATCCCAAAGGCAGTATGGCTTGGATATGTTATCCAAGTATGGTATGACAGCATGTAAGCCTATTTTAGTACCATTGGAGCAAAATGTGAAGTTGAGTGCTGACGTTGGGGATGAGATAGAAGACCCTAATATGTTCAGGAGGATAGTAGGGAGTTTGATTTAGATGACTATCACAAGGCCAGACTTGAGCTATGCTATTGGCCTTGTCAGTTAGTTTATGCAGATGCCTAGAAAGCCTCATTTGGATGCAATTAGACGTATATTGAGGTATGCGAAGTCCACTTTACATTATGGACTTTTTTATGAGGTAGGTAAGGACATACATGTCTTTGGATACATAGATGCAGATTGGGCTGGAAGCATGCTAGACAGAAGATCTACAAGTGGATTCATATTTTCCCTTGGTAGTGCAGCAGTTACATGGAGTGGCAAAAAACAACCTACAATTGCTTTATCGAGTACAAAGGGTGAGTATATGAGGTGTTGCTATGGCAGCATGTGAGGTGGTATGGTTGCAAAAGTTATTAGATGATTTGGACGTGCAGGGAGATGATCCAATTTTCATTCATTGTGACAACATGAGCAGCATACAGCTAGCTAGAAATCCAGTGTTCCATGCTAGGACAAAACACATTGAGGTGCACTACCACTTTGTGAGAGAGAAGGTACTTGCAGGAGAGATCGACTTGGTATATGTCAACACACAGGATATGATAGTTGACATTTTCACGAAGGCATTGGGTGTAGAGAAGATTCGAAACTTCCAAGCTTGGAGTTGCAGAGATAGAGTTGAGCTTGAGGGGGAGTGTTGAGATGGCAAGCTCAACACGTGGGGACATTGATGATGGACCCCCTAGCTAGATGGGTCCGCACATCTACACTTAGCACATTGGTGGTCATTATGATACTCACATGGCCACTGACTTATTACTTATTATATTAAGTTTGTTACACCTACCTATGACTGGCAAAGACATAGCGTCAGTCGATTAGTGTAGTCGGTTATGCACTGTTTGACTTAGTAGGCCACTTTCCTTTTATGTTGTATCTTATCTATACTTTGTGTACATTGTATAGTGTGTGGAAGAAGAAGAAGAAACCAGCAAGAAAACATTTTGGCCTCCATATCTCTTCTTGAGTTCTTGAGTGAGCTTCCTCTTGTGTATACAGTGTGTGTTTGGCGTAGCAACTCAAGCAAGTCCTCCCACCACGCGATTCTTGACAGGCTAATCCTAGACACTTTTGGGAAAGTGCAAGGTTGCAATTTTTATCGAGTCTAAAATCATGCCGATGATCTTCTATGTGTTTCCCAACACTAAAGATGTAGGCACAGAATCGCTGTTAGGATAAACCTTTAAGAAGTGAGCTCGTTGTATTGTCGACTATGAATCGCAACATATCCACCTAGCCATAGGCAATGTCTGAATAGTTACATCTTTCAGAAAGGGCAATATGACTTCTTCAAAGTCTGCAAAGCCACCGTTAGAGAACCCCACCATCAAGTCTAAGGAGGAGGGTCATGGCTCATCACAACCCCCCAAACCTCAATGCTGGCAACCCATGAACCCAACATTGAAGCCACAAAACCCCAGTTCAAATGGGTAACTAAATGTCAAGGACTGCCACCTCGAAATAGATACCCACGTCCTCGCGGAGCTAAGAGCCCACACTCAAAACCTAGGAGGCCAAGATGAAACTGTAAACATCGACCCATGGTCAAAAGCCGCAATGGGTCCCCAAAACCTTATTGTTGCAAGCGCAAGGGTACTATGAGGATAACCCCTGGATTTGGCTACCTAAAGCCAAAACAACCAAAATTCCTATTCAAACACTCCCTCCAGCTTGGCCACATGAAACAGTGGGTTAGAGACACTTGGGCCACAAGAGAATCAGGCCACCAAGTCCATAGAAATGCCAAAACCTAGCTTAGCAGCACCTAAACCAATCTATCATCCAAAATTGCAGTCTGCCTACTAACAAAATGCCCAAATCTAGAGGTAATGGTACCCCTCAAACCTCAAAAGCATCTAGTAGCATGACAACCACAACCACAACCAAACTCATCGAACATGAAGCCAAGCTACAACCTAAGGAGTAAACCAAGCTACAACCATTGCTTGCTGAACTCTCTAGTTTTGTCGAACCTCAACCCCTGTGGGGTCCACTAGGGTTTACCGTATGGTACTATGTGAGTATAAGGGAGGGGGTTATTTAAGGGAAGGAAGGTACATTTTATAAGGTAAGGTCCCATAAATAGGGGGTAGATAAGGGGTGTTTTCATATATTTCTTGCATGCACGTGACGTCTCCTTAATTACTACTAGTGAATTCCCCCGTGCCTCAACCACACCTACCGGCCTTAGACCCTCTTATGTGCCACGATCAATTCTATCTTGAGCCATCACAGACTTAGATGAAAATACAGGGGATGACTCAGTTGCTTGCCTTAGATTCTTGGATGTGACTTTCATGTTGCTTGCTAAAAGCTATGACCGCTTAGACTTGGGACTCTTGGAAGAACTTATGCCGACAGAAATAGAGACACTCCCTTGTTCTTGGGAAGAATTGGAATTCATGTTTGTCAAAGCTTTTGAAGTAGCTCCAGAGCTGATTGCCACCAAGGTGGTCAAGCGTAGCGACAATAGCTCATCACTTCATATGACAAGCATGTAGCTTGTGCCAATGATCAAGAGATAGAAGACTTGAAACAGTTGGAGCCAACAACTCCCCTTTCTTGAAAAAATGGTACACTCTTCGCCTCCAATGGGAGATCAAGGGATGTTAAGTCATGTCAAATGCTGAGCAATGCCACACAATTAAAACATCAAAATACAACCCAACTTATGTTGCTCCAATCTCTTATAGGGTATTAATGACCATTTGTGACCGACCCATGGAAGAACATATTCAAGGACACCCCTACTTAGATCACATCCTTATCAAGGAGAAGCTACACATTGCTAGTCGCATGGACTCTGATGACTTCTTGCTCGATGTCCTTACTTACATTACCTAGCTCGTCATCTGACCTTTCAACATAGACTGGTATGCTCACATGGAATATAATCCAAACTTCTATGCTTGGCTCATGCAAAAGTAGAGCACTATACCCATGCACAGCATGTCCTTTACACTCTAGCCTTCAATCTTAGGAAGGATTCTTCTTAATTCCAAGGGAAAGGGGCTAAGGGTAAGGCAAAGGTAAATCAAACCAAACACACGAGGAAAAAAATAAAGGAAAGGCACATGTTGGTAGGATGGAACAACTTGTGAGTGCCGACAAGGTCAATAAAATTTGAAATCAATAGACTAATTGGAAGAAAAGTTGATCTCCGCACTCGAGCAATTCAATTCAACAAATATGTAATTGTTCCCTTTTGTTTGTGATTATTTTGAATAACATTGATGGCGAATATGGTTTCATGACAAGCACCCATCATGGTACACCAAGAAAAGGCTAGCAAATTGCATTTTTCAGAAGAAGAACATGCAAAATATGGTCTTTCAGTGGAGACACAAGCCTTCAACTAGTTTAAGTTTTGGCATATCTTCAGCCTGGAAGATGTGCCATTGAAGAATGGGTTGTGAGGCATATCATCAAGCAATGCAATCTGCAAAAATATTTGAAAGTAGTAGGCCAGGTGGTAGACTACATCCACTGTGCAGAGTTCTTGAGGACTTTCAACAGGAGCCATGGCACCATAACCGTGCATGAGGGAGAGGAAACTCATCAGGTGCAAATTGAATTGACCCCGAAGCTGGTGGAAAAGGCATTAGGCTTGGCAAACAAAGTAGAGAGGAAGCTGAAGAGAGATGTATATGCCTTGCTAGGAATGGACAAGATAAAGATCCACACCAACAACGACATCAACTTGGCGGATATTTCAAATCGTGAAGTCCAACTCCAAGCCAAGATGGTGCACACGTTGTTTTCTAGTTAGAGGTACAACACCATCATGAGCCGCATTAATGTCCCCGTGCTAGAGAGCATCGCAACACAGCTGCTATATGAAGTGAAACTCAACAGTTTTGTGAGGAAGACCATTCAAAACCTCCGCAAAGGCTTTGGTAGAAGGACAGTCTACCGAAGGAGAATCTCTTGCCACCAAGGCTAAAGGGAAAGCTTCATCTTCAAAGGCTACAACCATTGGATTTGGTGGGATTCTCACCATTATCATGAAGGAAGCCTTGGGGAAAGGGTGGGAAAAAGTAGGGGAAGGAGTGGATGAAACACCAAGCAGGTTGCCTGTCAAGAATCGTGTGGTGGGGGGACTTGCTTGAGGTGCTGCGCCAAACACACTGTGCATACACAAGAGGAAGCTCACTCAAGAACATAAGAAGAGAGATGGAGGCCAAAACGTTTTCTTGCTCGTTTTTTCTTCTTCTTCCACACACTATACAATATACACAAAGTATAGATAAGATACAACACAACATAAAAGGAAAGTGGCCTTCTAAGTCAAACAGTGCATAACCGACTATGCTAATCGATTGGCGCTATATCTTTGCCAGCTGTAGATAGGTGTAACAAACTAAATATAATAAGTGATAAGTCATTGGCCATGTGAGTATCATAATGACCACCAATGTGCTAAGTGTAGATGTTAGGACCCATCTAGCTAGGCGGTCCATCATCAATGTCCGCACGTGTTGAGCTTGTCATCTCAACATCACCATCTCACTAGGAATAGGAGGCATAGTCCAGTGAAAGGACACTGAGTGAGGAAGAAGAAAACATGGAACAAGAAGAGAAAACTAGATGGGGAAAGGTTAAGAAGATAAAGAAGAAAATTGCACTAGAAAACCAGAAAGAGGAGAGGAGGAAACAAGAAGAGGCGAACTTGCAAAAGGCTCGTAGGGAGTCCAAAAAGGCCAAGGAGGAAAGAAGGAGAAATCATGAAGAGGAGGAGGAGGAGTTTAGAAAAAAGGAGGAGGAAGACATGGCCCTCACCACGTGCAGGTCCATTGATTAGTAGCGGTCCAGGCAGTAGGACAAGCCGGAACACCCACGAGCCCAATCAAAGATGAAGGGCCAAGCTCAAGCACCCATATGCCAAAGTTTGTGCCACCTGTAGTGTAAGAAGGTAAGGGCAAGGCCCCAATCACCCCCATTCCCACTCTCCTAACGCCTACCACCACCACTGCCATGTACACAACCAATGGTGGATGCTAGCAACTTAATGGCTTGGGTCCAAAATGAATAAAGAAATGGGCCAAGGACCAGGAGAAGGAACCCCCCTAGTAGGAACCAAAAGGCCAACCGGCTGTAGTAGATGCAGAGTCGAGGCAAGACCCTAAGAGGAAAAAGGTGGCAGGCTCCACAACCTCCATCGTCCCTGCAATAGAGACTCCACCTGAAGAATACAAAGAGTATGTCAAGGAGCTTCTCTCTCAATTAGAGAAAGATAGGGAGGAGAAAAAAGTTGTGGTAGTAGAGATCGAAGCCAAAAAAGAGGCCATGGATGCATCCTAGTTGGAGAAAACATGCCAAATAGCCATGGCCCAAAGGGAGGTTCATGAGTTGAAGGAGTAGCTACAAGCTAAAGAAGAGATAGAATCGGAATGGCATGTGTAACTAAATGAAAAAACCAAGGCCATACAACACCTATGATGGCATAATGAAGAGATTGTGGAGCGCTACAAATATATGCAAGCTAAAATGGAGAAAATCACCAAAGACACATAAGAACTAGAGGAGCAGAGGGAGGAAAGAGCTTGCAAGTATGAAAGAAAGATGGAAAGATGAACCCAAGTAGTTGCCTTGGCATAGGAAGAGCAGTAGAAGCTAAAGGGAGAAATGGAAGATCAAGAACGAAGGCTGACAATGCTAGCTTAGAGGCAAGGGGAAAGTCTCGGAGACATGGAAAGGAGAGTGGAAGAATGGGCTAACCAGAATGAACAAAGAGTTAAAGCCTTGGCACGCCGTCTCGTTCAAGTAGAAAAAGAAAAAATACTTGTTGAAAGCAGAGCATAGGCCGCCCAAGTGAGCTTCCAAATGCGGCAATGCACCTTCTTGGATACTCTATTGGACGTCACCCATGCAGAGGAGGGAGAGTCCATAGAGGCTATGAAAAGGAAACTTGGAATGACTCGTAAAGCACTGAAAGTAGGACTGCAGATGCCGCCACAACCTAGAGGAGTTGGCCCAAGCCTAGAAGAGCATTGCCACTACTTCCTACTGGCAAGCCTAACCTCGCAAGAAGTGGATGCACTCGGGTTCATCGAAGAAGAGCAGTAGGAGCCAAGCGAGGAGAGGGAGGTGGATGTGAACTTTGGAATGGGATGACACAAAGAAGAGCTTGTCCCACCACCTCCTTCCCCGCAGCCTAAAGAGTAGCAACATGCAGATACCTCCACAGAATGAATGGCAGCACTGAGGGAAGGAAGAAAACAAATGGTGGAGGAGACAAGGAGAAAATGGAATGCCAAGGGAGTGAGGGCACCCTAGGCACCTATCCCACCATGCGAGGATGATGCCCCAATAGGCTTCCACGCCAACCTTGTAATCTGGGAGAGGCAAGAAACATCCAAGAGCCCCTTAGACTTTAACTTCCAGTTCCCCACCACCTTGCGTAGGGTTTTTCCCATCAAGGTGGTGGAGGAGGTGATTAATGTCGGGAGCAAGCTCAAACAGAAATGGTTGGAGGAGAGAGAGAAGAACCCCACATTATGGGCCACTAAAGATGCCAAATTTTGGCAGAATAAGTTTTTTGAAATGCCAAGGTCTGTGCCTAGCTACGAATGGCAACCTAAATGGAGAAGAAGGGTCTATGACACCAACCTAGACACTTGGATGGCCTTTTGCAACACTCAACCCTTTGAGCGGAATGACCCAATATTTATGCCCTACCCTCAAAGGGCGGGAGTGGATTTTGAATCGAGTGTCCACGACCACTACGATTTCCCTATAATTTATAATCCTCATTGTACTACATATGAAGATGGCCTCGTATTCACATAAGAGAAATTGTATGATATCCTAATCCACTTCACCAACGAATTCTCTTCATGCCTTGATCCCTCCTTTATTACTACTTGTAATTACCTTAGGCTACTTTGGATACTCCTTAGGCAAGACCCCACCCTGCAGGATCCACGGCCTCCCAATACTCCATTTTGATCCTAATGCCATAGATAGTTGTGCGATGGCTTGAATAATGATGCAAGCTACTCTATTACCTTCATTTTGCTTATCTCTTCTAGAGGATATGAATGATAGCCACTTCACCCACTACAATCATCCATTCCTCTCCACCACCACCCTTCAGGTTCGCCTAAACCTCAAGGCTTACCTCGAAATCCGCCAATTCCTTAACAAATCTATTAGGCCCCCTTCTCCACCCCACTCTAATCATGAAGACTAACTTCTGTCACAACCATGTAATTGGGACACCCAAAAAAAAAGCAAAAGAAAAAGAAAAAGAAAAAGAGAAAGAAAAGAAGAAGAAGAAGAAGAAGAAGAAAGATAAGGAGGTACAAAGCAAAAAGGCAATCATAGAACATGGAAAATGAAAAGAGATATAATACGTAGACATAACAAGATGCACAAAGGTCAAAGTCATTGCACCTAGGGGTTCTCAAGTTTGGTACATCTAGTGGCCTTGGTCGGTCGGCTCCATGCCTAACCCCCTAGCCCTTTTTGATTCCCCATTGCACATGCTTAGGGAACATCAAGGGCAAGACATACCTAGGAAGGTAATTATTTCCTATGGTTAGAGACGTGCCACCCTAAGCCCCTTGCACTGCACCTCCCTTATGCAAAAACGGGGTCCTCAAGTGTGGGACACCATTGAGGGCTTGTTAGACCCATCTCCAAGGTCCACAAGTGTGTGCACCCTTCACTCCATGGTAATCTAGGGACACCCCCAAGTAGAGCACCTTCTTTTCTTTCCAAGTACAAACAAAGGCCTCAACCACTGACTTCGATGGCCCCATCATCCATGCAATATTCCCACGGCCCCCACTACCTTAACTAGGTGATTTGTTTCTTCCCAACCTCACTTCCTCTACACCCTTGTCACCATCGACTCACACATCCACCCTTTCTCATCGAACCCTTATCAACTCAAAATCCTAATGTCTCAGGACTAGCAACCACCTATGAGAAAGGCCATTTTATGCGACAACGTTCAGGCAGAGGTAGATCAAGGCAGACCCAGTAAAAAAGCGAATAAAAAAGCTCATTTGAAAGAATTGCACAGGAGAAGGCAGCCATGGAGGGCCAAACGATGGATCCGCCCAACTTTATCTTCAATTTCAAAGATGGATCCACACATTTGCCTCTTTCCACGCTGGGATCCGTCCAACACGATATTCAATTTCAAAGGCATAAATCCCTCAAACACACCCTCAACTAGAGCTTGTATACAAACTAAAAAAAGCCATCTGGCTACACCCATCACCCCTTCCAACCACTCCACATCAGTGCCATGGGATTGACACTCGTCTAGGAGGGGGTAATGTTATAACCCTTAGACAAAAAATGTGGAATTTTTAAAAAATCTAAAGCAAAAAAAAAAGCCAAGGCAAAAGTGAAATGGAAGACGAGGGCATGCCATGAAAATTATGGAAACACAAGAAGCGCAGAAAAGTCCTAAATCAAGGAGAAAGGCACATAAGAAAAAGTGCAAGTCAATAATTTTGTAAAAGAGTGCAAGGTGCATCATGATTTGTTTTGAGAGCATTGGGCTCTCACTCGTGCAAGATGGGCGATAGGAAGGAAGCTAGGAAGATAGGACAAGGGAAAAAAGGGCCTAGCGGCTGGCCATGTAAAAAGGAGATGGATGCCCATGGGATTTTAGGGCATGTATATAAAGTTCAAAAAGTGAATGAGAGCTCATCCTTTGGTGTGTGGCAAAGTGGACTCTTCTTCTTCTCTTATCTTTCTTTCTTGCTTGTGAGTGCTTGAGGGAGGGAGTGTGCGTGAGTGAGGGAGTGAGTGTGTGAGGGTGAGGGATCTTGGAGATGAAGCCCTCCACCATCTTCTCTCTTCTTCCTCTCTTCTCTTCTCTTCTCTTGCACGTGACTATGGAGGATGGAGCTTGGAGGAAGAGGCTTGAGGATGCTTGAGGTTGCATCACAAATCAAAGAGCTATCGGAGTGCTTGAGAGTGGAAGCAACTCAATCCGGCATTAAGGTAAGCTCACTACACTCTTAGATAGGGATAGCACATCGGCTATGCGAGAGGTAGCCATTAGTGCTCACTTGAAATGCTTGAACAATAAGTGGTCTGTGGGTCTTGGTGGTTGAGCATGAGCTCGTCTCTACACAACATCAATTGCACACTTCATAGGCCAACCATATGGTTTTAGATTCTCATGAGTGAGGGTTCTCTTTATGACAATACATGCACCATCATGCTCTCCTTTTCCATGTCATGAGGTGAAGAAGTTATGCATCATGAGTGTAAGCTTATGAGCTAATAGTACCTTGACACAAAATAGAAAGGTTTGCATCCCTTAAATAAAGAGTGCCATCTAACCATACCCAATGATATTGCAGATGATGCCCCTATTGTTTCAGTCACTTGCCATGAAGCATAAAACAATGTTGAACAAACAACATGTCATGGAAATTGTCATCTAATATGTAAAAATGTAGTGTCTTCTCAATAGCACCTTACTAAGTTTCTCACGTAAGAGATGTGCACCAATAAGGTTACCCAAGTTGACCACCAATGCATGGATCAGATCTTGTTTTGCATTTCAAATGAGTAATTCTCTACAAAATCAACAATATACATGAAAACATCACTAGGAAACTTAAAAAAGCAATCTTTGAACTATTGGGCATGCCACCCAAATATGAAGTTATGCTTGATGAAGCTTTTGAGATGATTTAAAAAGAGATGAACAAAAGCAGCACTTTGCATTCTTTCCACAACTAGATCCTTTCTCTTATTCTCACTTTTGTTATCACCAACCCTATCCAATTTGCACATCCTTAAAGACCTTTATAGTCACCTTCCTACTATATGTTGCAATGTTGTCTAGGAAAAATGATAACTTGCTTACACCACATTTGGGACAAGTTCCAAGCAAGCATTCCTTTACATGATATTGCTATCAACAAGATTTGGGCACAGTATGGATTCCCACAAAATACTTATGTGCTAACATATTGTTTGGTTTGTAGAACACTGACTTGAGCCACTCCTTGCACAACAAATAGAGCATGCACATATATGGCCTTTTCCATGATGCTCAAGCTTGTTTTGATGTATCCAATTGAAAGCCTCATTGAAATATATCATCTAGCTATATGATGTACACAACAACATGCACAACACTCTTTCAACTTTTGAACAAATAATGGTTTTAGTTTCTTAAAGAATCTAAATGATAGCATCGCTATAGGATAAGTACTCTTAAATCTTTGTAGAGCTCAACCTATCACATAGAAACAATATAACTTAGAGCTCAAACTTTCACAACAAACAACCAAAATATTTTTATGAAATCCCATGAATTTAGAATAGTATCAAAAATTGGTATTGTTTATAGAGTACCATATTTTGGTACTGTTTTTGCAAAATTGGTAAAGAATACCAAACTGATACTCCTTACCAAACTAGTACAGAGTAGCAAACTAGGATAGAGTACCAATTTGATATTATAGAATACCAACTTCAATTCAAGGTAGGCAACCAAATTTTTTGCAGTACCAATTATGATACTGTATAAAAGTAGTGCAACACAAAAAAGAGTCAAATTTGGTACTATGCATAGAATTTGATATTAGCAAATATACTTTTGATAATGTATGTCAATCCTACTATTATTTTAGCTTCATATTTGGTGCACATGCTTGGCTACTATATAGAGCACAGTGAAGCACCAAATCTGTTGTAGTACCAAGTTTGGTACTTTATAGAACTAGTGCAACAAATTTTTTTATCAAATCAATTATTGATTTTGGTATTTGATAAGGTAATTTTGGTAATGTATATCACTCCTTCTATTCAAATCATCTTCATATTTGGAGCATAGTACATGCTTGTGTACAATGCAAGGTACAATACAACACCAAATCTATTGTAGTACCAATTTTGGTGCATAGAACCACAAATAATTACCAAATCTAGTATTATGCATACACTTTGTTACCAAAGCTAGTACTTTTGGTATTGTATGTGACCACTCCTACTATCCAATCGAGCTTCAAATTTAGTGCTCAATTTCAAGCTTTGGTATTATACATAGTAACAAGAGAAACCTAACAATAATTATACAAAACCCTCTACTATATGGAAAACTACCAAATTTGAACTCCACATAGGGTTTGGTTCTATAAAGGGGACACTTGGTACTTGTAAAATCCTATTCAAGAGAAAATCTTAGGTGTGTTCTTGAGCTTTTGGTACTATATGGAATGACTGCTAAGCATCATAATACCTTAATTGGTACTCTAGAATGGCTTGGGTAGTGTATACCTACTTTCTTTGGTAACATATGGAACAAGTGGCCTACATATATGATAAGCAACAAGTTTTGTTGATCTAATGATGTACAAAGTATTAATCTACAATAGCAAATTTGATACTAGTCCAAAGGCTTTCCTACTATTCTAGAATACACTCATGAATATCAGTCCAAATCAAAATCCAAGCAATCAAAGATCACAAGAATAACATGTTACCCGAGATTCATCGAGAAGATCTATGGGATGTTTGATAACACATTTTTTCTCAATTCTTTTCTTACATATATCCTTTTTGTTAGGCGAAACTCTTGTCTCCAATGTCCAAAAGGCATATACCAAATCTCTAGTCTCACGTGTTGTACTGCTATTTTGAGGTGTCTCTGACAAGCACTAGGTAGCAACACTTCATCCTCATCTTTCATATCCAATTGAGTACTTGCTACTGCTATATTTATTTGATGAACACCCAATATAGTAGCAATTCTTGATTGATTGATTGATTGATGTTATTCTATCACCATTATTCAAGTTCATCTTCAAAGAGGTTCTCTTGACAAAAAGCTCACTTGTATAGTGGGGTATCTTGAGTTGAGTCAAAGTGTTATGAACACTAGAGACAAGACTCACTTCAACATCTAAATTTCTCGGTTGATGATGCATAAGCTCCTCAATAGTTTCATGTTGTTCATTTATTGTAAGGCCTTCGGTCTACCTACACCTACACCAACATCGAGCCATGACTAAGCATATGTTCTATCTTGACCTGTAGTCAAGCTCTCATACCACAATTCCTTTCCTTGCTTCATTGCTCGTGCTTCTTTTTTATCTAATAACTATGGATATAAGATTGATTAGAGAGAGAGGTTCATGGATGAAAGAAGATGTACCAGCTTCCATGGTAGTTATTGTTGATGCTGGTTGCTCTGAGTAGACAAAGGTGGAGGGGTTGATGTGAGCTTCCATACTGCAAGGGGAGAGAGAGAGAGAGAGAGAGAGAGAGAGAGAGAGATGGCTATGGTGTGCAACAACTACAAAGACTGAGTGTATAGAAAATAGGTTGCGAGTGCTATAACTTCTCTCAACCCCTACCCATGTCTTTATGTTATAAACCATTTCAAAATAAGTCACATTTCCAACCCCTACATGATTTAATTATTTTAAGAAAAAACTAGTTTTACACACACAAACCATCAATCCAATGTGGTATTTTTATACAACCAAGACTTGCTTTCAATCCCTAAACTCTATCTCAATGTGAAATATCTCCTTCCTATTTCTTAAAAAGATTAAACTATTTCCCTAGTCCTTGATGAGACATGTGTTGCACATCCATACTTAGCCAAGAAACATGTCGTAGTTGACTCATTTCAAGAAAAATAAGTTAACCTTGAACTATACCTTAGCAATCTTGACTAGCCATTCTCTTAAGAATCCCATTGGTTTGACTTTAAACCCATCCATGATAGTCATATTAATATGCACTTGTTCAATCGTGATTTGAGTTGAATTAAGAGGAGCTTTTTCTTTTACTTCTTGGCTATGGTAATTATCCTTATCAGGAACTCAATTTGAAGCTCTCTTGAAGCAAGTCTCTTTGCCCTACAAGCCTTGTAATTGACTCATAAGCTTTTGTCCCTAACACTCTACATTGAATGTAATCATGCAAAGTTGATTCATGCTATGGCATCATGTATGAATGATGGGATGTAGAGTTGTTTATGATACATGAAAGCATATTGTACTTGTTTTTTGATTGCTCTTATAGTCAAGAAAACAAGCTTGATTTGAATTAGAACTTATGAGATAATACTCTTGTGATCTTTGCTAAGAACATGCAGTTGAAAGCTCTATTAACTTCTTCAAGGACATGGCTTGAAACCTTCAACCCTTCTCTTATCTCTGTCATCCCCGGAGTCTAAGCTCTTGAACCCCCATACATTCTTTTCTCTCAAACCGCCATGATTGACCGTGAAGTACCTCTCTTAAACCTTTAAACATTCACTGTAATCTACTTATCTCTTGAAGAAACATCTCCATCTATCTTGTCCAGTTTTCTCGCCAAACCCCTGTGGTGACCTTCAATCCTACGCTGTCGTGCCACTACGCAGACATGGTGTGAAAAACTCTTGAATGCATCATCATCCGACTTCTTATTGATTAAGAGAGTCAATGTGATCTGAGTCATTAGTATTAGTGTGAGTTGCATGGATTATCCAAAAATACTACATTTTTGGATAATTTTAGCCTATTTTTTATATTATTTATTGTAAAAAAATCTAAAAAAGTTAGAAAAGCTTCTAGATTAGGATGGCATGCAAAAATCTAGCTGCTTTTTAAGTCACTTATGGGTTTTTCATAAAAAAGACAGATTGACAAAATCACTCGTGTCATGATCATTGTAAACAGGTTGAAAACTGCACTTTGATCTGAAAGAAGAAGGAGTGATTTGGGAGATCCGTGACCAGGCGTCCAAGAGTCCCGGGGTTTTACCCCCCTTTTGGAACCAATGGAACCATCTGATTTAGGTTTCGAGCAGCAAAGGAGCTATAATTTTGATGCATGTTTTGTTCTACAAAGAGGCTCTAGGAGATCTAATGCTTGGATATTGCTTTCGAGTAGTGCAAGGATTCCAAGTTTTTTTAATACATATTGTTTCAGTTCATTGTGATTGTCTTTGTTGTGTTTACCTCTGGTCTATTCTCTTTCTTCTCTTCCATCTCCTATCTCTACTTCCTTCTACCTCTGATCCCCGGTGGATTCAATCTTTTGACAAAAACCTCTCCGACATTGGTGAACCCGACGTGAAAGGTCGTCAGAAGAAGGAAATACAAGATGGGAGAATCTTTGAATACAATCTCCAGTGATGTTTTGCAATAGTTGGTGCAAAATATGAATATGCTTATACAGGTACAACAACAACAACAACAGGTAATGCAAGTTTCTGCTCAAAAAGAAAGTGTTGTGATGAATGCTTTGCAAGCAGTTGAGCGTGAGGTGAAGTTATTCAATGGCAGGAATGTATATGCATATGTACATACCTATGCTTAGAAGATGGAATTCTTTGGGGTGGCTCAACCTGCATAGAGCCGGTATTTTGTACGTGTTACTATTCATGAACTGAAAGCACGGATTACTAAATTATACTTGCAGGATGCTGACTAGGTAGCCTTCAAGAAGACACTCAGAGAAGAATTTTACATTGAGGACACCAATTTGATTACACGCAAGACTTTTAATAAGGGTCTTGTGGCTAAAGAATTGTTAAGAGAATTTGAAAGTCGATTTGAGCAGTTGGATCTTGTAGAACAGCAAGCTCTTGTAAGTCAAAAAATTGAATTGTTTCTACAGGCAGCTGATCCTCAGCTACAAGAGAAGATTAATGATTTGTTGGAGGATCTGACTACAGAGACAAGTTTGAAAATAGAGTGAAGACATGTCAAGGAAGCTATTTCTACACTTGTGAAAAAGCATAGAAGAAGAGAAAGATTGCATGTGTCTAGCTTGCCCACTATTATGGGCAAGACAGCTAATGTATCCAATAAGCCACCTACTTCTATGGCTAGCCCTATGGCTATACCTGCTATTGTTCCCTCTGTTAGGGAAGATGTCTTAGATGAATTAGTCAAAGGCATGCGGGATCTTCAATTGAAGGTTGCAAAATTGGATGAAAAAGGACAAGAGGAAAGGAGACAAACATCAGCCCCTAAGCTAGGAAAAAGATGTATGTGGTGTGACAGTTTGTAGCATGAGAGAAAGGATTGTGCTGCCTATCAAGAGGCCTTGGCAATACAGCTCATCTTTTGGAAAGATGAAAAGATCCATGCACAAGAAACTAGATTTCCTCTTTCTTTGAATTTTGGAAAGGGAGGCATGCAAAAGTTGTTGGAACACTTGGCAGTTCGAAATGCTTATGTAGTGGTACATGCTTCTACTTTTGGTTTATAGTTGGATAGAATGCATGGCCAAGTGATGGTTGGCTGAAATATGGACACATGCTTTACATGCAGCTGAAAAGAGAAAGGTTACTGATTGTGAAATGTCTCATGCAGGGCAAGTCATTTGTGACATAACTAGTTGGGAATCACCGGTAGATGCATATTCAGTGTATGCATTTTAGCAAAGGTATAAAACACGGATGTACTTGTGGAAGAAAAATGAAAAAGAGATGAAGATATTGCAGGGACATCTAAAAAAATGGCAAGAAGAAGTGTGATCAACCTAAAGCTGCAAATCAGCCACCTCTCGAGCATGTTATGGAAGAGGTCAGTCATCAAGAGAAAAAACATGATAACAAACAAGAGGGCAAAAAGAAAGGCAAGCATCCAGGATATAAGTTGCACTCTGACATTGAGATAGCCACAGATCTTAAGAAGGTTCTTGAAGAATGGATCTTAAACAATTGGGTGAAATTTACCTTGGGAGAGGTGCTTGGCATTGCCAAGTGAGAATTTCATGATGAGATCATTGACATAATTAAGAGGAAGCGTCAGTTTCTTGGTGATACCACTAGTGCATTATTGCAATTTGAAGAGGAAATTGGTTTGTTGGGTATTTGGGTTGCATATGAGCATGAAGTAAGTACAGGGTTGTCTATGCAGGATGCTACTAATCAGTGGACAATATGTGGAAAAGAGAAGAAAGTAGTTGAAAATGCATTGTCTTGTAGCAATATGCATAGTGGAGTAAGGCAGATGCAACAATATGGGAAAGAGACTCTAGGATTTATTCCTCGAAGTCACTACACAAGAAATCATTGGGCTAGGCTACCACTTAAGTGTCGTTGCGCACTCCTAGGGAATGTTTTGAGTTTTGTCACCTAGGGTTTCCCAAATCCGCCTCGCAACAAAACATTCACGGCTGAAACCCCTTGGATCGACATGAAATTTGGGCTCCTAGTGGCCAAGGTCTCCTAACAGCATTCTAGCGTTGGATCTTGGACATCCTACTTTACACAAAGATACCCAAGCCGAAGCAGGCCCACGTCACACTTGGTTCAAAGAGAATGGGAAACAAGAGAGATGCACTGCTCAACCTCTCTGCCCTAGGGCATAGTCCCATTCCAGTCCCCTAAAACGGCATGAATCAAGGTTCTAATCTAACAATTCCTAAGGGTTGCTAGGCATCGATAAAACCTTGTGAGAAGCCTCCCAGTTCTCTGGGACCACCATGTCGTAGGACAGACTCGTTGGGGGTTCTACCCACCTGCTTCCCTTAATAGCTTTATTTTTCTAATTAGGTCCTACCACATTTATGTGTAACACTTAAAGTCAGCTTCATTAATTAAGCCTTTTAGGGAACATGGTTTGTTCGCATAACTTACAGCATAGACATGAAAACAGAGCAAGCAATCTTTTGACAAACAAGTTCAAACAAGTTCATTAACTTATCTTCAAGTTAATCTTTGTCTCCCACCCATACAGGAGAAATTATGTATCCCTTTTGTCCAACAGAATTATCTCTTCTACCCTGTAGAAGTAACTGGTCCAAATCTCATGGCACCACAAACTCAATCCTTTATCTAGAATAGGATCTCCCAACATACCCATACATTGGGGGCCACGGAGGTCTTGAACTCCATTCTAGACTTAGCAAGGGGTGTCCTGAGCTCCAACTAACTTGCAAGCTATCTAGGAGCAAAACATCATTCCTATGGTCGGCCTTTTCACCACCCGACCTTTGGCCCATGAATTGAGTAGTGCCCTCTTTGGGTTAATCTGCAGTGCAATCATGGAGGTGATCCACCCGTGCAATATATCCTTCCTTAATTAAATCCTTTAGGAATCTAGCACAACAAGGCATTCATCCCTAATATCATTTTCTAGGAAAATATTCCTTCATCCCCATGGCACTTGTCATCATAGACCCTTGCCATGAATTTATCATAAATCACAAGCACTTGGAACAATCATCCAAACAACAAACTAACAACGAGTTGAATATAAAAGCATTTAGGATGTTGTTAGATCAACCAACAAAAAAACCCATTGTATTCTTGCCAAACAATGCAAGAAAAGTTGCGATAACATTACCATTGCATATATATTCTTCCCCTTGGGATCAAAGAGCGATTCTATGTAAAATTTACTTAACACTTGTATGAATAATTTTTAATGTCATGATTATGCCATTCATAACCCTTAACTAATTCCTCCTTGTAATTTCTCTATCAACAAACAAGCCATATGCAACTAGGTGCAATTAACTTTCCTTAATGCATGCACTTTGCAAGCTTGATCTTTTACATGTGTGAGATAAAATTTAACCCTTTCGATGACCTATACTCATGCATCATAGTATGGGGCCTAATATATCTCATACGAGAATCAAAACAAGCATCTATCAATTTAGAAATACATTACTTACAATCGGAATCACAGTCAGATTGACAGTGATGCCTTTACCCGAAGCTTCATTGCTGGTTGTGGGATTGCCATCTGCACATGACATTCTTTTCTTGGGGGCCATTTTCCGCAAGTAGACTCAAGAGATTAAGAAGGAAGAATAGATTCGAGATGGGAGAGGGTAAGAGAAGATGGCTAAGTTGAGGATCGAGATAAAGGGAAGTGTGCAGACTTTCGAGGTGACTACTCTCTCTCGTTCTCTCTCTCTCTCTCTTTCTCTCTCTCTATGTCTCTTTCAAGCTCTCTCTCACAATCTCTTGGAGGGATATCCTTCTCTCTACCTCTCTCTCACAGTCTCTTGGGGTCTCCTTATGCCCTCTTGTGCCTCCCCGTGCCTCATATTTATAGTGAATAAGAGGAGAGGGCTTGTGGCTGAGAAGTGGAGCTCTTTGTGGAGGGGGACCTTGGAAAGATCAGTAATCTGATGCTCAGATCATAAATCTGATGGTTCCATTGGCTTTGAAAGGGGGGTAAAACTCCAAGAAACTTGTTTAGAAAGTTCTCAGTTCACTCCTTCTTTTCTATGTTCAAAGTGATGTCTATTGCTTGAAGACTGCGATCACAACGCGCATGATTTTGCAAATCCTCTCTTGATTTTTTTCTTTTTATAAAATCTCCAAAACTAACTAAAACATCACTTGTTTTTTCTTTTAAATGACATCCAGTTCTAGAAATCTCCATATCTTCTTTAGGATAATATCTAAAATATACTAGTTTTGCCCAAAATCTAATATTTTTGGACCATCCCAACTATACACATTAATAGTAGTGATTAATATAGCTCATAAGACTCGTTCACGTTGTAACTTACGTGAAGGGTGGCTACAGTCCTTGTCAATCTGTGAAAAATATCAAATTTGCAACTCTCGATTTTTTACACATATTTTTAATTAAATAAAAATCCTTAATTATTAATGTTAGTTAGTTTTTTACTTTAGTTAGTATTTAGTTAGTAATCTTACTAACTTATTAATTGGCTAACTAACTAACTTTTATTGTGTGGAAATATTACACTTATCCTCTCTAGTATAAGGAGAATTCCCATGCTTATTTCTCAACACCCCCCCTTAATGCAAGGTGGCATTGGATAAAGCATGAAAGGATCCCCCCCCTTAATAAACAATGAGATGCCTTTATAAATCAGTCTACAAAAGAAGGTTATAGGTAGAGAGTGTTACAAGACTCAAAAGAGTTGGTCATCTATGGATTGGGAGGCAAACTTGGCCTCCAATTCCTTACGTACTTTTGGAACATTGGGACACTTACTAGTGATATGCCACCCGATCTTTTTGTATTTATTGCACTTCATTTTGTCAGGATATTTCTTCCAGCAATTGCTTACAATATGCCCTTTTTTGTGATAGAAGGAGCACTTAGTAGAAGTTGTATGGACTAACACTTGCTCAGAGAAGTAAATGTTGAATTCCCTTCAGTATGGTTTCTCTTCTCTTCATCCAAGCATGACTGGATGATACTTGCCAAGGTTGGGTTTGGGATATTAGTTAGGGTAGTCACAAGGGTTGGAAAGACCTTCTTCATAGACTTTAGAAGGATGGCAATGGCACCTTCATCATGAATGGGTGCTTGAACAGAGGCCAGCTGTGCCATAAGCCCCTTCATATGTGAAATAAACTTGTTGAGATCTTCTCCCTATTTATACTCCAAGCTAAAAAAGTCAATATTTAGAAAGATCTTGGAGTTCTTCCCTGTAGCGCCATAGAGCCTTTCAAGTTCATTCCACTTCTCCTTGGCAGTGGAGAGTTGGTCAATATGATGAATTAAAGATTCATCTAAATGAAGCATGATGATGGCCTGAGCTCTTTCATCATCTTCTACATCAAGGGGATTGGACGGGTCAATCACTTTGGTCCCTTTTAGGAAGGGCCAATAGCCTCATTCCATCATTTTATATTTTACCAGAACTTGCTAGGGATGGAAATATTTTCCATTGAACTTGCGAATTTGAGGCCTTACATCTGCATAGGCCAAGGACAACCGAATAGTAGAACTGATAGCCTTACAAATTATAACCAACTTTTAAAGCTGTAGAGTTAAAAAAGGTTGGAAATCATACACATGCAATATCTCAAGATAGGATTTAGGAGGTGTTTTTTTCAAACAACCCTTGATTTAAGCTTTACTATTTTCCTAGGTTTCAATGATGTGAGCTTTGACTGGACTTCAAGCTCCTCCTGATAATCTGGCTTATTAGAGGAGTTCTTGGTGGAGCATGGCTTGTCAATCAACTCTATGCTATGGGATGAATCAGAGGAGAGTACAATAACACTCATATCTTTGATTTACCAGTAATGAATAGTATGGAGCATCAGTTGAATGCATCAATAGTGCTAAGAAGCACTCTTACCAACACCCATTCTAGTACTCATAATGTAGGTTGATCTTTACAAGCTTAATATTGCCCATGGATTGAGAAGCACTCTACATTTAAGCTCCACATGGCATGAAAAAATCTTGACAAGTATTTTGCAGTGATTAAAATCACTGTTGATAATGCCCAAGTTGAGAAAAGTTGAAAATGAGTGAGCTTGAAGCTCCCTGGCTATGGCTGCCACAAACCCACAGTTAGGTTTTGGCTCATAGCCACCAACACAAGAGGAATTTCTTCAAACCCTCTTAGAGAGAGATGGCCCACTAGGGGAGCTTTGAAAGCCCTATGGTGGCCCCCATGATTGTACCTTCTACAGGTCATGCTTCAATTCGTATCAAGCCACCTGAAAATTTGTGCTAGATTCACAATTTTTGCAATGTTTCCCTCCATGACGCCTTTTGTCGACCTGTGATGTGCCACGCCAAGCCGCCTTGAGCTAAGGAGAATATCTCTAGAAGAGCTTAGGAGATGAAATGCTCTCCCCAGGTCCTCCAACAAAGGTGGGTCAAGTTGGCTATGGTGGAAATGAGAGCAAATGAGAATACAAGATTTCTTCTTGTGCACTTAGGTGTGTCGAAAGGTTGAGGGAAGCTAAGGGATCAGAGATGGCTCTGATTCCACGTTGAAAATCAAAGTTGGAAGCATGAGAGAGTGTGCACAAGAGAGAGAGAGAGAGAGAGAGAGAGAGAGCTCAAGTACAAGAATAAGATCTTTCTTAGTCAGTTGTTTAAGGTACAACTAGTACACTCTCCTCATCATTGAGTGTGTACTTTGGGCTGTTTATATAGCATCTGGAGGATTTAGGGTTAGGGTTTCCCTTTGTTCCCCTATCCTCCAGTCCATTTACATCTAGCTACCCTTATCCTCTCTAGTATAAGAAGAGTTCCCATGCTTATTTCTCAACGTGGTCTTTGCTCCTCGTTGCTTTGGAGCCATCGTTTGTGAGTGGGTTCGAGAGATGAAAAAGGAGGAATGAATTCGGGATGGGAGAGCGTGAGAGAAGATTGCCTAGTTGAAGACCAAGAGGGGGGGTTGGGCTAACTCTCTCCCTCTCTAACTCTCTTTCTAATTGTCTCTCTTGCTGCCTCTTGGGGTCTCCTTCTCTCTCTCTCTCTCTCTCTCTCTCTCTAACTCTCTCTTGCAGCCTCTCAGGATAACTCCCTCCCTCCCTTTCTCTCTCTGACTCTTTCTCGTAGCCTCTTGGGGGGGGGGGGGGGTATCCTTCTACCTCACAACTGAGTAGAGGGTGTGCCTTTATATAGGCAGAAGGGAGTGCATGCTACCTCTCCCTTCCCCTATCTTTCTCCTCTCTTTATGTTAAAAGTAGCTCCTTCACTTAGAGTGGGAGCTTCCCTCTTTTTTATTATTTTATTTTCTCTTTAATTTTTTGGAAAAAAAAGGGAGGGGGGTTGTGAGACTATTGACACCGATTTTGGTGATGATGATAAAAATGATAAAGAAGATGACAATGAAGAAGATGATGATGATGAAGACACTAATGATGATGATACGGATGATGATGATTATGGGACACTCTTTACGATGACTTTCAGTTCAATGCCCCTTTTATTTTCTTAATGTTAATATTTTTAACGTAGTAACTTACTATAATATATATGAGCCATATAACTTACTAACTATTAACCTTACTAACTAATGTATAAGCTAACTAACTAACTTATAGCTCATAACATAACTAACTTTACTAACTTATAGACTAACTAACTTATATTTACATGGGAATATTGCATCCTCCTCCCCTTAGAGGAATCAAGATGTCCTCCTCTCAAGAGAAACTGTGGGTTGATAAGGAACATTCTCATCTATCCATGTAGCATCTTCTTCGGAATAATCTTTCCACTAAATAAGGTATTCTCTAAGGGTTCTACTCCTCAATTTTCTTTCTCTTACATCAATTACTCTGTCAGGTTGTAGCTCAAGGAATCCTTGGCTAGGTACTAGGACTTGTTGTTCATCAAGTATATGGTTAGGGTTAGTTACGTATGCTTTCAATAAGCGAACATGAAATACATTGTGGATTTTTAAATTCTCACAAGGAGTTGTATCTTGTAAGCACTTGGTCTTAAGCACTTGAGAACCTTGTAGGGTCCACAATACCTTGGACTTAGCTTCTTACATTCTCCTAAAGACAAGCAACTCTTCTTTGGATGGACATAGATGCAAACCATGTCTCCTTTGAAGATTCATTCTTGCCTTTTTAGATCAACATACACCTTTTGTCAGCCCTTGGTAGCTTGAATATCATATCCAATAATCTTGGTTTGATGATCCATTTCTTCTAACATTTTTCTTGAAGCTTATATGCTTAGAGTAGGATTGGAAAAATTAAGTGGCATACGACAATCTTGACCATATAGTGCTAGAAATGGAGTCATCTAAATACTTCAATTATAAGAAAATTCCACTAAAGGATAGATATTGAATCCACCTTTTAGGTTCCTTACTACAATATGCACACATAATATCTTCAAATACTTGGTTAACTTGTTTTATTGGCCCATTGGTTGTGGTAAGCAATGCTGGAACAAGGTTGGATTCCAATGGCTTTAAATAAACTTTTCTAGAAATGTGATGTGAAAAGACAATCACGGTCATCATTGATGATCCTTTTAGGTAACCCATGTAACCTGAAAATCTCTTTTACAAAAATTCTTGCAATGTCTAAAGCTTTCTAATTGGTTTTTATTGGAATAAGATGAGTGACCTTTGTTAGCATGTCTATTATCACCATCATTGAGTTATATCCTCCTTGCATAGAAGGTAACCCAACTACAAAGTCCATGCTAATAAACTTCCATTCCATTGTAACGTGCCCACCCCTCAAATTGTGGGACACATCTTAGCATCCGATTGAGAGATCAATCTAGAAGACGCCGTCAAGCACTCCCAAAGAATGACACGAGGTTTGCCAACTAGGGTCTCTCAGGTCTGCCTTGCAATGGAACTTATCCGGCCGTTCCCACTAGGATCAACCTGAAGTCCGAGTTCCTAGTAGTCGAGGCTTCCTAATAGCCTTCTAGCATCGTTCGACAGCTGCTCCACTTTGCGTAGATACAACTGGACCCAAGCAGACTCATACCGCACTTGGTTCAAAGAGAATGGGAAACGAGATGAGGCATCGCTTGACCTCTCTGCCCATAGGCCATAGTCCCATTCCGGTCCCCTAAAATGGTATGAATCAGAGTTTCAATTTACAAGTTCTAAGGTCCTTGTCTAACTAACGATCGCATCAAATAAATTCCATCGAGGAAAGCTCTTGGCTAACCTAGACCACCCTGTCGTAGGATGGACCCATTGGTCACATCCACCACGCTTCCCTCAGAGGTTGTTTTAGTTAACTAATTACCTACCACATTATGTTTGACACATGAAATCAGCTTCCTTAATTAACCCGTTAATCATAGGTTCCTTTACGTAATTTAGGGCATAGACACAAAGACAAGATTACAAGATCAAATAATTTCTTAACTTATCTTTAGATTAATGTTTGTCTCTTGCCCATACAGGAGAATTAAGTGTCCCTTTCTGCCTTCGCAGAAAAATCCTTCCGTCTCCTAGCAATAAAAACCCAAAGGTTTAACCTACCAAGATTCTGCCTTGTAATTAGTATCAAGGCCTCGAGATCCCATCTTGAGTCACGTAGAACACTTGTGTAGGGTCCAGAGGCATTGGGATTTACGGCCAGAGCCCCCCCTGGCACCCAAGCGTCCTCCTACGCCAAGTAATTTCCACGGAGAGACCTCTCACGATGGGTTTGGTCCACATTCCCAACACGGATTCATAACCCCCTTGGTTAGGATTTGGCGGTTCGTGGGGGGTAGCTAGTGCCATCCTTCCTTAATTATCCCTTTAGGAAATCAACCACAATTGAAGCAACCAGCTTAATAACATTTACTAAGGAGAACATCCCTTTTGTTTCCATGGCAATCAATCATCTTAGACCCAGCCATGCAATCATCAATCACAAACAACTTGGATTAGCATCCAAAACCACATCAATCAATCACCTTGCTTATGATCCACCTATCTTTAGTAAGATTCTCTCCTCTTACCAACACAACCAGTCGACATTCACTTGGAGATACCCTTTTCAAACAACCAAGCATAACTTGGATCAACAATCCATCTTTAATAAGATCAACCTTCGTTAAAACCATTTCAATAGTTCTAAGCAACATGCTTAGCACAAATCAACTACCCTAAAGTTCGCTCTTCCCCTTGGGTTAGGGCTTCGCAAGGTCGATTTAACAAATTCCTTCTAGATCCTTTAAATGAACTAAGTGATTTCACCTTGACCTTTATTAATCATGGCTACCTATTTAGGGTAGAAGATCAACCCACCCTAAGCCCTTTAATGGCGAATACATGCAATTCTACCTCTATTTAAGAATTCAAGATGCGTGAAAAGAATCTAAATCTTGATACAACCTGGATATGAGCTATAGTTGCTGGAGGGTTGGTGGTATTCATGTCTCCGCTTGCATTGGATATGTTCCTAGCCCTGTTTGCAACTTCAGCACTTGTGCTCCTTGTAACTTGTCTCTTGGGTGACATCCTTGTGTGTTCCCGGTCTTGCAACCCTTGAGGTAAATTGATTGCTCTTGCCCTAGCGGAAGGAAGTGGTACGTGGGTTCACAAGGAATCTAAGGCCAAACAATGTGACTTCAACATGCATAACTCTTCTTCTTCTTTTACCCTCTCCCCAATTTGTTTTCCATATATCTCACCCTCCCCATCTCATAGTCTTCTCTCCCCCTCTCTTTCTCTCTCACTCTCCCTATATCCTCCCCTAATTATCTTCCACTTCTCTCTATCCCTCTTCTTCTTCTTCTTCTTCTTATCCTCTCTCTTCCTCTTCTTCTCCCCCTTCTCTCCCTTCCTCTTCTTCTTCTTCTTCTTCTTCTTCTTCTTCTTCTTCTTCTTCTTCTCCTCCTCCTTTTTTCTCTCCCTTCTTCTCTCCCTCTCTTCTTCTCCTTTCCTCTCTCCCTTCTTCTCTTCTTCTCTCTCTCTCTTCTTCTCCTTCTTTCTCTCCCTTCTTCCCTTCTCTCTCTCTCTCTTCTTCTCCTTTCCTCTCTCCCTTCTTCTTCCCCTTCTTCTTCTTCTTCTCTTCTTCTTCTCCTTCTTTCTCTCCCTTCTTCCCTTCTTCTCGTTCCCTCTCTCCCCTATTCTTCCCCTTATTCTTCTTCTTCTCTTCTTCTTCTCCTTCCCTCTCTCCCTTCTTCCTCTTCTCTCTCTTCTCTCTTATTCTCCTTGTTATTCTTCTTCTTCTTTTCTTCTCCTCTCTCCCTCTTCTATCTCTTCCCTCTTCTTCTCCTTCTTCTTCTTCTTCTTCCTCACTCTCTCCCTCCTTCTTCTTCTATTCTTCTCCTCTCCTCTATCTCTTCTTCTCCTTCTCTTCTTCTCATCTCCTCTATCTCTTCTTCTCCTCCTTTCTCCACGGCCAGGGGATGCTGAAATTACGAGGGGGGGAGAGGGGGCACGCTGTAGCCCACGAGGGGGTACCGCTGTTGCTGCAAACTGGGGGGGAACTCACTGCCTGTCCGAGGGGGGAGCAGTTGCTGCCACAATAGGGGGGCTGCCTTATATGGTGGAGGGGGGAGGTGATAAGGCGGCGCCACCCGCCATCTAGGGGGGCTGCATGCCCCCTGTCTTCATTACTCTCTATCTCTCTCTCTCTCTCTCTCTCTCTCTCTCTCTCTCCCCACCATGCAGTCAGCAAGGGAGAGAGAGGGAGTAAAAAACTTTGCATTAAAATAAAATTTAAGGGGGGTTTCTCATGGGGGGAGGCACGAGGGAAGCACGGGGGTCACAGAGGGGGGGGGGATGTTACATTCATCTATGGAATGTCAAGAGGCTGGAGTTTTCCTAGTAACTTGACACATTTAGATTTTACTCTTTGGCACCTCATACATTCGGTAACATACTTAAGTACATCACCCTTGTGTCTTTGCCAATAATAGCTTTTTCTGACAACATGGAGAGTTTTTGCATAACTCGAGTGTCCTGAACAAGGAGAGTCACGTGCTTCCCAAAGTATACTTCTCTTGAGAGTTTGAATTTAAGGAATGCATACTCTCATTTTGAAATAAACAAGTCCTTTATATTCATCTGCAGAGAATTCTTGATACTTACTCTTGAATTTAGGATCTTGTTCCTTATTCTAAACTTCCCAAAAGAATTGTTGATAGTCAGGATTTTTATTTTCTTCATCCTTAGTCAAATTGATGCTAGGATTAGTTGGCATTGATACCATTATAGCCAGAGTTTCTGCCCTAGATGATTCTTCAGCAATAAGAGCATTAAGGAAGGCTTTAAGACTAAGGGCATCCACTACTACATTTTCTTTACTAGGTCTGAAATTAATTTCAAAGTCTTACTCCTGCAAAATTTTGATCCAACGTCGTTGCCTCATATTAAGATTAGACAAAGTAAAAATCCACTTAAGACTTTTATGATCTGTGACTAAGGAAAACTTCTTACCAAGAAAGTAATGTCTCCATAATTTGAGAGCGTGAATCACAACTAACAACTCCAGGTCATGAGTATCATAACTCATTTCATGGGCTTTCAACTTTCCCGAAGAGTAAGTTATAGGATGACCTTCCTGCATTATTACATATCCCAATGCAATAGAGCTGGCATCTATGACAATGTCAAATTCCTTGCTTAAGTTAGGTAGCCTTAAAATAGGAGCAATGATCAAACTATGTGCTAGTTGCTCAAAAGCTAGATTGTTCAATTGGTGTCCAGATAATACCAACTTGCTTTTTGAGTAGGTTTATAAGAAGTGCTACAATTTGGGCATAGTTTCTAATGAATATCCTATACCATCTGTTAGACCTAGAAAATTTCTCACTTCCTTGATAGTGGTTGGGGGTGGCCAATCTTGAACATCTTTGACCTTGAAAGGATCTACTGTCATACCTTCAATAGACACTATGAATCCCAAGTATTCAATCTTCCTTTTGAAGAAGGCACACTTCTTCTTCTTGGCATACAACTTGTGTATTCTCATTGTCTCTAGGACAATATGAAGATGTGGTTCATGATCTTCTTCCTCCTTAGAATAGGTTAGAACGTCATCAAAGAATACAAGAACAAAATCATCAACATTAACCTATTGAAGGTGGCTGGGGCATTTGTCAACCCAAATGACATCAGGATGATTTCGAAATGACCATATGTTGTTTTGTAGGCAGTTTTTGGAATATCTTCATTCTTGATTCTGATCTAATAATATCGTGACCAAAGATCAATCTTAGAAAATATCCTTGCTCCTTGTAGATGATCAAGAAGCTCATCTATCCTTGGGATTGGGTACTTATTCTTCATTGTTACCTGGTTTAGCCCTTGATAGTCGATACAAAGATGAAGAGTTCCATCTTTCTTCTTTTGGAACAATAGTAGGGCTCCCATGTTAAACTACTCGACTGAATATACCCTTGTTCTAGCAGTTGTTTGGGTTGCTCTTTTAGTTTGATGGATTTAGGAATATACATTTTGTAAGGTTTTTTGCAACTAGAGCAGTTCCTAGAACAAGTTTGATCTCATGATTGACTTCTCTTTCCTGAGGTAACTCAGTTAGCTCTTTAGGAAATAGGTCAGTGCATTCTATGTCCACCCTAGAAGCCATATCCCTTTCAATGTGTCTCTCTCTACACTTTCAATCTCAATACCATACCCCATAGCAGTCTCCCCCTTACTGGCATCTATCGTGCTTATTGGCATCTATCATGCTCCTTGCCTTCTTGGGTTTATTTCCCTCTTGCAAGAATTCTTCCTATGTTTGTGCTTTTCATCATCCTCCCCTTCATATTCTCTGTGTAATCCCTCTTCTCATCAACAGCCTTCACATCATGAGCTTGGCATCGTAGGCATTGCATCAATAACACACACATTAGAAACCTTGATAGTAGCAACAGCCTTTGCATCAGCTGCCTTAGGATTAGGAGCATTAGCCTCATCAACATTACCTCATCATTAGTAGTGGCTTCCTTAGCCTTGTCACTTGTGCTCGACAATTCTTCATCCAACTCTATTTTCTTAGGGACTATCTCTCCCAAATTTTCTTTCTTTCCTATCCTATCTCACATATGAGTCTTAGCATCTCTTCCTCGTCACTCTAATTTTTCCTCTAGATCAACAATGTTTGAGGTATCCATCACATTATCCACACCCTCCAGCCCTGGCTCACTTCCTTTCCCATCCACAATACTAGCATCCAAGTCCTATAGGGAATCCTATACATCGTTGTAAGCATCATCCTCCCAATACATATTATTGTCAGCTAACTTGGTAGGACCGTGGTATTCCTTCACTCCTTTATTGAATGTCTTCTGTTTGACAACCTGACTAGCATTTTCTGTAGCCACACAAACACAAAAAAAGGAAACGTAATATTTCATCAAATGACACAATTAACATTAAAAACCAACTTTATGCAAAACATTGTCCATATACTCTTTAAAGTAGCCTGCCAAGTGATCCACGACTTTGCCTCCATAGGGATTATAGTGTTGCAACCAAACTTAAGACAAGTGTCACTTATCTACAAAAGAACAATAAAGCATAAAGGATGCCGACAGGAAAGCATGAAGCTACTAACAACATAAGAGGACTCCAAAGCCTACCTACAAGCAGCATATGACCCAAAGACATGAATGGTATTCTCACCATCTACAATATGAGGCCTTGGCAATAAGGCGAATGTTGTTCCATTCTTCACATTTGCAATGAGCTGATTGATCAAATTTAACTAGAGCTAGCCTTCTGTGCACTTAGTCTAAAACTTTTCGTAGTATTTTTGCAAAATCATGTCAAAGGATTAGATATATAATCCTCTAACATCTCAAGTTCCATACTTGCTTCATACATTACCATAAGAAGTAACCATAAATACCATGAATGAGAGTATCAAAAGTACTAAGAAACTTCAAATACCAAAAAGTGTCCAAAGTAACATAGACCAAATAATAAAAGACAATACCCAAAATACCCTAACAACAATTTAACAAAGCAAAAGAAGTAGCAATAAGTACCAAAAAGTGCCCAATAGTACAAAAGGGATTCAAATAGGATCAATTAGTACTAAATAAATACCCTCCTGAGCTAAAAATATAGTTGGCAATACAAAGAAGTACCCAACAATACAAAGGAGTACCCAAAGTTTCATATCTACCAATCAATACAAATGAAGTGGAAGAAGCATCAACAAATACCATAAGCCAAGAAGTATCAAAATAACCTAATGGAAGGAATTCTAAAATAGTATCAAAAGCACCAAAGAATATCATAGAGCACCAAAAAATCGCACAAAGACCATTGAAGAGTGCCAAGGAGTACAAAAAATATCAAACAACACAAAAAGTATCAAAAGCACTATTGAGTGTGAAATATGTTGGTTTTTGGGCTGATTTTTTGTTGTTTTTGATGATAAATGGTTGTTTATTTTGAAGTATTTGGAAATGTTTGGATAAGTTTGAAGGGTTTTTTATGGTTTTTTATGAGGATGTTTAGTTCTGTAAGGTCTGATTTTCTTCTGTTTTGTTTCTGTTTTGGTAGTAGAGATGGTTGAATGAATGTTTTGAGAGATGATTGAAGTTGTGTGAAGAGGTTTATGAAAGATTGAATTGGTTTTGTTTTGGTTTTTATGATTTTATGGGTTCTGTTGATCTTCTGTGAAGTTTTGTAAGCTTCTGTAGCTATGTTGTTTTGTACTTTTGTTGCTCTGTGGTTCTGTTCTGTTGTTTCTATTGAGTGTTATGATGGATTTTTGGATATTTTGGGAAGTGTTTTTGTCTTAGGAAATGATGAATGGAAGCTCTATCTAAGCTAATTGAAGTGAAGAAGTAATTGGTGAAGATTCACAGAAGGTTACAGAAGATAGTGACAGAAGATAGATCTCACAGGACATTATGAAGTCTTTGGTGCCCTTTCATATCAGACATACCTTTTGGAAGGTGTATCCACGACCTAAGAAGGATTATTGAGAGTGATTATTGATTATTGTAGTGAGAATATGATGCATTATTGATGGAGAGAGAGAGAGAGAGAGTCAGAGATAGTCAATTCTATCAAAACAGTGTAACTGTATGTGAGAGATTGAGAGAAAGAACTATGAAGATATTGAAGATGAATAATATGTGATTGATTTCCATTCAAAGATGGTGTATTCCTTTGTGTTCTTTGTTATTTTGATGGAGATTATGAAGATTATGAAGAATATGGTTGATTTTATCAAATCCGTGGGAGATCTACATGATGCTGCATGAAGATTTGTTGTGCCTGGTGTTCTTTTCTTCATTGTGATCATATAAAACCTAATAAAAAAGCTTGTTGATGATGGAAAGATAGATTTTCTTGCAGTAGAAACCCTATTTCCTTGGTGTCTCTCTTGAGGCTCCATGTTTTTGGTGCGCAGCCGAGGAATGCTGCCATCAACAAGCACAAATAGAGGCTAAAAATGGAAGAAGTGGCACTATGGAAAAAGAAGTAAATCAATGGATAGTAGAGTTCCTGCCACTATTGAAGAATTGCAAGCCTTCATTTCCAAGGAAACATTCTACAAAAGATTCATTCCCCAATGGAGAAAGCACAATGCCATTCTGATGAAGTCCCTCTGTGACAGTCTGTTTTCACTACCCTCTGAAGCTGTAGAAAGTTGCATCACAGTTGCAAAGTTCCTCCCACAAAACTGAAGAGTAGAACAGTTGGTAGATTTGTCACATCAATGGAGGATTTGGCCTTCATTGAAGAATTTCCAGACATCAAGGGAAGAAGTTGGATGCTTGGTGTTCTGACAATCTTTTGTTTGTCCAATTGGCAACCCACTGGAAGTTGGTAGATAGAGTGTTCTTTACAACATACACTGTTGAAACCATCAGGAGCTGGCATTACTATGATGATGGCACCACCACAATGCTTAGACGTATGCATTTTGACACCTTCAGAACCGAATACCTTCCTCTGTGCAGTGGCATGAAAGTAGAATTTAGAGACGTTGAAAAGGAAAAAGTAGAAGAAATGTTGGCGAGAGAGTCCTTCAGAGACTAAAGCCTTCTGTTATCCCTCTATGGAGCACTAACAACATAGTGCAGTCAACCCCCTGATGAATGACGCAATAAAGAGGCAAGTGTTAGAACGAGTCTAGAGGTACGTGAGAAGAGAGAAAGCAAAAATCAAAGCAGAGAACGAGCTAGCAGGAGAAACCGCCTTTGATGCCCTTGCGGAACTCTTTACAGAAGTCCCAATGGCACATCAAGCCCTTCCTCCTCCTGCTGGAGGTCCACTTCCAAGCCAGATCTGTCCTGGAAATATTGATGACAGGCTAGCGAATGTAGTTCCATTGCCAATTTTTAAGGGAGAGTACAATGAAGACCCCGATCTTCATGTAGTGGAGTTTATGGTAGCATGTGTGGCTAACAATGCCAGAACCCCTGAGCATTGGTTGGCAATTTTCCCTGCCACTTTCAAGGGTGCGACATTTCAGTCGTATGAGAGACAAGCAGCAGGAACTTTTGGCACATGGGACGACGTGAAGTTGGCCTTCCTCACTAAATTCAGGCGTGAAGGTTTTGAAGAGTGGATGCGAGAGGAGTTCATGAATTTAAGTCAGTCCTCTGGAGAAAGAGTAGAAGCTTATGTCTCGCGAATGGAATCCATCCTGAAGAGATGGACCAACCATAATCTAGATGATGGCATTCAGAAGGGAGTGTTTCTCAGAGGATTACAACTAGAAGTCTGTAAGTTTGTGGAGCTGCAAAGACCAACCACACTGCAAGCTGCAATAGAAGGTGCAAGACTGTATGATGAAGTGGAAGCTAGATTGGCAATGAATTCAAGAAGAGGAGTCCCACCTCCTCTGATGCCAGGAATGATGTACCCACCAAATACAATCCCAGGGATTGTCCCCTACCCCTACCAACAGATGCCCCCAATATCACAGTATAGTGCACCAAATCCACAGTGGCTACAATCAATGTCTCAAATGATGGTTCAACCACAACAATGGTCCCAAACAATTTCCCCAATGCCAAATCAGCAGCAACAATGGAACCCTACCAACTGGAGCCAATAACCAATAGTTCAAACAGGAGCTCTGAATCAGAATCAAAACAAAGACTCCTCTGCACCAGCCCAACCTGTTTATGCAGTGATTACAGAGACTCCTCAAAACCCTACTGCCAGTGCCTCTGGAGGAGAAAGCTTGAAGGATTATTTATCCAACTCAGTTGCAAATATCAAAAAAGAGTTGATGGATGTGATTACAGAGCAGTTGCAGACACTGAAAGTGAATACCGCTGGCATATCCAACGTTGTAGGAGCAGGAAGAGATGTGATGTGGTCAAATACTTGGTATGATAAGTGTCATCAAGCAGGGCATTTAGCCACTGAATGCACACAAAAGTCAATAGTCCTTGGAGCTTTCTGCTCCTACTACCTTAGGAAGAACCACACAAAGGATATTTGCTCTCTAAAAGAGATGCATGATAGGAGAAGGAAGGAAGAAGATGCAAGATTCAACTTGCTAGAATCCAAAATGACAACACAAGATATTGGACCCAAGCCTAGAGAGTTTGGTCCTAATTTCGGTCCAAGGAGATTTCCCTCCCAAAGTTACAGAGGAAGATAGTCTGGTGGTGGTCAGAGATCAGAAGTGGAGTGTTACAGATGCGGAAAAAAGGAACATATTTCACCAAATTTTCCAAATCCCACAAGGTCACTGGATTACAAACCCTTATGCAGTCGATGCAAAGGAGAAGGCCACACTACAAAAGACTGTCCAAGCCCAGCCCCAGTGAAAAACAGTGTTACTGATAATCCGTCCAAGGCCCAAGAGCCTACCTCCAATTTAGTGGAATTGGAAGTTGCTGCCATCACACGTTCAAAGAAGAAGGAACCACCTATCCAGAAAGAAAATAATCCTCCTACCAGAACAGTGAAGTTCAATCTTCCAATAAAAGAACAGAACAGAACAGAGCCTAACAGTGCCGTACAGAGCATTACAGTGCCACAGTGTAATATATCAAATATTAAAAATTCATGGGAATATTTTTTTTGTCGGCACACGACGGTTCGTGCTGGAGGGGGAGAGGGATTTAGAAAGGTCAGCAAGCTCCTCGCTGGAGCTTGCTTAGCCTCAATGGCCATGCCTCATGACACGAAGGGAGAGGGAGGATCCCCTCCCTCCCCTATTTAACAGAGAGGACTGCTGCCGTGCAAAAAAAAAAGAGGAACGGAGGACGCCGTCGTGTTGGGGAAAGAGAGAATAGTGGAGCTGTGTGGAGAGAACGTGAAGAGGAGGGCTGCCAAATGCCCTGCGCTGCCGCCTCATCGCCACTCCATCTAAACCAGGGTCGTACCGTTAGTCCTTGTGCCCTAGCCGCTAGTCTCGCTGCCAGTCCTAGGCCACCGAACCCCCCCTGCAACCTCAGTCCGACATCGACAGACGGCCATATCACCCCTCACACGTGGAAGCTTTAGAAGCTTCCTGGGGGGAAAGCTTCTAAAGGGCCATCTTAGCCCCCTTTCACCCCCGTGCTAAAGCCCCTTTCCCCTTTTCCTTGGAGCCCCCCCCTAGTTTTCATCCTCTTAACACGCTTTAAGCCCCCCTTCTTGTGTTTAAAAAAAAACCATTTTTCCCCCTGCCCCGTGTTTAATCCCCTAACCCCCATCCCTTGGCTTCGGGGTCACCCTCACCCTCCCTGTTTTATAAACCTTTAGCTTTTTCTTTTTCTTGGGTGTTGGAACCCTCGTATCTAAACCCTTAAGCCCCTTTTCCTCTGGGTGTTGGAACCCCTGTGTCTAAACCCTTAAGCCCTTTCTGTGACATATTGAAAACCCCCCCGTGTGTAAAATTCCTTATCTCCCTTCCCTTGTGACATATTGAAGACCCCCCCCCCCCCCCATGTTTAAAGCTCATAAGGCCTTTTCCTCCTTAGCCTTCCCATGCTTCCCGTGAGCTTTGAAAACCCCGTGCTTTAACCATCTATAAGCCTTTTTCCTTGGGCTTTATAAGTCCCTTTTCCCCCAAAAGTACTAAGGCCTTAAAAGGTCTTATTACCCCCTCCTCGTGGTTAAACCCCTTAATCATTCCTTGCCCTTTTCAAAATACCCTTGGGACTTTGGTTTTCCCCCACTCAGAAAAGAGAAGAAGAGTGTTGAAGTGCAAGGGAGCGACGGTGGAATTCCAAGGAGAAGTTGTAAAGCTGCTTCCACGTCTGAAAAACTACAATTGCGATGCCTCCTAAGAAAGTCCAAGGCGTAGCCGCGGGAGGGTAATCTCCGGCCATCCATGTGGATATCTCACCCCAAACCTAGGTTTTCCTTCTTAATTGTTATTTGATATTGTTGTAATTCAAACATGAAAGGTTAATTATTAGAAATAGGATATATTTTCGTCCTAGTTGTTCATGACGAAGAAAAGTAGTCATCAATACGTTTAATGAAACATGCAAAATAAAGAAAGCATAAAAGCATTTCTAGCAAATAGCTTATGCATTGAAATGAATTATTAGATTAGATTATTATCCATTAAAATAGTATACTTCGGTGAAGCCTAGAAGTATAAACTGCATCTCGCACTATTAAACCATATTGCAATGAATCATCATGGAAAGTGCAAAGCATGAAACGACTTTTACGATGCATAAACTTTATGAAATTATCATTGTCAACTACATAAATTAGCAAGAAAAAGGTTACTTATTTAGCATGAATATTGTTCGCAAAGAAAAGGGAAGATTAGTTGAAATTAACCTAACCTATGCCTAACCTCAAACTGATAAGTTAGGGTTGAAAAATCACTTTACGCATAGTCAACGAATCATGTGGAAGTAATCTCGAAATTATCTTCTAGAATTAAGCAAGTTGACATAAAACTTAAAACACCTAAGCTGCGAAATACTCGTTGGGAATGAGTTAAATTCCAAGAAACACCTATACATTAAACACTTGCCCACATTCACTGAATATAGGGACTGTGAATTGTAATCGTAAAAGGAACTAGGGTTTGTCCCTGAGAATCTTACAAAGATGAAGCCTGGAAACCCTAGGTCTAATGACGTCAGCTTAAAGAACCTGAAATAGATTGTTTTGTGACTCCATAGTCTCATAATTCGATGCAGCACTTGAGCAACAAGTGCGGAGTCATATGATCTTGTGATTGGATCACAAGGGAATGGCCAAGTTCTTGCAACGAAGTTGGCATGTCCTTACGCAAGTTATCTTGCAAGAGGATGAATAATCATCCTAATTTAGTGGCCCTTTTTTTGAGTAAAGAAGATTGATTGGAAACTAAGGACCACCCAATAAACTGAAGTACCCAATGAACTTAAGGTTTGACCAAGTTGGGTTAATAGGGTACGCCCTAACCCAGGATATAGGGGATCTTGCCAAGTTTCAAGTCATCTCGGATCGAGTGCTGGTTGCATTCAAAAGGAAGGATTCATTCCTTAGCAGTTTGCCAACAACAAAAACAATCAATGGAAATGTTTGTGCTTGCTACAGATTTTAGAGCATTGTTTAGCTTTGTTTGATCAATGAATTAAAAGATAAAATGGATATCTATACTTCAGGTTGAAGTCCTGAAGGGAGAGGCAGCTTCAGTTACCCTCGACTGCGTGCCTCACCCTAACCAAGGGGGTTGTTGACCACGCTGGGAAAGTGGACCAAACCCACCGCGAGAGGTCTCTCCGTTGAGTGCTACTTGGAGTAGGAGGATGCTTGGGTGCTAGGGGGGCTCTAGCCGTAAATCCCTCGCCTTCCGGGTCCTGTACAAGAGGCTAACGTGACTCGGGATTGGATCTCGAGGCCAACAGACTAGTCTACGGGCGGAAACTTGGAATAGTGATCCCTGTGGATTGCCGGATAGCCTTCGGGCGGATTGTGGATAAGCCTACGGGCTAGACTCTTTGTATTTCAAAGATAAATATGATAACCTGTTAATAAGGAACTTGTCTGGCATTGTTTTTCTATGTCAAGTGATAAGATTACGTGAAGGAACCAGTGCCTAACGGGTTAATTAAAGAAGCTGGTTGATACATGTCCAACTAATGTGTTAGGTAATTAAATAACTAAAACAACCCAAGGAAAGTGCGGAGGATGGGCCATAGGTCCATCCTACGGATGGGTGGTCCCGGTTGGCCGAGAACTTTTCTCAAATCACGACGAACAACAAAATCGTTGACCTAGAGTTACGATTAAACCCGATTTATGCTGTTTTAGGGGAACGAAATGGGACTATGCCTTATGGCAGAGAGGTTGAGCTTTGCATCCCTCTCATTTTCCATTCTCCTTGAACCAAGTGTAGCGTGAATCCGCTTCGAACTTGGCGTTTCTGCATAATGTAGTTCACTTGGGTCTGACGCTAGTTGCTATTAGGAAATGACCAATTAGGAAAACCCTAATTTAGGTCGATCCTAAGTGGGAATGGCTGGAATACTTCCGCTATGTGGCAGACGTGGAAACCCCTAGATCGCAAACCCCATAACATTCTATGGGAGTGCCGAGCGGAGCTTTCTAGACATCCTTTCCAATGGACTGCTAAGATGTGTCCTGGATGATACTAGTGGACACGTGATAGTTGGTATGAGAGCCGACCAACAACAGAATTGTTTTAATGAAATCTTAATAAGATGAAGTAAAGCAAATGTTGATGTCCAAATATTTCCTTACCTTCAATGCTATCTTGCAGAATTACAAAGCGTGGAACAAGTTCTTAGTATTTCGAATCATGTTTATGACTGCAATGCATTCTCCGCATTACCAATAAATGGTTGGGATGATGAACATCCTGGAGCAAATCTATAATCCATCACCTTTGTACATTGAACGAAGATGGACGGGTGCTTCAGGAATCTACTATATAGCCGCCCACTAATTTGCTTATTTACAAACCAACCTAAAGAGGATCAAGTGGTTAGAAGACCTGAAAGTCGTGAAGCTGTTCATTTTTGTGGAAGCTTACGTAAACTCAACTTTACATATTCGAGGTTGGAGGGTTGAGATGACCTCATATGTATATGAGGAAGTAACCCGCCGACAGGATTAAAGTGTTGGGCCGCCATGAGAAGTATGGATTCCAATGGAAAGGATATCCTGAACTTCCAATTACTTTACCGATTTCTGAAGATCCATGACCCGAAACCATACTATTATATAGTTGCTGTAGATAAATGTAATACAACGTTGTTCTCCCCAAACTAAATGTAACTGTGGGAAGGGTCAAGTTTCTTTTCAAAACTCTGAAAGGGAATTAGTCACAACTCAAGGTGAGGCGTGAGTGCCAAGAATCCAATTGGCCAAAGTATCTCGTATCATAAAAGGAGTCAGAAAAGGATTACCTGTCTAGTTGATCAAACTCAACAAGTTAGATCAAAGGCAAAAGTCTCATGAAGGACCTTCTTGGCTAAAGGAATACATGGACATATTCCCTGAAGAGTTGATTGAACTTCCGCCTCAAAGAGAAGTGGATCATGAGATTAGATTAGTACTAGGAGCTGCGCCAATTGCAAAGAGACCTTATAGAATGTCCATACCAGAAGCAACTGAGCTGAAGGAACAACTCAAACAACTACTAGATCACGGCTACATCCATCCTAGCAGTTCACCATGGGGAGCTCTAGTACTATTTCAGAAAAAGAAAGATGGGACACTTCGACTATGTATTGATTACCGAGGATTGAATCAATCAATGGTCAAGAACAAGTACCCTATCCCTAGAATAGATGAACTTCTTGATCGTCTTCAGGGTGCAAAGATCTTCTCCAAAATTGATCTCAGGTGAGGTTATTATCAAATAAGGATCAAGGAAGAAGATATCCCAAAGATAGCCTTCAATACAAATATGGGCACTTTGAGTTCCTAGTTATGTCATTCGGGCTTACGAATGCACCTGCCACCTTCAACAGGTTAATGCAGGATATCTTTAGGCCATATCTTGATGATTTCGTACTTGTCTTCTTCGACAACACTTTAGTCTATTTCAAACAGGAAGAAGATCAAGAACCCCAACTTTGGATTGTCCTTGAGACAATGAGGGCACATAAGCTGTATGCTAAAATGAAGAAGTGTGCATTCTTCAAGCGTCAGATTGAATATTTGGGATTCATAGTATCAGTTGAGGGAATCTCAAATACCAACATCTATCAAGGAAATATGTAGCTTTCTTGGATTGACAGGATGGTATAGGGTCTTCATCAAAAACCATGCCTTGATTGTAGCACCCTTGACGGACTTATTGAAGAAGCAAACTTCCATTGCATGGTCAACTCCTGAACAAAATAGCTTCGATAGATTAAAAAAAAGTTTGGTATCAGCACCTATTCTAAAACTTCCAGATCTCAATAAGGAGTTCGAGGTAGTAACTGATGCTAGCATACTTGCCTTGGGGTGTGTACTCATGCAGGAAGGTCATCCAGTAGCATACTCTTCAAGGAAATTGAAGAGTCATGAAAAGAATTATGCTACGCATGATCTGAAATTGCTAGCTGTCATCCATGCTCTAAAGCTTTGGAGACACTACCTGTTGGGTAACAAGTTTACTCTAGTAACTGACCATAAGAGTCTCAAATGGATCTTTACTTAGAATGAGCTCAACATGAGGCAACGTCGGTGGATTGAAGTGTTGGAGGAGTATGACTTTGAAATCAAGTCCCGACCAGGAAAAGAGAATGTAATTGCCGATGCACTTAGTCGCAAGGCATTCCTTAATTCCCTAATCTTGCAAAACCCATCAATAGCTAGATCTCTAGCTACAAAAGTATCTATGCTAAACAATCCAATGCTTGAGTTAGCTAGAGAGGATGCATGCCATGATCCGGCCTACCACACAATGCTAAGGGAGATCTCTATCAAAGATCAGAATCAAAAGTTGCATTCTAAGTATCATGAATTTTCTATCAATAATGGACTTGTCTACTATAGAAGAAGGCTGTGTATACCAGCAAGCCAGTCACTTAAGTAGAAGATATTGTGGGAAGCTCATGATTCCCCTTTCGCAGGACATCCTGGCTATGCCAAGACTCTTAATGCAGTCAAGAAGAGCTACCATTGGGAGAGGCTCAAAGGTGACGTTCTGAAATATGTCACCGAGTGTTTGTCTTGCCAACGTATCAAAGCCGAACATGTCAAGATGCTAGGGAAACTGCAACCTCTTGACATCCCCCAAATGAAATGGGAATTCATCAGTATGGATTTTGTTGTAGGCCTACCCCAAGTTCAAGGAGGATACAACTCCATCATGGTTGTGGTTGACATGCTTACTAAGGTTGCACATCTTATTCCAATAAAGACAAACTATAAAGTCTCAAACATTGCAAGATTGTTTATCAAGGAGATATTCAAGATACATGGGTTACCTAGAAGAATCATTAGTGATCGTGATTCTCTCTTCACATCACACTTCTGGAGAGCTATCTTTGAAGCTATTGGGACTCAACTCTGTTTTAGCACTGCCTACCATCCCCAAACGGATGGCCAAACAGAGTGAGTAAATCAAGTAATCGAGGATATGCTTAGGACATACTGTTGTCGAGAGCCAAAGAGGTGGATTCAATACTTGCCTTTGGTTGAATTTGCCTACAATGCTTCTTACCAACAAAGCATTCAGATGACCCCTTTCCAAGCATTGTATGGTCATGACTGTTGAAGTCCCCTAAAATTTTCAGATCCAACCTTAAGGATTGAAACTTCAAGGCAAATGTTGGAAGAGATGGATGACCAAATAAAGTCAATAAGACAGGACATCCAAGTGGCCAAGGATAGACAGAAGGCATACACGGATTTGAAGCATCAAGATAGAGTCTTCAAAGAAGGAGACATGGTCTTCATTCACATACGCCCTAAAAAGAGTTCCCTATCCTTAGGTGATTACAAGAAGCTAAGTCCAAGGTATTGTGGACCGTACAAGATCCTCAAATGCCTAGGACCTAATGCTTACCGATTGCAACTCCCTGAGAACCTAAAGGTTCACAATCTATTCCATATCAACCTATTTAAGAAATATGTACCTAATCCTAACCATGTACTTGACGATCAACAAGTTGTAATGCCTAGTCAAGGAGTCCTTGAACTAAGGCCTAATAGGATCTTAGATGTTAGGGAGAGACAATTAAGATCCAGAACCCTGAGAGAATGCCTCGTCCAGTGGAAAGATTATCCCAAAGAGGATGCCACTTGGATAGATGAAGGCACACTCAGCCATCAATATCCCTAGTTTATCTCGAGATGAGGTCATCTTGATTCCTCTAAGGGGAAGAGAATGTAATATATCAAATATTAAAAATTCATGGGAAATTTTTTTCCATCGGCGATGTTCGTGCTAGAGGGGGAGAGGGATTTAGAAAGGCCAGCAAGCTCCTCGCTGGAGCTTGCTTAGCCTCAATGGCCATGCCTCATGACATGAAGGGAGAAGGAGGATCCCCATCCCTCCCCTATTTAACAAAGGGGGCTGCTGCCATGTGAAAAAAAAGAGGAATGGAGGACGCCATCGTGTTGGGGAAAGAGAGAATAGTGGAGCCATGTGGAGAGAACGTGAAGAGGATGGCTGCCAAATACCCTGCGCTGCCACCTCGTCGCCACTCCATCTGGACCAGGGCCATCCCGTCAGTCCTCGCGCCCCAGCCGCTGGTCGCTACCAGTCGTAGGCCACTGAACCCCCCCTGCCACCTCAATCTGCCGTTGACGGATGGCCATATTACCCCCTCCCACGTGGAAGCTTTAGAAGCTTCCTGGGGGGGAAGCTTCCAAGGGGCCATCTTAGCCCCCTTTCACCCCCGTGCTAAAGCCCCTTTCCCCTTTTCCTTGGAGACGCACCCCCCGGTTTTAATCCTCTTAAGGCCATTTCACCCCTCCTTCTTGTGTTTTTTTAAAAAAACCCTTTTTCCCCCTGCTCCATGTTTAATCCCTTAAACCCCCATCCCTTGGCTTCGGGATCACCCTCACCCTCCCTGTTTTATAAACCTTTAGCATTTTTGTTTTTCCTGGGTGTTGGAACCCCCGTATCTAAACCCTTAAGCCCCTTTTCCCCTCGGTATAGGAATCCCCGTGTCTAAACCCTTAAGACTTTTCCGTGACATATTGAAAACCCCCCCGTGTGTAAAATTCCTTATCTCCCTTCCCTTGTGACATATTGAAGACCCCCCCCCCCCCCCCCCCCCCCCCGTGTTTAAAGCTCATAAGGCCTTTTCCTCCTTAGCCTTCCCATGCTTCCCATGAGCTTTGAAAACCCCGTGCTTTAACCATCTATAAGCCTTTTTTCTTGGGCTTTATAAGTCCCTTTCCCCCCAAAAGTACTAAGGCCTTAAAAGGTCTTATTACCCCCTCCTTGTGGTTAAACCCCTTAGCCGTTCCTTGCCCTTTTCAAAATACCCTTGGGACTTTGGTTTTCCCCCACTCGAAAAAAAGAAGAAGAGTGTTGAAGTGCAAGGGAGCGACGGTGGAATTCCAAGGAGAAGTTGTAAAGCTGCTTCCACATCTGAAAAACTACAATTGCGATGCCTCCTAAGAAAGTCCAAGGCGTAGCCGCGGGAGGGTCATCTCCGGCCATCCATGTGGATATCTCACCCCAGACCCAGGTTTTCCTTCTTAATTGTTATTTGATATTGTTGTAATTAAAACATGAAAGGTTAATTATTAGAAATAGGATATATTTTCATCCTAGTTGTTCATGACGAAGGAACTTAGTCATCAATACTTTTAATGAAACATGCAAAATAAACAAATGGTTGCCAAACAATAGGCATACATTTCCCTAACATCCGGGCATCAAACGGGACCAATCAGGCATCAAATGACAATGCCAAATAAGTTGTAGCATCAAATGTCAGTGTAACACTGTCATAAACTGCTTGTGGACTGTTATGACCGCAAGGCAGGATACTCCATGTGATAATAGACTCCTTAATAGGCATAATAGGTGGCTGCCCATATATGAGTTCAACAGATATATAACCTGTTACTGCACTATGGATAGTTCTATCAGCCCATAACGCAAATGGAAGCATTTTTGGCGATTCTCTCATCTTCTCTACAAGACTTTGCCAAAGCTTTGAGAATCGATTGATGACCTCTTTCACTCTTACCATTGCCTTCAGGATTGTAGGCTGATGTAAGAAATAGCTTGATTCCTAATTGAGCAAAGAAATGGCGAGCCTCATCGGCATCCAATTCTCCTCTATCAGCAGTTACTTTGGCAACATAGCCATACCTGCAAAACACTTCTTCAAGTAAAAATCTACAAACAACTTGAGTGGACTTTGTTGTCAAGGCTTTTCCTTCCACCTGATTTGTGAGATCTTCTCTAGCAAGCACTAGATATCTCATGTTCCGAATTCCTATAGGCATGGTTACTAAATAAATAACCCATCTGTAATGAATAGATAAAGGAAATGTAGGTTGAAGCCCATCTCTATCATTAACCATAGAGTACATTTGACAAACATGACAAGTCTCAACAAAATGCTCAATGTCTTTATACATGTTTTGCCACCAAAATTTCTCTTTTATTTTGGCAAAAGTGCCCCATATGCCTCCATGGCCAGCCAATAGGCTTTCATGAAATTCTTGCATGACGTATCGTTGAGTCTTCTTGTCTCCTAGGACACGAACAGACACTCCTCCTTTCTTCTTCGCATGCCTCCAAAGGTAGCCATCTTTGAGAAATAAGCCATAAGCCTTTCTCCTAATTCTCTTGAACTCTTCATTAGTAACCTTCCTTTTTTGTCATAGTGCTCAAGAATTGGCGAATTTTTAGCCAATCATCTGCATAATATTCTTTCTTCAAATGAGAACAAACTAAAACAAAACATTGAGCATGCTATCTTTTAGCTGCCCATCGTCCTTCCATGGTTGTTTCTTCTTTCTTTGCTGTTGTAAATTTTGTTACAGTAGCTGTACCTACTATACTTTCCATAATTAATTATGTACCTACATTTATGGCAGATGTACCATCATTAAGAACAGCTGTACTTACTGTTTTTAGATTTGAATCTATAATTACAGCATCATTTTCGACAAATATAGACTTTCTTTCTTCCTCATCCATCATCTCTTCTTCATCTTTATATCTAGCACGCGACTGGATTATCTCTTCCTGCAATATGTTTCAAATCAAGATTTAAGGATTTAATATAGTCTATCCATCTTAGCATAGCTATGTCAGGAGTGGAACAGTTGGCATACATGCCCAAGAGTGGAAGACAATCTATTTCAACTACTACATGTATGCCCATGAAGTACTCCCAATCACATTTCAATGCAGTTACAACTCCCCAAAGTTCTCTTTTAATTTGAGCATACCTTCTTTGATGCTCATTAAGAACCTTAACTCCAAAGAAGATTGCATATCTGTTACCCTCAAGATCATCTTGACTGATAGCCCATCCTATCCCAATAGGACTTGTGTCAACCATGAGTATGATAGGCTGTCCATTAGAGTAATCAGCCCTCTTCAAGGTGGGGGCTGAAATCAGCAATTTCTTTAATTTTCGAATAGCTTGAGTATGCTCTTTTTCCCACATAAACCTTTGGCCTTTTCTTAACAGTTGATAAAGATTTTGAGCAACATGAGCAAAGTGTGGGATCCAAACAAGATAGAAAACACACGCTCCAAGAAATTTTCTCACCTTCACAACATTTGTGCATATTTCTTGCATTTTGCTAATAGCATCAATCTTGATTGGAGAAGGCTTTCGGCCATATGGGCCACACACATGCCCAACCACAAGAACTTCTTTAACTCCAAAAATAGATTTAGCTCTTAAAAGAGTAAGATGGGCTTCTTCCAGTTTAGAAAAGATTTGAATACAATCATTAATATGATCGGAAACAAACTTGCGGCATCCAAGCTCATTGAGCTCTTCATTCTTCTCATGAATTTCACATCCTTTGATCGGTACATCATTAAGGAAAGGAAGAGTCAGTTGGGGAATATAATCTCTCAATACTTTATGCATGGCATTCATCATGTGAGCCACTGAATTTTTAGCTCCTTGGGGTAGCATACACATGCTGACTAAACCAAGAGGCGTCTTCATTGTGGTAATGTCTTGGCTCTCCAAAGCAAGCTGAAATTGGTTATAGCCCGAATATAAATCACCCATGGAATAAATTGCTCCACCTGCAAAAGCCTCAGCAAATTCATCAACAATTGGCCCCAAACCAACATTTCTAATAGTGACTTTATTGGCAGGCTCTAAATCTTGAATGAATCGCAAAGATCCATTCTTCTTAGGCACGGTAAACCATCGATTAGAATACGGAGCTAAAGATGGCTCCAATATTCACATCTTTATCTTTTCATTTAAAAGCTCCAGTAACTTAAGAAAATGAGTCCTTAGTACCGGAATCGGTTTAAGATTCCAAAGGATGTGTGGGACCATAAGCCACAACACTTGGATCCACACAGCCAATTTCATGAGGCTGAAATGAAAAAGCTTTTCCATGTTTCTTGCATAAAGGCTTGCTTTTCAGTTGGCAAGATAAAAGAGTCTTCACCAAGTTTTAGCTCCTGTAAGCTTTCAGCTATAAATTGGTGACCAATATCTTTCGAGTCACAAAGACTTGGCTATTTGGATGCTCTTTCAACCAGTCCCTCACTTTCGAAAGGTAGAGGAGTTGCCACCGGCTTAACCTTCTTGTCAACTGTCTTGTACTTCATTTCTACTCTTGCCTCATCCCTGTTTGGCTATCCAAAAGCTTCATGATCAATAAATTCTTAAATTATGTCATAAATATCCAATGTGCATACCTGTATGGACTGATTTTAAGCCTGATTTTCTGCATGAACAGCTGCATGTATTTTGGCCAATGCATCATTGTGAATCAGCCCATAAAATAATCCTGAAATCTCTTCATTTTCAGCCAAAACATCAACTTGCTTCAGCTCCCGTTCTACATGACATAAATGCTTTCTTTCAGCCCTATTCATGGCTGAAAATTATTTATAACAGCCCACACTGTTGGTCGTAAATACCTGCAGGTCAGCTTTTGGCATAGCCCCCTTTACATGTGGAGGCAAATTTTTATGACATGAAGCATTGCCATAGTCTCCACTCACAGCAGTGCAACCCAAAAACCCTTAAATTCTCGGGCATTAGGAGGCACAGGATGATCTCTCAATCGATCTCTATTTCGGTGATGATTTACACATACAGTCAGAAATTGAACAGCTTTGTCATTATCCTTACTTCTTATCTAAGCATATGATGAACCATCATCAAGGGCATTCATCTCCAAACAAGACTTAGAAATAAAAGGTTGACCAAGAATGATAGGATAGCTACAAGAATCTTGAACAAAGAAATGAAATTCATCTTTTACATTACCAATAGTAACCCGTACATAAGGACATGCTGCATAGAGATCACCAAAAGAATTATTGGTTGCTTTCATGCGCCATCCCGAGTCCACATCTATGGGCCATCCACCATTCGCATAGAGACTTCTTGACATGACATTGATCTCCGAACCATGGTCTATAAGGGCAATGCATGGAGTCTCTCTTTCTCCAATCTTGACAACGGTTTCAGTGGTCGCCCTTGACCAATGAGTATGGGAGTATTGACTACTTGGAATAAAATGAGCATCAATCCCTTCTTGCATGTTGTGAAGATGAGCTTCTTTTTTATGCATGGGTTGCTCTTTGGATTGAGAAGACCCCTCCATAACATTCTCTGCAATAGCTTCTTCAATTTCAACTTCATAGATGTCTTCATCTTTGGCTTCTATGACTGTAATCAATTCTTTGATTGCCTCCAATCGAATCCCTTGCGTATTCAGCTTCTCTTCATCCTGCAAATACACATGAAGATCTTGAAAAAAAGCATGCACAGATTCTTCAATTTCTTCACCAACATATTGTCTTTTTCATTTAATTACATCAATTAGTACATCATGAGATCCTCGTTTTGCAATTTTGAGAATTTCACCCAATGTAAATTCAATTTTGCTTCCAAGAATCCTTTCTTCTAGGATCTGCTTGAGATCCATCGCAGTCTCTATGTCTGACTGCAGCTTGTAGCTGGGATGTTTACATTTTCTCTTTCCTTCCGTCTTCTTTGCTTGTGGGGTATTTTCCATATCATGCTCTCGTAGTGGTGGTGGATTTTCAGCAGCCTTCTACTGATCCGGTTTACTTCTTGTCACATGTTTGATTGGCCCCGATGAGGAGGGACCAGTAACATCTTCATCTCTTCTTCTCTTTTCTTCTACCATAGCTTCTTGATTATTGATTTCAGCCAACCGAGCGAAAGCTCAAAATGAATCAACCAGCTCAATCCATCCGGTTCTTCCTTTCATGCATTGACTGGCAGTAGTTAAATCATATTTGAATGCCTTGCCTCGTTCCATGCGATCTAAGACCTGCATCATCCACACTTTAGATTTTACATCAGCTTTACATGCTTTAACAATTTCATTAGTTGGCTCAATTTTGTAGCCCATAGGTAGTTGTATCAACAGCTGCATGGGCTGTTCTTGTAGCCAAATCCTCGAATCTTTTCTTTATGCCACCATTACCAAAATTTGGCTCAAGAGGAAGCCCAATTTTGGTCTCATGAATTTTAGCATCCTTCCAAAAGACTAATTTTTGTGCCTCATCTTCACGAAATGCAATGCACTCCCTCTTATCATGCTATAGGCTATCAAACCAGATACAATGTCTTTTGAAGCCTTCTCCTATGGGTCTTTGGGTAGTTGTCCGTCCTCTTTCTTCCACTTTCACATCAAGCCTTTGCACCTTTGAATTAATCTCCGTTAGATTAAGATGGAGATCTCCCATGCTCTTGATCAGCTCGTCGATAACATCCTTCTTTGGAGGTGGAACAGCAAGATTTCTTGGTTGCTCGGCCATAGAGATAGGAGGTCGAGATACATGAACATGCTCTTTTATGGACTCAGATGGTGTAGAGGTAGACCCCCACCTTAGGTGCATCCACTCTCTCCGAGCAATCATATTAACTGCTTCAGTGACATTACCCCAAGCAGTCTTCAATCCCATCTCAGAGTTAGGATCTTCAAGCCGATCAGTTACCTTCTCTTGAAGAAAAGGATCCGCAGCTGTCAAAAACAATTCAATCTTCTGGCTCTCCATACTCTGTTGATCATCAGGATCTAGCTGAGCAAATTTGCTTTCAAATTCGCGGTGAAAAGCAGTGGCAGTTAGTCCCTTATTGGGCTTTTCAACCCATTCAGTGAAGATTTTCTTTGTCATGAGGCCAGAGTCTTCAAGAAAGAATTCTTCTCGAAGAGCCTTCTTGAATGGAGACCATCTTGCATCTTTTTTAAAAAGACCATGAATCCGGTCCTGGAGGCCATGCACGGCCAAACGGGCAAAGTATCGGCTCCAAGCATGATGAGGGACCCCAAAGAAGACCATCTTGTTAGTATAGAGGTGGATAAAAGAGGACACATTTTTCCCATTAAATTTCTTGAGCTCCTGCCCAAGCTTTAATGGCAGCAGCATCATTTTGATCTTCGTCTTGTCTCCATTGTTGCTGCAGTTGCATCTGTTGTTGAAATTGCAATTGTTGTTGTTGGTTCTCTTGCATCAGCTGAATCAACTGCTGCAAGGCATCTCCTCCCACACTCAACACAATATTAATGAGTTTGGGAATCTCCCAATTCCCCTTTTTTGAATACTAAAAAGGTCACACCCGAATAACATGCATGTAAGTTTCTCAAAACCATATGATGTGACCTATCATTGAAAAGTGCTTAAAAATTGGAATTTATTGAACTATAGAGCGCTTCATTTGGAGTTATAGTGTTCAAGTTATGACAAATCCAAAGGTTTGACCACGTGTCCTAAACTTATGGGAAATTTCCATATTCCCCAATATGGTGTTACTTGATGATTCTCCCATTGTACTTTCTCTTCTGCCGCCAACCTTTCACGTCGGGTTCACCACTGTCGTGATGTTGGGGGTCGAAGGTCTACCACCGAGGTTTAGAGCAGAAGAGGAGTGAAGGATTCAAGGTCAAGGGAGAGAGAAAAGAAAAGGGTTTGATTAGTCTTGGGTTTTAGAGATGATTCAGTTGGAGAAGAAGACCACAAGCTTTTTCATATATTTAGCATACATGAATGGTTTCAAAGACTTTAACTTGATCACGTTAAATGCGTATGAGGTAAATAGACCAATACATGTAGAGATTTTATCTCAGACTTAATCCAAATACATATTTCAAATGCAAGTCCAAATGGTTTCAATTTCATGAATGCCAATGAACAGCAACTCCAAGATACAAGTATTTGAGTGGTAGACTCCACTACTTCCAAGACATAAACCAAAAACTCTTGAAATGCACTAACAAAGCTTTCAATTCACTTCACACTTGTTTTATAACAGTAATTCCCAGCCCATAAACAAGCTCCAAAAATGCACATAAACTCAAGAATAAGCCTCTCTAATCACTCTCAAATGAAGCCCTCATGTTTAGAGGTCAATACCATCACTTGCATTCACATAGATCACTTGATTTCCCATTAAGAAGACAAGAACAATGAGCCGCCCTGTTTATGACAGATTTTAGCAATCCAAAACAGCCCCATACACCTCCAAGATCTCCCTTTTACTTTCCCCAAAGTCACTCAAGTACTTGGGCACAAGAGGGGCTTCAATGGTCCATGAATACGGTAAGAGAATGGAAGAAGACATACATAAGAGCAGGCTGAATACTTTATCTCTGTTTTCCCCTTTTATGGACTGTCATAACACTCATTTTCATGATACCAAATGGATGGGCAAAAAAGACTCCCACCTTCTTTGTTTGTATCTCCTCTCTTTCTTCAGTTTGCTCTCTGTTTGCATGCTTTGGAGCATGCACCATAGCCTTTAGCTCTCCCTCCTTCTACCACAGGTGTGCATGCCCGAAAATTGCGCCGAAAAATGTGGGCTGCACTTCTCTTCTGCTTCCACACAAAAATAGACCATATAGGTTACTTACAAGTCACACAAGTCCATTACTTCAGGTCCCATACAAACCAAGTGGACTTTTGGGCACTCTTCTTGATTTCCAAGCAGATATACCTCATGAACCAATGTGACATAACTTGTAAACTATCAATTACCTCCTGTTGATCAAGTAGTTGGTCTCCATAGACTTAATTTTTGTCAATTTACTTGATACAAACTGAAAATTGCATGTCAAGTTACAAAGGAACTTATGAGATTAAATGGTATCTAGGTCAAATGTTGGAAAATAATGATTGAATTATGTATGAAAGTTTCCCATGTGAATCCTAATGAAGTTTTTCTGAAAACATAAGAACTCCATGATTTATGCTATGAACAAAAAACTCTTTGACACCACTGATGCTTTTTCTTTGCCGCTCGGCACTCTCTCAGCCTGATCTACGTCCTCCATCACTCTTGCATCATCATTTGGTCTGGATTCATCACAACCCTCCCCCTTCTCTCTTGAATTGATGCATATGAACAACAGTACAAAGGAGAGAGGAGAGAGGAGAGAGAAAAACTAGATTTTAAGAATTTGATTCCCTCAATCTTATTTCATAAGATTACAACCAAAATCTTGCTCTTCTTCTATAGATCAAAGATTCATCATCATCTCTCTTGATTGTGGAGGCATGAAAAGTCACAAAAACCCCCAAATTTTGGGGTGCAAATAAAAAAACGCTCCCTCCCCCGCTTGCTCAACATGAAATTTGCATGTTTTTCCAAAGTTTCATTTAAGAGAGAATGCAACATGGAAAATCAAGAACAAACAAAATCAAGCACTTTCTCCAATCATTTTCCATAAAATAAAAGAACAGCTCACTTACACATAAAAACCGTGATTCTGAGACTCATATCTCGTAGATGGGAGGTCGCTAATGCTTTTTCTTTGCCGTTGAGCACTCTCTCAGCCTGATCTATGTCCTCCATCACTCTTGCATCATCATTTGGTATGGAATCTTCATCACAACCCTCCCCCTTCTCTCTTGAATTGATGCATATGAACAACAGTACAAAGGAGAGAGGAGAGAGGAGAGAGGAGAGAGAAAAACTAGATTTTAAGAATTTGATTCCCTCCATCTTATTTCATAAGATTACAACCAAAATCTTGCTCTTCTTCTATAGATCAAAGATTCATCATCATCTCTCTTGATTGTGGAGGCATGAAAAGTCACAAAAACCCCCAAATTTTGGGGTGCAAATAAAAAAACGCCCCCTCCCCCCACCTGCTCGACATGAAATTTGCATGTTTTTCCAAAGTCTCATTTCAGAGAGAATGCAACATGGGAAATCAAGAACAAAAAAAATCAAGCACTTTCTGCAATCATTTTCCATACAACAAAAGAATCGTTTACTTACACATAAAATGTAATATTTTCGCATGAAATATTAATGAATTTTGACCACTACTACGCCCCGCACAAAAGCCATTCTAAGACATCTCTTGCAATGGAATAATGATAGTGGCTAAGTCCTTACCCCGCGTGCTTCAATAAACAACTCACCGCATCGAGCGTAGGAGACCGAGGCTAAAAACCCGCAAGACCGCACAAGAACACCCTTCATGGGAAGGGCATATGGATAATGGTTAAAATTAGGGAAATTTTTTTTAATTATTTACCCCGTCCCCTCAACTGATGAATGGCATGGGAGAGGAGTGTGAGAGGAAGTGTGAGAAATCCTTGTGAGGTGGAGAGCATGGGGGAGAGAGAAGGCATGTAAGCCATCCACGTGGTGGCTATCTCTCCCCCCCTTAGCCTATATAAACTTCCCCTTGGAGCTTGGGGAGAAGGGAGGGAGCGTCGTGCTGATAGAGGAAAGAGAAGACAATCGATATCCGCCAGGCTGCCATGCTACTGCCATATCTGCCACACGAGTTGCTGCTGTGCCAAATCGCCGCCTCCACTTCACCATCACCATCATCATTATCATCCCCATCTTCGTCATCGGCATCTTCATCCACTCAATTACCTTTTTCTCTCTCCATGTAAGCTTCTGATACGAAGCTTAGAAGCTTCTTGGAAGCTTCCACCAAGGGCTTCCTTAAGCCTTGTTTTCACGTGTCTTTTTGGGTTTTAAAAACCGAATTCGTAAGCCCCAACTTCTGCTCGAGGAAAGAAGTATCGGCCTAATAGGTAGTTCGTAGATCGGATAAAGGCAAGGGCGAGTTTGCGGGGTCAAGAATCTACGTCATCGATGGCCCCCAAACAAAGGACACGATGTGCATATGCAAGAGCCTCCAACCCAAGAGTACATGTGGACATCGCTACAAATCCTCATGCCCAGGTTCGTAGAGGTTTAATTCCACATAAAAGGAATGCATTAGCCATGTCTAAATTTCATGAGGAAGTTGTGAATGCAATTATTCATTCGTTTTACAAGTTTTAGTTGCATGTTGCACTTTGTTTGCATTTCCAAGTTGCAAATCCTAAGTCCATATTGCGTAGGTTTTAAAAAAAAGATGGAATTGTTTAAATGCATCCTTGATTGACCGCAAAAAAGAAAAGCGCATAAGGAATTTAGGTGATAATTTTCTACGTGTAGATTCGTATGAGATAATCGTTGTTGTCCATTGGATGTTGTCCAAGTAGTTGCATTGTATGGAGATGAAACCATGAACTTGCCTGTTGCATGCGAAGATGCTTGCATCTTAAGTTGGGTTAAGTGCCATAGAACGGATTAAGTCAATGATAGTCTTATGACATTCGTCATGCATGGACTTCTTTTATTGAAGTTTGTATTTAGGAAAAGATGCATTTAATATTAAAGCTTGAATTCAATTGCATTGAAAGGTTTGTAGACATAGCTTTTGATGTAAATCTATGTAGGTTTTATGCAAGTTATTCCCCAAATTGTCAATCATCATGATTCTAGCAAGGAAAAGAAATGGTCATTGCAAAACCTATAGTTGCATAGAAGGAAAAGTCTATGATTTGCATACTTGCATGGAATGTTGTATCTTGAATTTATTTATTTGCATCTCTTAGGAAAAGTATTTGCATCTCTTCTAAGCAAAGATGACTCTTGTCGCAAGACAATTAGATCATTTTAGGTAGACCACTTGTAATGGCATAACCCTCAAGGGATTCGTAAAAGCATAACTAGTTGCTACAACAAACACTTCAAAGTCCTAGGTAGGGTTTAGCTACGTTAAAAATTCTGCCTAGTATCGCACTTGGGATGCCAAGCCAAGTCTTTCGATCCCAAGATCCTACCACATTCACAAAATATTAGGTTTAGTTAGACACCCATACAATAACGATCTAGGGTTTTACCCTAGGGTAAATTGGCCTAATACTAGACTTCCGATTGAGTTTAGAAACCCTAGGGCCAAACGTTGTCGGCCTAGTATGGTTAGGGTTGGGTTGGGTCAAGAGGACTCACAAACCCTACATCTTGACCAAACATATTTCTTGACCAAGGAATGCCGTTTGATGGGAGAAATGATTCCCCAAGTTAGGTGCGGCACTGATTCGTGCAACAAGTTGCAATGTCACATGGCTTTGTGTTTAAATCACAAGATAGATTTGCCACTCCTTGGAACAAGGTTGGTTGGTTCTAGTGCAAGTCTAATTTGGAAGAGGATGAGTAGACATCCTGCTAAATCACCTTTCCTTGGGCCAATTTGCCAACTTAAGGGAAGTTATATATCACCTAGCAAGAAATCGATCAATCAAGTTAGGGCGATAAGGTTGCCCAGGATTTACTGTCTTAATTTGAGAGACCTAAGGTGTTTGTTAATTGGGTTAACAGGGCATGAACCCTAACACAAGGAAAAAAGAGTAAACAAACAAACCCTTAGGGATCTTGCCAAGTCACAATTGATCTCGGATCGAATGTTGGATGCATTCAAAGAGAAGGATTCACACCTTAGCAGTTGGCCAAATAAACGACCACCACTGGATTGATTGTGTTTGTACAATTAGGAGCACTGTTTATATTGCTTTGCTCAAGGAACTAAAGATGGAAAAATAATTAATGCTTCAGGTTGAAGGCCTAGAGGGAGAGGCAGCGTGAGTTACCCTTGACTGTCTACCTGACCCTATCCAAGGGGGTTGTTAGCCGCGCCAGGTATGTGGACCGAACCTGCTGCGAGAGGTCTTTCTGTGGGTGCTACTTGGAGCAGGAGGATGCTTGGGTGCCATGGGGGATCTGGCCATAAATCCCTTGCCTTGTAGTCCTGCATAAGAGGCTGACATGACTCGGGATTGGATCTCGAGGCCCTCATGCTAGTCTACAGGCGGAAACTTGGATTAGTAATCCCTGAGGATTGTTGGATTGCCTTCGGGTGGATTATGGATTGCCTTTGGGCTGATTATGGATTGCCTTCGAGCGGATTATGGATTAGCCTTCGGGCTGGATTATTATGATGTATTCCAAAGACTGATAAATAAGATCAATTGTTGAAAAGGAACTTGCTTGACATTGCTTTTCTATGTCAGTGGTTAAGTTACGTGAAGGAACCGGTGAACAATTGGCTAATTAAGGAAGCTATTTTTGCGTGTCAAACTAAATGTGGTAGGTAATTAGACAACTAAAGCAACCTCGAGGAAAGTGCAGTGGATGTGGCCATGGGACCATCCTACGGATGGGTGGTCCCGGTTGGCCTGGGAACTTTTCTCAAAGAAGTTGATAGCAAGGTAAGGATGACTTAGAATCTAGGAAGCTAGAGTCTGGATTTGTGCTATTTTAGGAGAACGGAATGGGACTATGCCTTATGAGGGGAATGGAATAGGACTATGCCTTATGGGCAAAGAGGTCGAGCTTTGCATCCCTCTTGTTTCCCATTCTCCTTGAACCAAGTGCAGCATGAATCCCCTTCGACCATGACGTTTCTATGTAAAGTAGTTCGTTTGAGGTTCGATGCTAGCTACCGTTCTAGGAATTTGACTACTAGGAAAACCCTGATTCAAGTTGGTCCTAAGTGGGAACGGTCGAAATGCTTCCACTTCATGTGGCAGAATCAGGAAGACCTAGATCACAAACCACATGACATTCCATGGGAGTACGGGGCGGCACTTTCTGGACCCTCTTCCCGATGGGCTGCTAAGACGTGTCCTATGAGTGAACACGTGGACACATTACAGTTGATATCAGAGCAAACCACCGAGGAACTAATGTTTACAAGAAAAATTAATGAGTATAAGTAGAGCAAATGTTGCTGTTAAGAACCTTTTCTTACTTACTTATCGATGCTAACCTGTAGAGTCGCAAAGCATGGAACAGATTCTTGGTTTTCCAGGTTATGTTTATGACTGTGATGCGTGCTTCGGATTATTGATGAAGGATCGATATGATGAAAATCCTAGACCGCATCTACAATCCTTCACCCCTGTATGTGGAATGGAGATGGACGGGTGATTCAGGAATCTATTACATAGCTACCCATCGACTTGCGTACCTTCAAACCAACTTGAAGAGAATCAAGTGGATGGAGGACTTAAAGATCATGAAGCTATTCATCTTTGTTGAGGCTCACGCAAACGCAACCCTACATGTCGACGGTCGAAAGGTCAAGCAAAACAAGTATGTGTACAAGGAAGTGACTCGAATAATCCCTGCCAACAGAATCAAGGTGTTAGACATTACGAGAAGAATGGGTATCAAAGGAAAGGATACCCTAATCTTCCTATGACCTATCGATTCCTGAAAATCCATGACCCCAATCCATACTATTACTCAGTTCCCGTAGCTGAATGTAACACAACCTTATTCTCCCCGAATTGATGTATCAGCTTGTTCCATCTTCCCAAGAATAATTGTACTCGAAAGGGCTATGCCCATATCAATGAAATATAATTTTTTAATCAATGATTGTCTTGACCACGAGTATTGATAAAGAAGTTAAGTGATTAGGTCACTTGGCTAAAAGCTGAACTGGACATGCAAACTAGTGTGAGAAACGTTTAGCAAGTTTTTAACGTAAAAAAATTCAATGCCTAGGCACAACCTCAAGTGTAGATCCCTAGTCCGACCCCTACACCAAGTACGGTCGTGATTCAGGAGAAGAAGTTTCTTCTCAAGCAAATCAAGCCACCAGAACCGTCCAAACTGATGCCGAGATCTGGATTGAATCCATGGAGGATTACTTTGAAGCAGTAGGTAGTACTACATTCGCCAACCAAGCGATGCTCGCCAAGCTGAAGCTTACCAACGAAGCAAGACTTTGGTGGAAGCAATGGTGCAGAGATCAAGGGATCTCGGAAGGGTCAGTTACTTTGGAGAAGCTAAAAAGAGCTGTGTGAGGAAAATATCTACCACCTGCCTACCGCAAGCAGAAGATGAATGAGTTTTATGAGCTGAAACAACTTGGTTTATCTCTTGATGCATACTATTCAAAATTCATCTCTCTTTTGAAGTATGTGCCACAAATGGATATGACACAATAGGTGTCAAACTTTTGTGCTAGATTAAACCCACCCATAAACACCCACCTCGAATCAATGCGCACGACAGACCTTCAGGATGCACTCATTTGAGCTGCGCCCATAATATAGGAGGTGCAGACTAGGCCAAGAAATAACAAGACTTGGTTTTACAAGGATCAAAACAAGGGAGTGTATAGATCCCAGGCGAAGAGAGCGCAAGGTCAAAACCAGGGACAAAGAAAGAAAGCTAGGACCAACAATGTCAATAATTTTGTTCCTACCCAAGAAAATGGCCACAATCTCTATTGCTTCCATTGCAACGAGCCTGGTCATTTCAAAAGGCAATGTCCCAAGCTTGGCGGAGGACAACGTCAAGGACCATCCCAAGGAACAATCCATGGCCAAGCAGTCGCCACCCGGGCCAGAGGGAGGACTTCCAGTGTTGCCAACAGGGAGGTGTGCAATGAAGAAGACCCGACCATGGAAGCAGACTTTGAGAGGGCGATTGTCCATGCCGCTCTCCAATTCTCGGTGATTCAGACTCCATTGGATTATCAAGGTAAAGGCTTCAAAACCTTGATTGATTGTGGCAGTACACATTCCTTTATTTCACCAGCTTGTGCAAGAAGACTAGAAATAGCCACAAAAGATGCACCTACCTTTCTTGTGGAATTAGCAAATGGTCGTGAGGTCACTTGTACTAGGCAAACTGTTAAGGTTGAATTCCTATTGGGAGGAAATTTGACTTCGATCAGATTCAGGGTTATGAACCTAGGTATCCATGAGTGTTTGCTCGGAATGGATTGGCTTAAACCTAATGATGCCCACATTCACTGTGGAAAGGGCCAAGTTTCCTTTCGAAATTCTAAAGGGGAATTGGTCAGAACTCAAGGAGAGGCTAGGAAGCCAAAAATCCAACTAGCCAAAGCATCTCGGATAATAAAAGGAGTTAGAAAGGGGCTAGCTGTCTATTTGATTAAGCTAAATAAGCTAGATCAGAATCAGGAGTCTAGTGAAGAACCTTCATGGCTAAATGAGTACGCAGACGTATTTCTTGAAGAGCTGACAGAACTTCCGTCTCAAAGGGAAGTTGATCATGAATTCAAGCTAATGCCAGGAAGTGCAACAATTGCAAAGAGACCTTATAGAATGTCCATCCCGAAAGCGATTGAGCTAAAGGAGCAACTCAAACAACTGTTAAATCAAGGCTACATCCATCCTAGCAGTTCACCATGGGGAGCTCCAGTGCTGTTCCAGAAGAAGAAGGACGGAACGCTTCAGCTATGTATTGACTACAGAGGTTGAATCAATCAACCATTCCAAGAATAGATGAACTTCTTGACTGTCTTCAAGGTGCGAAGATCTTCTCCAAGATTGATCTCAGGTCTGGATATTATCAGATAAGGATCAAGGAGGAAGATATCCTAAAGACGGCATTCAGCACAAGGTATGGGCACTTTGAGTTCCTGGTTATGTCATTCGGACTGACGAATGCTCCTGCTACCTTCAACAGGCTAATGCAGGATATTTTTAGGCCATATCTTGATGACTTTGTACTCGTCTTCTTTGAGATACCTTAGTCTACTCCAAACAGGAAGAAGATCATGAACCCTAGCTTCGCATTGTTCTTGAAACAATAAGAGCATACAAGCTTTATGTCAAGATGAAGAAGTGTGCATTTTTCAAACGACAGATTGAATATCTGGGATTCATTGTATCAACGGAAGGAATCTTAGTGGATCCAGCCAAGGTCAGAGATGTTATAGAATGGCCAACACCAACAACTATCAAAGAAATACGTAGTTTTCTTGGATTGACAAGATGGTACAGGGTCTTTATAAAAAACTATGCCTTGATTGCAGTGCCTCTAACGGATCTACTGAAGAAGCAGACACCAATTGTATGGTCAACTGTGCTAAATAATCTAGCTTTGATAAACCAAAGCAAAGCTTGGTGTCAGCACCTATCCTGAAACTTTGAGACCTTGGTAAGGAGTTTGAAGTAATAATTGATGCTAGCACACTTTCCTTAGGATGTGTGCTTATGCAAGAAGGCCATCCTGTAGCATACTCTTCAAGGAAACTGAAGAGCCATGAGAGGAATTATGCTACCCATGATCTGGAGCTGTTAGCTGTCATCCATGCTCTCAAGCTTTGGAGACACTACTTGCTGGGTAACAAGTTTACCCTAGTGATGGATCATAAAAGTCTCAAATGGATTCTTTACCCAGAACGAGCTCAATATGAGGCAACGTTGATGGATTGAAGTGCTGGAGGAATATGATTTCGAAATCAAATACCGGCCTGGAAAGGAGAATGTAGTTGTCGATGCACTCAGTCACGCAAGGCTTTTCTAAAATCTCTAATCTTGCAAAATCCATCAACAGCTAGATCTCTAGCCACAAAGGTATCCATGCCAAACAATCCAATACTTGAGCTAGCTAGAGAAGAGGCATGCCATGATCCAATCTATCAGAAATTTCTAAGGGAGATCCCCATCAAGGATCAAGACCCGAAGCTATAGGCAAAGTATCAAGAATTCTCTATCAATAGTGGACTTGTCTACTATAGAACGAGATTATGTATACCGGCAAGCCAATCACTCAAGCAGAAGATACTTTGGGAAGCTCATGACTCCCCTTTTTCAGGACATCCTGACTATGCCAAGACCCTCAATGCAGTCAGAAAGAGCTATTATTAGGAGAGGCTTAAAGGTGACATTCTCAAATATGTCACTAAATGTTTGTCTTGCCAACGTATTAAGGCCGAACATGTCAAAATGCTAGGGAAGTTGCAACCACTTGACATTCCCTAAATGAAATGGGAATTCATTAGTATGGATTTTGTTGTTGGCCTGCCCCAAGTTTAGGGAAGATACAACTCCATTATGGTTGTGGTGGATATGCTCACCAAGGTTGCACATCTTATTCCTGTTAAGACAAACTATAAAGCCTCAGACATTGCAAGGTTATTTATAAAGGAGATATTCAAACTGCATGGATTGCTCAGAAGAATCATCAGTTATCGTGACTCTCTCTTCACATCACACTTCTGGAGGGCTATCTTCGAAGCCATTAGGACTTAACTCTGTTTTAGTATAGCTCACCATCCCCAAACTGATGGTCAAATGGAGCGAGTCAACCAAGTCATTGAGGATATGCTAAGAGCATACTCATGCTGTGAACCCAAAAAGTGGATTCAATATTTGCCACTGGTTGAGTTTTCCTACAATGCTTCCTATCAACAAAGCATTCAGATGACCCCTTTTCAAGAATTATATGGGCATGCTTGTCGTATTCCTTTAAACTTCTCGGATCCAACCTTGAGGATTGAAGCCTCAAAGCAGATGCTGGAAGATATGGATGACCAAATCAAGTCAATAAGACAGGACATCCAAGCCACCAAGGATAGACAGAAGGCTTACGCAGATTTGAAACGTCAAGATAGATCCTTCATTGAAGGTAACATGGTCTTCATTCGCGTACGTCCAAAGAAGAGTTCCCTATCCTTGGGTGAATGCAAAAAGCTAAGTCCAAGGTATTGTGGACCTTACAAGAACCTCAAGTGCGTAGGGCCTAATGCTTACAGGTTACAACTCCCTCAGAACCTAAAAGTTCATAATGTATTCCATATCAGCCTACTAAAAAAGTATGTGCCTAACCCTAGACACATACTTGATGATCAACAAGTTGTAATGCCTAGCCAAGGAGTCCTTGAGCTATAGCCTGACAGGATCTTAGATGTTAGGGAGAGGCATTTGAGATCTAGAACCTTGAGAGAATACCTCATCCAGTGGAAAGATTATCCCGAAGAGTATGCCACTTGGATGGATGAAATTACTCTCAACCAACAATACCCCCAGTTCTTCTCGAGATGAGGACATCTCGATTCCTCTAAGAGGGAGAGAATGTAATTTTTCCACATGAAATATTGATGAATTTTGACCACTACACACCCCGTGCAAAAGCCGTGCTAAGACATCTCCTGCAACGGAATAATGATAGTGGCTAAGTCCTTACCCCGTGTGCTTCAATAAATAGCTCACCGCATCGAGCATAGGAGTCCGAGGCTAAAAACCCGCAAGACTGCACGAGAACACCCTTCACAAGAAGGGCAAATGGACAATGGTCAAATCAGCCGATGCATGGTAGGGGAGAGGAGTGTAATATGGAGTGTGAGAACTCCTTGTGAGGTGGAGAGCATCGGGGAGAGAGAAGGAATGCAAGCCATCCACGTGGTGGCTATCTCTCCCCCCCTTAGCCTATATAAACTTCCCCTTGGAGCTTGGGGAGAAGGGAGGGAGCGCCATGCTAACAGAGGAGAGAGGAGACAGTCGATGTCCACCAGGCTGTCGTGCTGCCGCCATATCCTCCACGGGCTATTGCTACACAAGATAGCCGCCTCCACTTCACCATCATCATTATCATCCCCATCTTCGTCATCGGCATCTTCATCCACTCAATTACCATTGTCTCCCTCCACTTCACCATCACCATCATCATTATCATCCCCATCTTTGTCATCGGCGTCTTCATCCACTCAATTACCTTTTTCTCTCTCCATGTAAGCTTCTAATAAGAAGCTTAGAAGCTTCTTGGAAGCTTCCACCAAGGGCTTCCTTAAGCCTTGTTTTCATGTGTCTTTCTGGGTTTCAAAAATCGGATTTGTAAGCCCCAACTTCTGTGCGAGGAAAGAAGTATCGGCCTAATAGGCAGTTCGTAGATCGGATAAAGGCAAGGACGAGTTTGCGGAGTCAAGAATCTACGTCATTGATGGCCCCCAAAAAAAAGACGCAAGGTGCACACGCGAGAGCCTCTAACCCAAGTGTACACGTGGAAATCACTGCGAGTCCTCATGCCCAGGTTCGTAGAGGTTTAATTCCACATAAAAGGAATGCATTAGGTACGTTTAAATTTCAAGAGGAAGTTATGAATGAAATTATTCATTTGTCTTACAAGTTTTAGTTGCATGTTGCACTTTGCTTGCATTTCCAAGTTGCAAATCCTAAGCACATATTGCATAGGTTTTAAAAAAAATATGGAATTGTTTAAATGCATCCTCGATTGGCCGCAAAAAAGAAAAGTGCATAATGCATTTAGGTAAGAATTTTCTACTTATAGATTCATATGAGATATTCGTTGTCATCCATTGGATGTTGTCCAAGTAGTTGCATTGCATGGAGATGAAACTATGAACTTGCTTGTTGCATGTGAAGATGCTTGCATCTTAAGTCGGGTTAAGTGCCATAGAACGGATTAAGTCAGTCATAGTCTTATGACATTCGTCATGCATGGAATTCTTTTATTGAAGTTTATATTTAGGAAAATATGCATTTCATATCAAAGCTTGAATTCAATTGCATTAAATGAAAGGTTTGTAGACATAGCTTTTGATGTAAATCTATGTAGGTTTTATGCAAGTTATCCCCCAAATTGTCAATCATCATGATTCTAGCAAGAAAAAGAAACGGTCATTGCAAAACCTATAGTTGCATAGAAGGAAAAGTCTATGATTCGCATACTTGCATGGAATGTTGTATCTTGAATTTATTTATTTGCATCTCTTAGGAAAAGTATTTGCATCTCTTCTAAGCAAAGATGACTCTTGTCGCAAGACAATTAGATCATTTTAGGTAGACCACTTGTAATGGCATAACCCTCAAGGGATTCGTAAAAGCATAACTAGTTGCTACAACAAACACTTCAAAGTCCTAGGTAGGGTTTAGCTACGTTAAAAATTCTGCCTAGTATCGCACTTGGGATGCCAAGCCAAGTCTTTCGATCACAAGATCCTACCACATTCACGAAATGTTAGGGTTAGTTAGATGCCCATACAATAACGATCTAGGGTTTTACCCTAGGGTAAATTGGCCTAATACTAGACTTCCAATTGAGTTTAGAAACCCTAGGGCCAAACGTTGTCGGCCTAGTATGGTTAGGGTTGGGTTGGGTCAAGAGGACTCACAAACCATACATCTTGACCAAACATATTTCTTAACCAAGGAATGCCATTTGATGGGAGAAATGATTTCCCAAGTTAGGTGCGACACTGGTTCATGCAACAAGTTGCAAAGTCGCATGGCTTTGTGTTTAAATCACAAGATAGATTTGCCACTCCTTGGAACAAGGTTGGCTGGTTCTAGTGCAAGTCTAATTTGCAAGAGGATGAGTAGACATCTTGCTACATCACCTTTCCTTGGGCCAATTTGCCAAGTTAAGGGAAGTTATATATCACCTAGCAAGAAATCGATCAATCAAGTTAGGGCAACAAGGTTGCCCAGGATTTATTGTCTTAATTTGAGAGACCTAAGGTGTTTGTTAATTGGGTATACAGGGCATAAACCCTAACCCAAGGAAAAAAGGGTAAACAAACAAACCCTTGGGGATCTTGCCAAGTCACAATTGATCCCAGATCGAATGCTGGATGCATTCGGAGAGAAGGATTCACACCTTAGCAGTTGGCCAAATAAACGACCACTGGATTGATTGTGTTTGTATAATTAGGAGCACTATTTGTATTGCTTTGCTCAAGGAACTAAAGATGGAAAAATAATTAATGCTTTAGGTTGAAGGCCTGGAGGGAGAGGCAGCATGAGTTACCCCTGACTGTCTGACCCTATCCAAGGGGGTTGTTAGCCGCACTAGATATGTGGAATGAACCCGCCATGAAAGGTCTCTTTGTGGGTGCTACTTGGAGCACGAGGACGCTTGGGTGCCAAAGGGGGCTCTGGCCATAAATCCCTTGCCTCCGAGTCCTGCACAAGAGGCCGACGTGACTCAGGATTGGATCTCGAGGCCCGCATACTAGTCTACGAGTGAAAACTTGGATTAGTAATCCTTGAGGATTGTTGGATTGCCTTCGGGCGGATTATGGATTGCCTTCGAGCAGATTATGGATTGCCTTCAGGTAGGTTATGGATTGCCTTCAGGCAGATTATGGATTAGCCTTCGGGCTGAATTATTATGATGTATTCCAAAGATTGATAAATAAGATCAATTGTTGAAAAGGAACTTGCTTGACAATGCTTTTATATGTCAGTGCTTAAGTTATGTGAAGGAACTAGTGAATAATTGGCTAATTAAGGAAGCTATTTTTGCATGTCAAACTAAATGTCGTAGGTAATTAGAAAACTAAAGCAACCTCGAGGAAAGTGCGGTGGATGTGGCCATGAGTCCCCGTACTACGGATGGGTGGTTCCGGTTGGCCGGGAACTTTTCTCAAAGAAGTTGATAGCAAGGTAACGATGACTTAGAATCTAGCAAGCTAGAGTCCTGCTGATTTGTGCTATTTTAGGGAAACGAAATGGGACTATGCCTTATGGGCAGAGAGGTCGAGCTTTGCATCCCTCTTGTTTCCCATTCTCCTTGAACCAAGTGTAGCATGAATCTGCTTCGACCCTGACGTTTCTGCGTAAAGTAGTTCACCTAGGGTTCGACGCTAGCTACCGTTCTAGGAATTTGACCACTAGGAAAACCCTGATTCATGTCGGTCCTAAGTGGAAACGGCCAGAATGCTTCCGCTTCTTCGTGGCAGACTCGGGAAGACCTAGATCGAAAACCCCGTGACATTCCATGGGAGTGCCGGGCGGTGCTTTCTGGACCCTCTTCCCAATGGGCTGCTAAGACGTGTCCTATGAGTGAACAGGTGGACACGTTACATAAAAACCATGATTTTGAGACTCGTATCTCGTAGATGGAAAGCCCTTATGCTTTTTCTTTGCCGGTGAGCACTCTCTCAGACTGATCTACATTGTCCATCACTCTTGCATCATTATTTGGTCCAGATTCTTCATCACAACCCTCCCCCTTCTCTCTTGAATTGATGCATATGAACAACAATACAAAGGAGAGAGGAGAGATAAAAACTAGATTTTAAGAATTTGATTCCCTGCATCTTATTTCATAAGATTACAACCAAAATCTTGCTCTTTTTCTATAGATCAAAGATTCATCATCATCTCTCTTGATTGTGGAGGCATGAAAAGTCACAAAAACCCCCAAATTTTGGGGTGCAAATAAAAAATTGCCCCCTCCCCCCCATCTGCTCGACATGAAATTTGCATGTTTTTCCAAAGTTTCATTTGAGTTTCATTTCATTTTTAAATTTTCTAGCTCAAAACCTCCATGTTCACACTGCAAACTAAGCGATTTCGGCCTGTTTGGAGGGCCAAACGGACTTCGAGTTGCAATCGAACCAGACAACTGGCTCCGTGACGTGGAAATCTATAAACCTAGGCCCTTTTGGGCAATTTCTAGCTCCTGAATCACATAGCTGTTATATAACGCCAAACCTTGCAGGGATTAAATGGGGTGTCAAACGACCTTCGATCAACGAATCGAGACTTGTGTGGGATACCTAGCATCAAAATACATTTAGGAAAACTCTAGTTTGGTCATCTGCCATTGTTTAATTTTTCATGAAAATTTGTTCTTTAGCGCTTCCCGTGCACTTCTTGCTCCAAAAATGACCTCAAATACTTCAAGCACGGCTCAAAATTGGCTCCTGAAATCCAGCTCTCACTTGCACAAAGAAATGTTTCTATTCTTGTACATCCACAATAGCTATTTTAACATTAAGACAAGTGCCATATAGATCTCTCAAGGAGTCATTTGCAACCTACATCCTCCAACCATGATCTATGTCAATAGTCAATGCATCGTTTTCATATAAACTACAAAACATTACATTAAGTTCCAAAACAATGGTCAAGCAAAGCAATGCATGGAGTCTAAGGATCCCCAACCTTAACCATAATATCCATTGTAGCAAATGCCCAATGGTTCCATGCATTTTTTCCTAACTTCCATATGAGTATTGCAACAAATAATTGAATTTTCAATCACTACATCATCATTTTTACCCTCATCCTATTGATATACAACATTAGCCCTCTCCAAAGCAACACATGCATTTTTCTCATAATCAGTCCATATGCCTTGCAAACTAGGCTCCTCATCTATCTGCATCAAAGCATTAATTGGATCACCAAGAAATTATCTCTTCCTCTTTATTATATCAATAATTTCATTATAAAATTCACAATTAGCAATACCAAGAACTTCCCCAAGTGTGAACTCCACCCTACTATTAAGAATCTACTCCTCAAGCACTTTCTTGAGATTTTTTATAATTTCTATGTTAGGTTGTAACTAATAGCCTAACTACTTACCCTTTTGCTTCGCAACTTGTTTCCCATCCTAGGTCGCTTCTTGTGCTGCATCCTCCATTACATGTTCAAGATTAGATTGCACTGTAGCCTTTGGCTACTAAGAACTTCTTCATGACATTCTCTTTGATGTCTTTGCAGTATCTTCATCTTTCTTTCTCTTATCTTCTATAGTCACATCTATATTATGAACCTTAGCCAAGTATGTATACACTCAATAAGAGTCCATTGGTAAGTTGCAACTAGTCATACCATGAATGTTTCTACCTACACCAATCAATTCATTTTTTGAAACTTTGCTTGTTTTAGCTACATGTATTGCATGAGACCATATTTCAACTTTCAGGATAGCATTAACCTTTGTAGGTACCTTATTTATCTACAAACCAAATATAGCAGTATGCACTACTACATAAGCATTTCGAGTAGCAAGTTCCTCCAATAATTTTTTCATACCTCATTCTCCAAAGTTTAAAGCAACAGATAAACCAATCTCTTGTGTATGGATTTTTCCATTCTTCCAAAATATAACTTTCTTTCCTAATGCATCACAATATGAATCACAATCTCACCTCTCATGCTAAGGGCTACTACACAATATGCATCCATAGCCAATGCCCTCATGCAAAGGTTTAAAGATTTTTGCCCACCCTTTCTCATCCAATTACGTAACCTTTGGCTATAGGTTATACTTTCCCTTCACCAACTCACCCATAACATCTTTTCTTACTATTAGAACAATAGGTTTAACCTTAGAAACTACCATAGATATTGGTGGCTTAACTACAATTTCTTTATTTTTGCCAGAAGCAATAGGCAAGGCCCCAACATGCAATTTTTTCCTTCTTATGTGCTTCTTCACAAGTGCATTTATAGCATCTTTGACATGGCACCATTTAGTTTTAGCCCCTTTGGTAGATTGATCTTCCAATAGATCATCCAACTTCTCTTGCAAAGCAAGATCTACAACTTGCAAAAACATCTCAATTTTTTGGATTCAAGGGCTTATTGCTCTACAACATCCAACTGCTCAAATTTGCTTTCAAACTCTCGAAGTAATTCTATAGTAGTACAAGCACTTTATTCAGCTTCATGACCTACTCTTGAAATGTTTTGTGTGTAACTAAACTGGTATTTTTTATGTAAAATCATTCTCCAAGTGCCTTCTTAAACACAGGACAATCAATATTCTGTAGATACAATTCTGTAATTCGTGCCTTTAATTCTTGCATAGTGAGTTGTACAAAATATTGGCTCCATGTAAGTTGAGCCACCCCATAGAATTCCATCTTCAGTGCATACAAATGTAGATATGTGGATAGAATCCGGCCATTAAACAGTTTCATCTCCTGCTCTATAGCTTGCAAAACCTTTACCACCATAGTTGACTCTAGTTTTGTAGATGCATGCATTCTTTGTTTCTATTGTTTTTGCTAGTGTTGTGCTTGCAAAATCATATTCATATTTTACATGAATTGCTAAATAATATCACTTGAACCCAATACTATTATATCTTCCATCTTTCACCATGTCAATAGCTTTCACCTTAAGTTCACCAAATGTTGCAGTGGGGGGGGATGCACTTGCACTCATTACACACTCAACACAATACAAAAAGGTAACACGATATGTGAGATCAAGTTATACTCTTGTATTATTCAATCAAACAAGCAATACAACATAGGCACATCCCAAGACTACACCCTTGTGATGCCTTCACCACTGGGTATAGGGAATCACATGTAGAGTGGAAACAAGGCAGGGCTTTGAGTGACTGCTTCTCCCTATATAGGTGTTTCTGGTGATAACGCCATGGCATAGCTACAAAGCCCTTACACTCACCCCCGTTTACTGACTCTGCTATCCTCAGCAATCTAAGGGTAGCGCTTATTTGACTCATCCATGGTCTTAACATAGCTTTTTGTATCAAGCTGGCAAGTGTCTACCAGTCTATATGACCCCGGGGTCTTAACACAGTCTATACTATCAGACTTGTTAGTGTCTGCCGCATTAGGACTTGGGGGTCTTAACACAGTCGTTTTTAGCAAGCTTGGTCAGTGTCTACCCATCTAGACTTATTTAGGGCTCTGTTGGATTTATTGGTGTTGGGATTACCATGCGAATCCACCCTCGACTCAATTACATTTGAGGAGTGGAGGCATTCTGGGCCTATGTTTGAGAACCACTTGTTTGTTGGAGAAGCTCCAGGGGCATTGGAAGGAGTAGTGGGGTTCTTCTTGAGCCAAAGGGCGAAGGCGTCTTTGCCATGCTCACGAGCCTCTACTTCTAAAATCCAAGTAGCTTCCTTGAGGGGACGCCCACGCCACTTGGTGAGGTACTCGGGGTATCCTCTTTGTTCCTGGCGTCGGAGGAATTATTCTAATTCAAAGGGACCGTTGGAATGGAGCATTGATACACACCGTCCCCATTGGTTGTTGGGATAGAACCTGCATAGAAGACGAGCATGAAAAGTATTATGGACACATACACTGTCTGGCAGGTCAAGTTTGTAGGTGACTTCATTCAGCACTTGAGTGATTCGGTAGTGTCCATAGTATCAGTGGTTGAACTTGGGAGTCATGTTCTTGGGAAGTGACATATTCTTAGAGCTAACTAGGACCATGTCACCTTTGGTAAATAGTACGGCCTTCCTCTTTTTTTTGGCTTGCTCAGTCATGGTGATTTTGCTTTTTTCTAGGCTCTGTTTAGCCATCACATTCCGATCTCTCCATTTCTTCAAGAACTCCTATGTATCTTGATCTTGTACTTTGGCCGCTCCTGATGCTAAGGCCAGTGGGGTAATGACTTCTTTTCCTGTGGCCAATTCAAAGGGTGTGTAACGTGTGGCCGAGTCGATGGAGCTATTGTAGTGGAATTCCAAGACATTAAGGTGCAAGACCCAATCTTTTTGATCCATTCAGACATAGCTTCTGAGGTAATCTTCAATGCCTTGGTTGACTCGTTCTGTTTGTCCGTTTATTTCAGGGTGGAAGGATGAGGAGAATCTCAATTGTGTTTCCAGGGTCTTGAAGAGTTCCTTCCACATGTCACTCATGAATCTTCCATCTCTATCTGATACTATAGCCAAGGGTAAGCCATGGAGTTTGAATACATGTGTGAAGAAGAGGTGGGCTACCGCCTTAGCGTTCAGTGGTGGTTTGGTCAGGATGAAGTGGGCTTGCTTGGAGAAATAGTCCACCACTACAAAGATGATTGTGTACCCATGGGATTCCGGAAGTTCCACAATGAAATCCATACTGATGACATCCTATGGGTAGTTTAGTATGGGAAATGGCTGAAGTAATCCTGTTGGCTTTGAGTGTGGTGCTTTTACAAGTTGCCAAGTGGGGCAAGTTTTGATGTAGTCAATGGCTTCCTCCTTCATGTTGGGCCAAAAGAACAGCTTCCTAAGGGCCTCCAAGGTTTTGCTTTGTCCTTTGTATCCTCCAAGTTTGCCATCGTGTATTTCATGGAGGATGAGTTTCTTTAGCTCCAAATTATTGGGGATATACAATCTCTTTCTTACAAATAGGATACCCTCCTCGAGGGTGTACGTTCCGTGTGGGGTTTTGTCAGCTTCCACATCTTGGATAATTTTGTGCATCTCATGGTCCTGTTCCAAGGCCTCCTTGAGTAATTCCATAAATTTTCTACTGACCACACTAACGGCTTTCAAGTCAGCTTTACGGCTTAGGGCATCTGGTATCTTGTTGGTGGAGCTAGGCTTGTGTTTAATCTCTAGGCCAAATTTTGCTAGGAATTCTAGTCACCAGCGAGCTTGCTTTGCCAATAGCTTGGGTTGTGCTGAGGGAGATATTGTATGTGAAGACTATTGTGTGCTTGTCTTGAACATAGTGCTTCCATTTTTTGAGGCAATGGATGACTACAAGCATCTCTTTCTCATGTGTACTCCACCTTGTTTCAGCATCTATAAATTTCTTGGATTCGTAAGCTATGGGGTGGCCTTCTTGCACTAGTACACCTCCAATGCCATAATCAAATGTATCTATGGAGATCTCAAAGGGTTTGGTGAAATTTGGTACCTTCAAGTCGGGAGTTTGACTCATGCATTTCTTCATCTACTCAAAATCTTCCTGTTGCACACTCCCCCATGTAAAAGAATTATCTTCTTTGGTGAGGTGGGAGAGGGGGGTAGTGATGAGACTATAATCCTTGATGAACCTTTGGCAAAATACTGTGAAGCCGAGGAACTCTTACACTTCTCTTACAGTTTTCAGTACATGCCATCTTTGGACAGCTTCCACTTTCTTAGGATCTACTTTGATACCAGCTACTCCTACAATGAAACCTAAAAGTTCCAACTCTTTTACTGAAAACTCACATTTTTCAAGTTTGGCATATAACTGATGTTGCCACAGTTTCTCAACGGCTAACCGTAAGTTTTGCTTATGTTCTTCTAAGGTTTTGCTATAGACTAGTAGATCATCAATATAGATAATGACAAAGACAGCTATCTCGGGTCTAAAGACTCCATCCATGAGGTTGCAAAATGTACCTGCTCCATTACTTAGGCCGAATCCTAAGACTAACCACTCAAAACTACCATATTCGGTGCAAGAGGCTATTTTAGGGATATCTTCTTCTGCTATGCAGATCTGATGGTAACCTGATCTAATGTCTACGCAGCTAAAATACTTGGTTCCGTGTAATCTATCTAAGAGGTCCTTCACTAGGGGCATTGGGTATTTGTTTTTTATGGTGATTTTGTTAAGGGCCCTATAATCTACATAGAGTCTAAGTCCCCCATCCTTCTTCTTGACAAATAACACTAGGGCACCAAAGGGGATTTATTGGGTTGGATGAAATCTTGTTCCTCTAATTCATGCAACTACTTCTTCAGTTCCATGGGCTCGGTGTGGTTCATGCGGTAGGGTGCTCAAGCTGGTGGGGCAGATCCTCGAATCAATTCAATCTTATGATCCACATCCTGTCTGGGTGGTAGGCCCTTGGGTAGCTCCGCTAGCATTGCATCTTTGAATTCTTCAAGTATCTCTGCCACTTCCGTGTTGTTCCTCTGATGATTGGGCTTCTTGCTATCTTCTTGTCCAATGGGTCGGATCATACACAAGTAGACCATATCTCCTTGCTTGACTGATTTCTATACTTGCTTGGCACTGCACGTCATGATGTGTGGCCTGATAATGGTCCCTTGGACCGGTGTTGCTTGGGTTGGACCTCTTGGTTGATAATGGTCCCTTGCTTGGGTTGGACCTTGTGGCCTGATAATGGTCCCTTGGACTGGTGTTGCTTGGGTTGGACATCTTGGTTGATTTTGCACTTGGATTCACTATTTGGCATGAGACTCCTAGCTTATTCTCCTTCATTTGCACTTTGATTGGGGTCCTGTCATGTAATTGCATTCTTTTGCAAGGTACTCTGATGCCTTCTCCTTACATATCTAGCATCATCTCATTCATTCCTTTCCCAAATATTGCAATGACATATTTGTCATAGAATTCCAAGACTAGGATCACTTCAAAATCATCCATAGGGATTACTAAGAAGTTGAGTTTTGCTTTCCATTTTGTAGCTTCTACTTGCATTGCAAAGACTTGTTTCACTTCTTTGGCCTCTCCTTGTGCAAATGTTACTGTTAATCCTTCTGGGGCCTTAGATAGTTTCAATCCATGTTTGGCTGCACACCCTGGGGTAATGAAGTTGTGCATGGCCCCTGTATCCACCATGATGTCTTGATTCCCTTGATTCAGTCTTCCCTTGATGTATAGGTGGTGGACTGCTGCTACTCGGGCCACCATGCATTGGGGTCGAACACTGACTATCCCCACCCTTGGGTGGTCCATGCTTTCATCAGTTTTGCTTGGGATTTCTTTGATACATGGTGGTTGTGGTTCTTCTCCACCATATGCTCTAGTGACGTTCACCCTCGACCAGCTTGATGAGGTTGTATCTTCCACGGGGCATCTATTTTGGTAGTGTGGACCCCTGCATCTAAAGCATTTGATCTCGATGGATGGGCCTGGGGTCTCCACCATGTTATATTTGATCCTACATATCCATATGATGTACTGGGAGTTGGCTTGTAATGGTTGTTTCCCCATCTTCATGCTGCTCCTCTTGGTACCAATGCGGATTGCGATGCGGCCGGTGTGATATTGGGGGTTTGGCTCCGCATGTCTGTGAATGACCCTCTAGGGGCATTGGGCCTCGAGGTCCATGAATTGTTGTTGAGGTTGGTGTTGAATCTATTTTGGTTCCCCTGGGCCGTTCTCCTACCTTCCAAGTCCACTAGTCTTTCAACCATTCTCATGGCTTCTGCTAAGCTTGTTGGCTCCTATCTCTCCACATCCCTTCTATCCCATTCTTGTATCCCAAACAAAAATCCATGTAATTTGGTATCAGTATCCATGTTTCGTAGTTGCAACATAATCTGCCTATATTTGCTAATGTATTCCTTCATCTTCCCTTGTGTTTGTTTGAGGTTCCTCCATTCGTCTCTCACTTTGAATTTCTCCATCTTTGGAATGAAGTAGTCTTTGAGTTCTTCCCATGAAAAGATGGTGTGGCCCTGCTCTTGCTCCAGTAGGTACTAACTGGCAGCGTCCTCTAAGTAAATGACTGCCACTTCTGCCTTCCTATCTTTGGTTATTTGGGCATACTTCAAGTATCTGTCCACCTTTGCAATCCACTTATTTAGGACTAGCCCGTCTCTCTCTCCTTTGTACTTGGTGGGTTGGGGCATCTTGAATTTTCCATAGTCATCTTTTGAACTATCACTATCTTCCTCTTCCCTTCAGTTGTGCTTCTTATCCTTCTTCTTGTTTCCTTCTTCTACTACCTTCTCCTTTTCTTTCCTTGTATCTTGCACCCTCTTAGACATCTCCTCTATACCCATTCTATCCATCTCCTCTTGCATTTTGTGTCTTTTCTCCTCTTCTTGTTGTTGTAACACCCAATCTCTATAGCCCTACTCCACCTCTAGTTTCCTCTTTCTTTCCTCTTCCTCTTCCTTCATCTACATGTTCCTCCAAATTGACTCCAGCATGCCTGACATGCCCTCCAATTGCCTTTCTAATCTGGCTACCTTCTCTTCTTCGGCTACTCTCCATTCTTGCCCTCTACTCTTCTTTCTCTCCTCCATTGTTGGGAAGGTGACATTCTCCCTCTCGTCCTCCATGTGGTTGGTAGTGTTGTCGGCGTGGAGAGGCCGCGTTGTGGTTGGTGGTGTTGGCAGTGCAAGGAAGCTGCATCTTGCCTTTGGTGGCGGTGTTTGTGCTGCGTAGAAGCCACGTCACATCTTCAAATGGTTGGTGGTGTCGGGATTGGGATTTCACATTGGGGCCGACGCAATGGGGGTCAATGCGACGCGGGGCATCACGACACGGGACGCCATGACGTGGGTCGTTACGACTTTGTTCTCTTTGGGGCACTGGATCTTCTCTCTTGCTTCCGTGAGCACTCCTTCACTCCAAGCAAGAGTTTCTCTAATACCAAGTGTGATGCACCTGCACTCGTTACGTAGTCAACATGGCACAGAAAGGTAACAAGATATATGAGGTCAAGGTATACTCTTGTATTATTCAATCAAAGAAGTGGTACAACATAGGCACATCCCAGGACTACACCCTTGTGACGCCGCATATAAGAGGGTTCACCACTGGGCATAGGGAATCACAAGTAGAGTGGAAACAAGGCAGGGCTTTGAGTCACTACTACTCCCTATATAGGTGTTTCCGGTGTGATAACCCCGTGGTATAGCTACAAAGCCTTATAGGGGGAGAGGGGGGGATAAAGAGATGAAAGTCAGAACCATGGGAGTTTAGAAATGTGGATGCAAAGAGTAAGTTTTAAAAATAATAATATGAGAGAAAGAAGAAATAAATCACAACCCAAATGAATTTGATGCCAAGCCTTTGTATTAATGCCCAGTACAATAGTGCCCAACCGATTCAATCCTTGTTGGGACAACTAATCAACTCAAAACCAATTTCCCAACATATAACTTAACCCTAAATATAAATAAATTGAAATCCGATTACACACAAACCTATGAAATAGACAAAATCATCAAATCTCAATGCAAATTCATAAACATTGACGGGGGAAGGCCAATCCCATCACCTAAAAGCACTATCTGATAGACATGGGTAAAGATGCATCCAACCTTGTATGGGTCTAAATCTTATACTTTAACCCTATTTTTACTATGTATTAAAGTAGAAAATAAATGCCTTAATCTACTCCACAATCTCACAAATTGTATCCTTGACGAGTCAAAGTGTTCCCTTAATCATCTAAAAGTAATACCAATTAGTAGATGTGACTAACAATGGAAGAAAATCTATATGGGCTTATATTTAATTATTCAACTATATCTTCACGGTTTATTATAGTAGTAATAAAATACTAAAATTTTTCTTCAAACCCTCCCAAGATTGAGTCCTTGATAGGTACAAAGCATTCCCTAATAGTAGAGTAGGATCCTTTGCATAAATGCACTCGACATTAATAGAAGAGGCCTAAACATTCATGGACAGTAAGTTGCCCTATTCTCTTTCCTATAAATCCCTATTCTAGATAGAATGCAAATGAGCAAGAACTCCCATCTCTCTTCCCAAAGATACATCAATAGCTCACCTTGATGTTAGATATCTCTTCCTTGTCTTCTCTTTCCATTGCATACTCTATCTCTCCCTCTTTTTGTCCACAATTGGAGTGTACCTCCCCCTGGCAAAAATGTGCCTACTTTCTCCACACTTGCTATCCCAAAAGACTCCACTTTCCCCCCTTTTCCAAGATTCTACACCCCCCCAAGTCCTACATCATATTTCTTGCAACCTTGACTTACCAAGTCTTCGTCTTGAGTTATCCACATATACGACTTCTAAACATTTAAGACTTCATGTCAACTAACTCCATGCACTAAATAAATTCTTCCCTAAGCCTATCTCCTCATACCCTATAGGCAAAGCATAAAACTACACAAGATATGGGTAATCATTCTCTTTTAAATCTTAGACCAAACTTCTCATGACAATGGTGGGATTATACTAAGCCATAACAACATTTCCTAGAAGAGCTCGAGCACTTGATCAAAACATGTCTACTAGCCATTCATGCCCTACTTGTTGATGAAAAAACTTGATGTAAGGATTATTTGATAAGCACCTTAAGCAATGATCCTTCGAAAAGGGGAACCTTTGTTGCTTTATTTGATCAAAGGCCATAAGCAAATTTGAAACTCTGAGGCCATAGACCTTTCCATGCCCATTAATCAATAAGACATGAAATGTTGGGCTAGAAACCTTACATGACTAGCCCCTTGGCCATTTTAACAATAGTAGAATAAAGAAATATTATCCTCTAGTATGTATAAAATAAACTTTTCCTAAAGAGTTTGAGAAACATCAACAATATCCTTCTACACAACACTCTAGACCAAATCCATTAGATCCAATTATAAATGTTTGAACTTTTACTATTAGCAATTTAGAGATGGAATATGAGCCCCTTATTCTAGTAGTGTACATTTGCATATGCCTTATAGTAGAGTCATGGACAATGCACTCATTGAGGAGTGGATCAGATTATAATGCACTTCCTTAGTGCTATTGGAAAGACCTAGGCCAACCCCACGCTACAACCAATGGATGCAAAGGTGAATTCATATAGAGGAAGACCTTACTCCTTGATGGACAAATGTAAATTAATCATCACCATTGAGACTAAGAGCATCCCACTTCTCTTCTATGTTCTTCCAAATTCTAAAGGAAGTGGCACTAAGATTCTTTCAGGATAAATGTTGAAGTTCTAACCAATTCCAATGTACTATGTTAATAAATGCATTCATCTACAATTTTAGCAGATATACAAGTTTTACTCTACTCAAATCACCCCTATATCTCAACCCAACCACTCATCTACAACCACAATTCTCTTAAGTCGGCTTGAGTGATCAAGTTTGCAAGAAGCCACCTATAATCTCCACTACATAATGGAAGTGGTAATCGAAAACCTCCCCACACACCTCTATACATCACATGCCAAGAAAACACAATAAAAAGCATGCTCATTGATTATGCCAGCCTCATAGTAACCCCCTATATCATGAGTTGGCAGGTTCCAAAGGTCCGTTTAGAAGTGAAAGGGTATTGTGAAGGCTATTGCAAACTCTGGCTACCAAAATTTTCCACAAATATATGCATGCTCACCATCTACACACCAATGGTAGAGCAATAGCTCCAAGAACATGCCATGGACAAACCAAACCAGCCAACTCCACTATGTCTATTGGCTAGATTTACCACAACTTCTCCTCCGATTACCACAATATCTCCACCTTTAGTTTCCCCCAATTAGCTCAACATCTCAATCCTCTAAATTGGCTACAATTATTATTAGCACATGCTTGCATGCTGTTAACTTATCCCCATGAGGATATCCTCCTTGACCTACAACAAGTTCCCCCATATCAAATGTGTCAATATAAACCCTTTTTGCTAGCTACTCTAAAGAAACCATGTCAATGCCATTCGATCTACAAAATGGCTAAAGACCTCTCCATCCAAGCAAAAAATTCACTATTGGAATGCTTTTTGTAGCTCGATTCTACGATTGGTACCTTTGCCAAACTACTCACAATGATAGGTCTCATAGGATGGACGATGTAGATATGATCATGCTCGCCTCCTAGTAGCACCCCACTTAGGAGAAGCAAGAATATCTATTTCACAAAATCATCCCTACGTGCAAGTCCAGTTGGCTTAGGAGATCCCAAAGTATTAGTTACAAGCATGACAAATACTTTTCACATTTGCATAGGCAATACTCCTTAAAGCCCTTTTTGCCATTGATAGACTATACCATCTTTGCAACATGACTATTGCTTCCTCAAAAGATGGTATACCATCCGTTATAAAGATACTACTAAAGGAAACAAGATTGTCTCCTTGGCCAAACAATGTAAAATGGTCAGCCTTCTCAATCCACATATTATGAGACTATATCTTTATGCACCATCATTGAGGCCAATGCTACTCTGCAACAACTACTTCATCATCCAGTTATATCAACAAACTGCTGGACTAAGAAGAGCTCCATGTCACAAGTAGGTTTAATTGCATGTCACTCCTAGATGACATTACATCTTCTCTTTGTGAGATGCAAATTTGATATGATGCCTTGCACACTTTGGCTAAACTGGAGCATAACCCCAACTTCTACATGATTGGTAAAACTACTAAAACATTAAACTATCTACACATACTATGTGTCAAGAATCGTGTGGTGGAGGGACTTGCTTGAGCTGTTGCGCCAAACATACACTGTACACACAAGAGGAAGCTCACTTAAGAACACAAGAAGAGAGATGGAGGCCAAACCATTTTCTTGTTGATTTTTTCTTCTTCTTCCACACACTATACAATGTACACAAAGTATAGATAAGATACAACATAAAGGAAAGTGGCCTACTAAGTCAAACAGTGCATAACAGACTACACTAATCGACTAGCGCTATATCTTTGCCAGCTATAGGTAGGCGTAGCAAAATAAATATAATAAGTGATAAGTTAGTGGCCATGTGAGTATCATAATGACCACCAACATGCTAAGTGTAGACGTGCGGACCCATCTAGCAAGGTGGTCCATCATCAATGTCCACACGTGTTGAGCTTGCCATCTCAACACTCCCCCTCAATCTCAACTCTATCTCTGCAACTCCAAGTAAGCTTCGAAAATTTTGAAGCTTCTCTGCACCCAATGCCTTTGTGAAAATGTCAGCTATGTGATTATGTGTGCTGACATATACCAAGTCAATCTCTCCTACAAGTACCTTCTCTCTCACAAAGTGGTAGTGCACCTCAATGCGTTTCGTCCAAGCATGGAACACTGGATTCCTAGCTAATTGTATGCTACTCATGTTGTCACAATGAATGACAACTAGACCATCTCTCTACACATCAAAATCACCTAATAACTTTTGTAGCCATACCATCTCACATGTTGCCATAGCAACACCTCTATACTCAGCCTCCGTACTCAATAATGGCCTGTCACTCCTAGATGACATTACATATTCTCTTTGTGATATGCAAATTCGATATGATGTCTTGCACAATTTGACTAAATTGGAGCATAACCCCGACTTCTATGTGATTGGTAAAATTACTAAAACATTAAACTATCTACACATACGATGTGTCAAGAATTGCATGGTGGAGGGACTTGCTTGAGCTGCTGCGCCAAACATACATTGTATACACAAGAGGAAGCTCACTCAAGAACACAAGAAGAGAGATAGAGGCCAAATGTTTTCTTGCTGGTTTTTTCTTCTTCTTTCACACACTATACAATGTACACAAAGTATAGATAAGATACAACATAAAGGAAAGTGGCCTACTAAGTCAAACAGTGTATAACAGGCTACACTAATCGACTAGCACTATATCTTTGCGAGCTATAGGTAGGTGTAACAAACTAAATATAATAAGTGATAAGTTAGTGGCCATGTGAATATCATAATGACCACCAATGTGTTAAGTGTAGACCTGCGGACCCATCTAGCTAGGCAGTCCATCCTCATCAATGTTCACACATGTTGAGCTTGCCATCTCAACACTCCCTCTCAATCTCAACTCTATCTCTGCAACTCCAATTAAGCTTTGGAACTTTCGAAGCTTCTCTACACCCAATTCTTTGTGAAAATTTCAGCTATCTGATTTTGTGTGCTAACATATACCAAGTCAATCTCTCGTGCAAGTACCTTCTCTCTCACAAAGTGCTAGTGCACCTCAATGTATTTTGTCCTAGCATGGAACACTAGATTCCTAGCTAACTATATGCTACTCATGTTTTCACAATGAATGACAATTGGATCATCTCCCTGCACATCCAAATCACCTAATAACTTTTGCAGCCATACCACCTCACATGCTGCCATAGCAGCACCTCTATGCTCAGCCTCCATACTCGATAATGGCCTGTCACTCCTAGATGACATTACATCTTCTCTTTGTGAGATGCAAATTTGATATCATACCTTGCACACTTTGGCTAAACTAGAGCATAACCTCGACTTCTATGTGATTGGTAAAACTACTAGAACATTAAACTATCTACACATACTATGTGTCAAGAATTACGTGGTGGAGGGACTTACTTGAGTTGCTGCACCAAACATACATTGTATACACAAGAGGAAGCTCATTCAAGAACACAAGAAGAGAGATGGAGGAATAAACGTTTTCTTGCTGATTTTTCCTTCTTCTTCCACACACTATACAATGTACACAAAGTATAGATAAGATACAACATAAATTAAAGTGGCCTACTAAGTGAAACAGTCCATAACAGACTACACTAATCGACTGGCACTATCTCTTTGCCGGCTATAGATAGGTGTAACAAACTAAATATAATAAGTGATAAGTCAGTGGCCAAGTGAGTATCATAATGACCACCAACATGCTAAGTGTAGACGTGCGGACCCATCTAGCCAGGCGGTCCATCATCAATGTCTGCACATGTTGAGATTGCCATCTCAACACTCCCCCTCAAGCTCATCTCTATCTCTGCAACTCCAAGTAAGCTTCAGAACTTTCGAAGCTTCTCTACACCCAATGCCTTTGTGAAAATGTCAGCTATCTGATTCTGTGTGCTGACATATACCAAGTCAATCTCTCCTACAAGTACCTTCTCTCTTACAAAGTGGTAGTGCACCTCAATGTGTTTTGTCCTAGCATGGAACACTGGATTCCTAGCTAACTGTATGCTACTCATGTTATCACAATGAATGACAACTGGACCATCTCCCTACACATCTAATCACCTAATAACTTTTGCAACCATACCACCTCACATGTTGCCATAGCAGCACCTCTATACTCAACCTCCATACTCGATAAAGCAACTATAAGTTGCTTTTTGCTGCTCCATGTAACTACTGCACTACCAAGGGAATACATGAATCCACTAGTAGATCTTCTCTGTGACATGCTACCAGCCCAATCTGCATCTATGTATCCAAATACCTATACATCCTTACTTGCCTCATAAAAAATTCCATAATGTAAAGTGGACTTCACATATCTCAATATACGTCTAATTGCATCCAAATGACGCTTTCTAGACATCTGCATAAACTGACTAACAAGGCCAATGGCATAGCTCAAGTATAGCCTTGTAATAGTCATGTAAATAAAACTCCCTACCATCCTCTTGAATATAGTAGGGTCTTCTATCTCATCCCCAACGTCGGCACTCAACTTCACATTTTGCTCCAATGGTACTGAAAGAGGCTTACATACTGTCATACCATACTTGGATAACATATCCAAGTCATACTGCCTTTGTGATAGCCATATACCATCACATCTGATCACCTCAATACCAAGAAAGTATCTCAGCTCACCCAAATCCTTCATCTCAAACTTTTTCTTCAAGAAGTCCTTAACTTCAGCAATCCCATTGTCACAGTCACCTGTAATAATCAAATCATCCACATAGATAACTATGATGACCAAACCTTCATCTCCCTTTCTCACATAAAGTGAGTGATCAACATCAAAAATAAAAAATCCAATATTGACAAGATACTCTCCAATCTTGTCAGACCATGCTCCAGGCACTTGCTTTAGCCCATAGAGTGACTTCTTTAACCTGCACACATATGTGGGATGCTCTAAATCCTCATAACCTGCTGACTGCTCCATATACACTTCTTCTTGTGATTCACCATACAAGAAGGCATTCTTAACATCCATTTGCTACAAACTCCAACCTTTGGTTGCTACCAAGGCAATCACACACCTACCAGTTGCCATCCTAGCAAAACTGGACTGAATGTCTCTTCATAATCTATGTCATATGTTTGAGTATAGCCTTTTGCAACAAGCCTAGCCTTATATCTATTAACTAAACCATCTACATTATGTTTGATTTTGTAAACCCACTTACAGCCAATAGCTTTCTTACCCTTAGGCGAGGGTACCAAATCCCAAGTCTTATTGGCTTCTAATGCAGTTATCTCCTCATCCATTGTTGCATCCCAATGAGCATGACCAATAGCATCCTCAAAACAAGTGGGCTCAACATCCTCAACTAGTTTCACCATATAAGCATAATGGTGATATGTATAGCCTTCAAAGCCAAATCTTTTAATATGGTATCTGACCCCGCTAGACATGCATACCATTGGATCACTCAATGGAGCCTTTACATTACTATGAGCTCTCTGTACACCTAGAGTCCTGATTGAAGGAATACCAAGCTCATCATCCAAACTCTCTAAACCACTAGAATCTCCATCAAATCCCAAATGGCTAGTAGATGCATTATTACCACCCAACACTCTCTTCTTTCCTTTGTCTTTGCCTGCAACACTTGTAGATACACCTAAAGATGTGGGGCTACTCCTTAGTCTCTCAGACCAAGGGCTCATTGTAGGTGTAGTACTAAATGACGTTTTTGGTCCATTAAGACTTTGTGATTCTTGCTTTTCTTTCTGCATATAGCTATCATGATCATTGTCATCATCTAATACATCACTAGCAAGTGCATACCAACTATTCATCTCATCAAAAATAACATTCACTCTGAACTCACCTGTGACAGGGTTATAACAACGATACCCTTTTTACTCTAAAGAGTATCCAATAAAAATACATTTTTCAGGCTTTGGATCAAGCTTCTTCTGTAGCTCATTTGGCACATGAAAATATGCAACACATCTAAATACCTTCAAGTGTGATACATCAAGCTTCTTGCTAGTAAATCATTCTTCAGGAGTCATCCCATGAATTGCAACTGTGGGGGTTCTGTTCATAATGTAGACAGTAATATGAACAGCTTGAGACCAAAAACGTTTTGGCATATTCTTTTGAGCCATTAATACCTGTGAAACTTCTACAATATGCCTATTTTTTCTTTTTGCAACCCCAATTTGCTGTGGGGTATACCTGCAAGTAAATTGCATTTTTATCCCATGAGACCTCAAGAAGCCACTAAACTCATTAGAGAGGTACTCTCCCCCTCCATTTGATCTCAAGCACTTCACTTTCAACCCTGTTTCTATTTCAACAACTGCCTTGAAAGATTTGAAGTGCTCAAATACATCCCTCTTTTCCTTCATGAAATATACCAATAGCTTCCTTGAACAGTCATCAATAAATGTGACAAAGTAAATGCTACCACCAAGAGATACATTCTGTGTAGGCTCCCAAACATCTATATGCACTACATTAAGTATATTTATGCTCACTTCTCTCTCATGCGAGAAGTGTTGTCTTGCTTGCTTACCAAACTGGCATGCTTCACAAACTTTCTACAACTCTAAAAGAATGCCACCCTATAACCAATCCTCTGGACTATATTAATTTTAGCCTTTGCACATTTGCATGTCCAATATGTTTATGCCATATTTCAATATCTGCAACTACTCATTTTCCTTTAGCATACATAGCAACATCCATTGCAAGAATTCCAACATCTAAAGTGAACATGCAACCAACTCTACTTCCTTTTGCGACCAACCTGCACTTATCATTAAAGTCTTCTACAAAACAAAATTTTGCATTAAATCAGACCTACAACACTTGCTCTATATTTATTAGACTCTTTGTCTAGCCATCATGCAAGGACAAGGGAATCTTTCCAATATGTGAAATTGGCTGGCATGAATCATCACCCGTCTACACATAACGTGGCTTTTGTAAGTCCTGCATCTCTCCAAACCATTCAACATGACTAGTCATATGATTAGATGCACCTGAATCCACATATCATACATCATCATGTATCCCCTATCTGGTAACTACATTCATCATGTGCTGCATAACAAACAGACGCTCATTTTTGTCTTCATTCTATCATGAAGACGATGCATAGTTTCCTTGCTGCAATTTACCACTACGAATATCATCCTTCTTAGCATAACAATGGGCTACAATATAACCTATTTTGCCACAATAATGGAAAACAATAGTAGAATTTTCAAAACCTCTATTTTGCCATCCACCTCTTCCTCTAGAACTCCCCCTGCCTCTAAAGTTCTCTTGAAACTTGCATTTCACCAAATTGGTGATTGAATCTGTTTTGTTGGTTATCACCAGCACGTCCCATACCATGACCTCTCAAAGGGGATCTACCACGTCCCCTTCTCCTGAACTTGAGTAAAATTATTGGACATGTTCACCATTTCTTTCAGACAAGTCACGCTGCATATTGATCTCTTTGGTAATCATGAGAGAGATGAGCTCATCAAAATATGGAAATGGCTTCCGTACGTATACTGAAGTAACAAATGATTTCCATGCCTTCTCATTATTAAGGCCACTCAAAGTGGATGAAACCAAATCATCATCACCAGGTATTGCATCAATCGCTGCTAAAGCATCTACAATGCTTCTCACCTTCAAAACATACTCATTGACAGACATTTTCCCTTTCTTCAAGATATTCAACTCTTGCTTGAGTTGAATCTTCTGTGCCTTTGTATTTACTAAAAGCATGTTCTCAAAAATTGTCCAAGCTGCATGTGAAGTTTTTGCATTCTTGATATGTCCCAACATCGTATTATCAATGACTGTAGATAGCCAGCACATCACCTTTTTGTCTTTTGCATTCCATTATTTCCATGCTTTTAATTCATCTGTAGTCGAAGGGATACCCAGCTCTGGCTCCTTTTCTTCACCTGAAACAAACTCATAAATGCCCTTTCCAATGAGGAAGTTCATCACACAAAACTTCCATGAAGGGAAGTTTTTCTTGTCGAGCTTCTCAATAATGGGATTTCCACTATTCTTTGCCATTATCAAAGCATACAACACAGCAAGCTAGTCTTCTGCATCCTTTCATAACAAGTGCATAGCAATACACCAAGCAACCTTTTTCATTGATTGCTCAATAGTACATGTAATCTGCAACCTATTTGTAGATAAACCTTATGTTTTCTTCTTGGAAAACACCTCAAAAATTTCACATCCAAAATCTATAACATGTGCACCCACTTTCGGTCAATACTGCCAAAATCACAGTGTACTCTGAAACTGATGTCCGCAACCTTGCGACTCTAAAACGGGGCCTGAAACGGCCTCGGATGCCCAAAAAAAACTACGGAATAGCCTTGAAGGGCTAATTTGCAGAATATACAGTGCTGTGCTTGCACACCAAATCTCACAGCAATCTGATATTTTCACTCTACCTTGCTTTCGGTGCCTCCACATGCACTAATCAAGAGAAAGAGTGGAAGAATGGGAGAGATTCTTGCATGTTTCTTGCTTGCTCAAACCTTTCTTCTTTTACTTTACTTCAACCTTCAAAATCAGCCTCTCTCAGTGGCACGGCTCTGATACCATATCAAGAATCATGTGGTGGAGGGACTTGCTTGAGCTGTTGTGCCAAACATACACTGTATACACAAGAGGAAGCTCACTCAAGAACACAAGAAGAGAGATGGAGGCCAAAACGTTTTCTTGCCGATTTTTTCTTCTTCTTCCACACACTATACAATGTACACAAAGTATAGATAAGATACAACATAAAGAAAAGTGGCATACTAAGTCAAACAGTGCATAACAGACTACACTAATCGATTGGCGGTATATCTTTGCTAGCTATAGATAAGTGTAACAAACTAAATATAATAAGTGATAAGTCAGTGGCCAAGTGAGTATCATAATGACCACCAACATGCTAAGTGTAGACGTGCGGACCCATCTAGCCATGCGGTCCATCATCAATGTCCATACACGTGTTGAGCTTGCCATCCAACACTGACCTACTCTCCCAAGCTAGGAAGCTTGCTCTAATAGCTAGTAATTCCTTATCATAAGTAGTGTAGTTTTTTTTCTAAGGGTTTCAATTTATGACTCTCAAGAAGGAAAGGATCAAAAAAATCGGGCAATTGAAGGATAGGTGCATGGGTTAAAAGTGTCAAAATATTTTTGTTGTCCAGGGCCCCAACAAAAAATAATATTCTTATATAATAGTAGTCAAAGGCAAGGCAATCAATGAAAATTTTCTAACAAATTTTTTGTAGACCTAGCTAACCCTAAAAAATACCAAACTTCATGCACACTCATATAACTAGGCCAATCTTTTATGGTTTAAATATTCTTAGAGTCAACTATGATATCTTCAGTAGAAACTATGTGTTCCTAAATATTCAATTTGATTTTGAAAGAACAAGCTATACCAATGATTTCTATCAGTAAAGCAAACATAAATCTAAGATGTTTCTTATGCTTCTCTTCTAATTTACTAAAAGCAAGTACATCATCAAAGAAAACAATTACAAAACCTTGATAATCTAGAAAATTTATATTCACCATCTATGTAAATGTAGATGGTACATTAGTGGGACCAAAGGGCATAACAATAAATTCATAATGACAAAACTATGTTCTAAATGCAATTTCAAATATATCACTTGAATCCATACGAATTTAGTGATATTATGATTTAAGATCTATTATGATAATTATGCTAGCTCCCCCAAGTTTATCAAGCAAATAATCAACTCTCAAAATAGAGTATCCATTTTTAATAGTGACTTTATTTAAGGCTCTATAATCAATGCACATTTGATATATTTTATTTTTATTTTCAACCAACAAGATAGATGGATCAAAAGGAGAAGAACCAAGATGAATTAAACCCTTATTTAACAATTTAGTTACTTATATTTGGATTTCATTTTTATACAAACAAATATGCATGTATGGAGCTTTGTGCACTAGAGAAACATAGAGGAAAAGTTAAATATTGTGATCTAATTCTCCTCAAGATGGTGGTAACTCAAGTGGTTAATCATCCACAAAACAATATTTATACGAATCTAAAAATTGTTTATGTATAGGTAATAGTTTAGAAGCTTCAATATTTTCTACTTTAGTCACAAAAATCATGCATAACTTGTGTTGTTTTCTAAGTGCTATCTAGCCTGCATGTGACTAATTCGTGGAAACAATTCAATTTCAGGGTCACTAGTAGTCAAAGAGATTATTTGCCCTTGGAATTCAAAAGTTATTGTGTGAGTATGATAATCAATGTTAGGATTAAATTGATGTCCGAAAGGCATATCAAGGATTATACTAATCATTAAATAGGTGTAACTAGGAAATTACATTTTTCTTTATATGTACCCATAGAAATTTCTAACCCTTTTATTTCTTGTGTTCCATTATAAATAATGCCTTGAAATGCAGATTTAATCTTTTACAATGAAGGAGAAACTTCTAGTTACAACCTCTTAGCCAACTTTTTTGAAATAAAATCATGAGAGTTACCATCATCATGAGAACTACCAATTTTTTTGAAATAAAATCATGAGAACTACCATCATCATGCAAAATAGTCACATCCAAATCATTTAAGAACCTTTCATCGTTAAATAAAGCATGTATAGGAATAGACATACCTATTTTTTCTTCAATCGATGCTTCCTCCACAATATATCCATAGTATTGGGAGGAAGTAAGAGCTTCTCTAATCGATCACACACACACACGCACACACACACACACTCTCTCTCTCTCTCTCTCTCTCTCTCTCTCTCTCAAGAAGTAAGAAGAGAGCTCTCAAGATTACACACCATAAGAATAAGCTTATCCATTTACTTTCCATGGCCTCAATTTTTGAGTACCCTCCTTTTGCATTTCCCTAAACTAGCCTTCTCTCTACACCATTTACATTCCTTCAATTGTTTTCCATTTAGCTTGGCCAACATCAATTGTTACAATTTGCACAGGAGTATCAGTGCTATTTTACAAAAATGATTCCAAGTAATCTTCTAATCTCAAAATTTCCACTTGGTAAGCTCTTTCTCTATTTTTTCTTTTCTTGATTTTTTTTCATTTTTTAACTTTTTCTTCTACCTTCTTCTATATGATCCTTGGTTGCACCTTCGTAGAAGTGCTTAACATTATCCCCCTCCTAGAGTTGTGCTAGTCCCATGTCAATCTATGGTTTGATGGGATCTATGTGCAACTGATGTTGGTTGGAGATGTAGACGTAACCATTAGTATCCTTACACTTTGCACTAGTATTGGTGGAAAGAAAAACTAGCAAGCAATCAATTGGGCATCCATCTCTCTTCTCATGTTCTTGAGTGAGCTTCTTCTTGCATATATTGTGTGTTTTTAATGTAGTGCATTAAGGGAATCTCCCCCACACATGATTCATAACATGATATCAAAGTGGAATCATTGAGACTGTGTTAGTCGCTCTTAGGTGCATATATTACAAATTTTAAATCTATAATTTTTTATGTGTTTGTCAAGAAGCAAACATAAGGTTTATCTACAAATAAGTTACAAGTTATATGTATTGTTGAGCAATTAGTAAAAACAGGCTACCTAGTTTGTTACTGTCAGAGAGTGGACTAGAGAGAGAGAAAGAGGAGACCAAAGACTGCAAAAGAGAGAGAAGGAGAGTGACGAGGAGAGAGAAATAGTAGAATTAGAGAGAGAAAGACAGGAAAGAGAGAAGCCATAGAAGTTGTGAGTGAGATGGGAGAGAAGGACAATAATTGTATTAATGTGTCAAAAGATGTGAAAAATTGCATGTCCTCTCCTTTTATACCAATGTCAGTGTGACATGGCATAACATCAATATTATTTGTACACTAAATCCTTCCCAGCTTCTTACAATCCATCCCTTCCCAAAGGTTTTTGCCCTCAAAAACAAACTTAAAAGACTAGAAAAGGATGGATAGAACAGAGTACTACTTTGGTTTTACAGCTTTACAAATGGGAAAATGAATGAAAAATGACCGACATATGGACTAAAATGGAAGAACAAGAGTAGGCCTCAGCTATATACATGATCGAGAATAATTTAAAAGTATGGAGCTATAAAATTTTCAACAGAAATCTCAAAATGAAGTAGACAGCTTGCTATGTAAACAGACCCTGCTGGATCAAATTCGCCATAACTTCTAGTAGAAGTGTCCAAATGAGGCATGCCATATATCAAAACGTAGCTCTTGAAGATTACTTTGTAGCTCATCAATTATATCAACTGGATCACCATGGAAAGGCTTGAGCTGACTAACATGAAAGACATTGTGAATCTTTGTGGAAGAATGGAGCTCTAATCTGTATGCCAAGTCTCCAATGCGCTTTAGGATCCGGTAGGGGCTATAAAATCTGTGAGCAATCTCATTACTAGATCCATCTTTTAATGTAGAGTACCTAGACTTGGGCACCTTCAGTAAGACCAACTCTCCTTCTTGGAACTCTAAAGGCCACCTCTTCTCATTAGCAAACATATTCATTTGGTCTTGAGCTTTCCTAAGATTCATCTTACATTGCTGAAGAAGGGTTTGCATTCTTTCCAACTCTTCCTTCCCATGAGGGTTGATCCTTTCATTAAAGATGACTGTGGGTAAGGGAACCTTGTAGCAATACATAGCCTCAAAGGGTGAAACTCCAAAGCTAGAATGAGTAGAGTTGTTGTAGGCAAACTCAGCCAAGTGTAACCAAGAATCCCATGAATTTTGGACATCAGAGCAGAAATGGCAAAGATAAGTCTCCAACCATTTATTTACTCTTTCTGTCTATCCATCAGTTTGTGTGGATGATAGGCTGTAGATGGAACCAATTTAGTACCCATAGATGTGAATACCGCCTGCCAAAAGTTACTCATAAACTTTGAGTCTCTATCATGAGCAATCACCTGGGTAATCCATGTAGTCTAAATATTTGCTCCATAAATTGACTGGCCACTTGAGAGGTAGTAAACAAGGTCTTAGTTGGAATGTAATGGGTAGCCTTGGTGAGTCTATCTACCACCACATATATACTATTCCATCCCTTCTTGGTAGTAGGCAAGCCAGTAATAAAGTCCATGGTAATGTGCATCCATTTTCCTGTAGGAATGGGTAATGGCAAGGCATACACTTCATGACAAAGTCTTTGACATCTTTCCACAGCCCTTTCCAATAAAAACTTTTGTTGATCCTATCGTAGGTCTTGAAAACTCCAAGATGTCTAGCTAAAGGCAAAGAATGTAGCTCCTCCATAACTTTTTGTATAAAAGAAGAGGTAGAAGGAATGATAATATTTCCTTTCAACCAAATAAGGCCATTTTTATTGATAATGCGAGTTTTCTTTCGTAAGACCTTGCTATAAGTTTTGAAAAATATGGCTGAATTCCTCATCCAAAAGATAAGCCTCCTGTAGTTCTTCAATCCAATCACTATGTAGTTCAATCATTGTTGAAGCTTTGCAAGCCCACATACGAGAAAGAGAATCGGCCACTATATTGTATTTTCCCCTCGTATGAGTGATGTCAAAATCATACTTTTGTAGTGTAGCTACCCACCTACGTTACTTAGGAGTAAGATTGGACTGAGTAAGGAAATACTTAAGAACCCTATGATCACTCTGGACTCTAAATCGAGTGCCATACAAGTAATGGTGTCATTTCTTTATTGCATGCAAGTTAGCCAACATCTCCTGGTCATAAACATTCATGACCATTTCTTTATCTGTAAGCTTACAGCTCTCAAAGACAATCATTCCATGCTCCTGTAACAAAACAACCGCCCCAATGCCATGGCCACTAGCATCACACTGTATGGTAAATTCTTTGCAGAAGTCCGAGCATACTAAGATAGGAGTAAGGAGTCCCTTTAACTTGTTAAAGGTACTATGTGCAAGAGCATCCCAAAAGAAAGCCTCCTAATTCAACCTATTAGTCAAAGGAGCTGCAATAGCTACATAATGCTTGATGAATCGGTGATAGAATGAAGATAGACCAAGGAATCCTCTAAGAGAAGTAGTAGTAGTGGGTGTTGGCCAATATTTTATGCATTGCACCTTCTTGGGATCACCCTGTATCCCTTTTTCATTGACAATATGTCTCAAGTATTCCACTTCAGCATGCATGAAAGAACATTTCATCTCCTTAGCAAAAAGCCTGTGATATCTCAATACATGAAAAACCCTCCTCATATGTGCCAAGTGATCCTGTAAAGTTTTACTGTAAATCAGAATGTCATCAAAGAATACCAAGATAAACTAAAAGAGGAAGGGCTACAAAATCTTATTCATCAAGCTTTGGAAGGTAGCTGGAGCATTTGTAAGCCCAAATGGCATCACTAAGAAATGATAGAGCTATCGATCAGTCCTGAAAGTAGTCTTGACTTCATCACCCTCTCGCATGTGAATCTGATGATAACCTGACCTCAAATCAATCTTCATAAAGAATTGAGCCCCCTTGAGCTCATCAAAAAAATCATCAATCCTAGGTATTGGATACCTATTCTTCACTATGATCTTATTAAGATCCATGTAGTCAATGCACATTCTGAAAGATCCATCTTTCTTTTTTACTAACAAAACTAGAGATGCATACAGTGAAGAAATTGGTTTAATGAATCCCATCTCAAGAAGTTCCTTGATTTTCTTGGCTACTTCCTCTCGCTCACACTTAGACAATCTGTAAGGTGGCTTATTGATTGTCTTTGAGTTGGGCTCCAAATCAATAGGGTGATCTACTGCTCTCTTGGGAGGCAATGAAGTAGACACCTCAAACAAATCCCTATACTCCTCAAGAAGAGCTGTCAAGGTTGGATGGCTTGCTGAATTACTGGGCTGATCTTGCATCTCTTTATTCAAATGCAAAACAAATATTTGTGAATTCCTCTTATACTCCCTTTTGAGTTGTTGAATGGTGATAAGCTGAAATTTTGATCTACTAGGAATTCTATGTAAATGGATGAGTTATCCATTGAAGATAAACTCCATATACAACTGTGAGAAATCCATAGTGATCTTGTTTAATGTCATCAACCAATCACAACCGAGTACAATGTCTATAGACCCCATTTCCAAAGTAATCAAGTTTACTTTTGCTTTAAAATTTTCAGCCAGCTTTAAAGAAACCTGTGGGCATATCTGTGTGCTAATTTCTTCTTCACCATTGGCCACTTGAACTCTAATGGGCTGCTATAAATCTGTGGGAATACAATTCAGCTTGTCCATAATGGACTTATTCACAAAACTATGGGTACTTTCACTATCCATCAGAATGAACACAGCCCTTCCATGAATGTTACCCTTCATATGGAGTGTATTAGGGCTCTTAGAACCTGTCCAAGCTTCCATGGAAATAGAACAACTAGTGGCAGCAAGTGGCTCATGACAAGTCCCACCTGGATCAAAAGGAACACTTCCACCTAAATCAAAAGGAAAAGAGTCGGCTAGATCATAGAAATACTCTTACCCAACTTCTTCCTCAAGATCTTCATTTTCAACATTAAGTGCAATTGCATTAGTTTTATCAATCTCATCTTCAAGATCCTCAAAGACTAACTTACTCTGAAACTTGGGTTTGACATTTTTGTATACACACTTTGTGGCATGATCAAGTGTATAATTTTCCCCACACTTGAAACATAAGCCTTTCCCCTTTCTTTCTTTGTAGAGATCCATAGGAATAAACTTAGGATTCATGCTGGCTGAAATGGATTTAGGTTTGATATCCCCTTGTTTGAAGTCAACTCTAGGATTGTTTGCGTCCTGAAATTACTTTTGAGGTCTAGAAGCATTGAACAGTGGATAAGTTGGCACCCTTAAGCTCCCATTTGGCACATGATTGTTGCCATAAATGTTACCAACTTGCCCCTATTTAAAAATAATTCTTGGTTGTCCAAAACCAGGCTGAAATGAAGATTCTCTTTTATATTTTCTTCCATAGTGCTTTGCAAGCTCAATAGCCCTGAAGAGAGAAGTAGGGTTTTGTGCCATGACATCAGCTAAAGATGGCTCTAAACCATACATGTACTTGTGGAGCTTAGCCTCATCACTGATGCTTTCTACATACATGGTTAGGTTAAGAAATTAGCTAGTGTACTCTCTTACACTTAGGCCTCTTTGGTCCAAACCATACCTTCTCCATGCCAATTTCTCTTTTTCAAGATGGGAGACAAATACTTCAGCCATAAGTGCCTTGAAAGCTTCCCAATTCTCTACAAGTATGTTTTCCCTTTTTATATACCTCCACCAAGTATGGGAAAATCCCTCCAAATTCAAAGAAGCAAAATGAATCTTCATGTCATCAGTTTTGGTGAATATGTCAAGGTAAGATTCCATCTTAGAGATCCACTCCTCTAAATCAGATGGTGAAGATGACTGAATATTAAATTTGGCTAAAATGATCTTGTCATTTAGCTCTCTTTCATGGAATGGTTGTTGTCCCAAAATAGACTGATCATGAGTGCCATGCATTGAGCCCCCAAATTGAGATGGAAATCTCCCAATAGGTGGCTGAGAACCACTATGCAATCTTCCCGTTGGTAGAGGACCCCTAGGAAGTTGAGTATTTAGCCCAAAAGCTTGAGAGTTGGCTCCATTCAAACCACCCAAATAGTCATCATGCCTTTGTGAAGTCTTGACTACTTCATGTTGGCTATTTGGGATGCCTCTTCATCCAATAATTCCATGACCATGCTCGTTTTGGTTAGATGGCTGAAGTGGGACTAAAGGCTCACTGTTTGAATAAGCTTTCTCCTTTGCTTCTTTAGATCCCATTTGCATTTGCATCCATTGGGAGAATTGAGCCATAATTTGAGCATTAGATTCCACCAACTTGTCAATAGAAGCATTTTTTTGAGTCATTGAATCCACTAACTTCTCAATGGAAGACTTCATTTGATCACTAGACAAAATTATTTGCTCTATTCTTAATAATAGGGCCTCATGACATTCTCTATGCCTTTGTTCATGTACACACAATATATCATTGAGTACACTGATTTCCCTTGTTGTTGAGGCTCTTCAGGGATCTCTTGAGGTACATTCTCCAACATGGAATCTTTGATTTACTGAGCATAATCATCTTAGACCTTATTTTTACCCTAATGCCCTACCATAATAGTGCAGTCCTACAGTACCCCCTGTTAGAAAAATGGTTATAACTTTGGCTAAGGATCTCTGATTCCAAAAATTTTTAGTTCAAATCGAAGTCAAGAATGTCCTCTTTGAGATATAGGATCCTATAACAGATTTAGGATAAAAATTTCTGCAACTCAATCTTTGACTCTGAATTGTTCGGGCTTGCACCCTGTTTTGACCTGTGAATGCCCTGTTTTGACCCTGTAAGGTAAAATAGTAACCCAAAATGGTTACCTAACCCTACATAAGGTTGATTAGGACTTGTGGGTACCCTATAGTACCTGCACATGTACTTTAGTAATGAAGGGTGTACATGTAATAACATGTAAATGCCCTGCAGTGTCTTGTAAAATCCCTATTTTATCCTATTTAGATCATGAAGATACTTGAGCCTTTGGAAACTCTTCAATATTCAATTGTCCACTTGTTGTACCTGTGTGAGTGATAAAATAGCATGACATGCTTTCTACATGGGCTCCGAATCACTGGGAGGTGGGCAAAGTTTTCCCCCGGTTGGTTGGTTGCACCCCTTCGAGATCTTTGATAGTGAAGGAGGGTCACCTCTCTTTTGTTCCACTATCTCCCCTGGCATCCACATTTTTCCTGGGTGGGTATATCAACATGGCAATGGCATTCTATTCTAATCAACCAGCATGTAATGCATTACTCAAATATTCATTCAACCCCTTTATGAGATGCAATTGAATGAAATTTGAAAATTTTGGATAAGGAAAGGGTCTTACCAATGCAATTCAGTGACTCACTGATTGCTTTAGTACTTACCCTTTTACAATATTTCAGCTTGGGCAAAATAATTCAACCAAACACATCAAGGTTATGCATCAAAACTTGGCAAATGATGCCTATGATGAGATTATGATTGAATCAATACTGAAATTGAATGGAATAGGCTGAAATCAATGGAAATAATACTAATATCTGATCTATTGATCAATTCAGAGAATTAATTGATCAATAATCTCTCATCAACAAGTGGAAAAGCATTAGCAAGTGGATTATTGAGAGATTTCAGAGATTAAGCAAGAGAAATACCTTGATTAAGCTTGAAGAGGATGATAAATGTCAGCTCCAATCCCATTGATGGAAGAATTATTCAAAATCCACCATAAATCTACCATGAAGATTGAAATATCCATTAAATCAGTCCATATGAGCTCCAATATGATCAAATTCGTGAAGAATCAATGCCCCGAGCTTGCTTGAACAATTGAATACCAAATATTCAAGCCTCTTGAAGGAAAGCCTCAAAATAAACTTTTAATTTGAGCTCCAAAATTCTCCATGAACTGAAATCTTTGCAATTTGTTGAAGAATCCTTACTAACATGGTGCCACGGACTGAATTGATGAATAAACCTCAAGAAATTGTGAAGAAATGAAAGCTTGGATTGAAGCTTTCATGGCTGCCCATGGACTGTTCATGTAGGGTTTCAAGAGAGAGAAAGGATGAAGAATAGGAAACTCTCTAGACCAAAGTGGCCTCCAAAAGTAAATGATTAATGCCACAGATTGATTAGAATGGGCAGCAAGTAGCACCTCAGCAATAATTTCCAAGGCTGAAAATCAATGCCAATTGCGCCAACAGTCTATTGTCCACATGGCTTGAATCTCCAGCAACATTGGTAATCAATGTGACCTTTGAAGTAAGGAGAATCAAGAAAGAACCACGGTTGATGCTCTTGATGCCTGAGAAGAAAGATCTTGAAGGAAATCCACCACGGGAGCTGAAAGAAACTTGCAGGAAGCTCCAAGAAACGGGAAAGAGAACCCTCTCTTTTCAAAGTAACCATAGTTTAATCCCAAACTAGGCCCGGTTAACTCTCCTTTACCCTAGTTACCTCGAGTTTTGCATGAAATTTGATGACGACCTGCTACTTTAGCCATCCTCCGCGATATCTGACCTTGGAGATCTCTAGATGTAGTTTCTTACTAACTGTAGATGGTCTGAAACCCTCCACTAGTCACTGTCTTGTCCAATACTTGTCTGAAAGTCATACATGTTGCATTTGCATTTAAGCATTATATCAAAAGGAAAACTCTTAGATGCATTACACTTGTATACCTAGTTGTGACAAACGCTATAAGTGTGTGAGGTTTCTCTATTGTAGGATAGCACGATGATATTTGGGGAGACGTTATGCGAGGTTAAAATATTCTTTGATCATTATATACATCATGTGAGAATTTTGTGACATTTCTTCTTTATGTTTGAGATGACGCATCCTGGTGCCAATCCTTGGGGTGTAGGAGGGTCGTAGGAGCCATAGCAATCAACGGAAAGGTGCTCTATTTGTGTGTATAATGAGGTGTTAGTCACATATATGTATGGGATACTCTCTCTACTTGGAGTTGGGAGGGGCAGTACACGTTCGTTAGACTAAATTTTGAAATTCATGTCTACAAATGAATTTGTTAGATTAACTATTTTGTAGCATCCAGACACTCTTAGCCACAAGGCCATGGGGATCACTTGGAGAGTGTAGTAGCTCAGCTAGAGCCTTAGAGCTAGTGTTATGCCGATTTTAGTCTCGACACCTATATTTTTCAAAACCATTTAGTATGCTTGGTCATATGATTAGATGAACTTAAATTAACATACCATATATTATCATATGCTCCCTTTCCTATAACATCATTCATTATATGCTACATGACAAATAAATGCCTATTTTTGTCACTATTTTATCTTGAAGACAATGCATAATTTCCTTGCTTCAATTTGCCACTGTGAATAACATCCTTCTTATCATAACAATGGATTGTAGTATGACCCATTCTTCCACAATATATCCTTTGTATCATAACAGTGGGCTACATATGACCCCTTCTTCCACAATGTATCATTCTTAACATAAAATGGATTGCAATATAAACCGTTCGTCCACAATAATGACAAAGAATATCAGAATTGCTAGAATCTCTCTTTTTCCACCCACATCTTCCTTTAGAGCTTCCCTTGCCTCTAGAACTACTTAGCCCCATGAAATCTACATGTCACCAAACTATTGATTTAATCTATTTTGTTGGTTACCACTAGCATGACCACCATGGTCTCTTAAAGAGGATCTACCATGTTCCCTTCTTGAACTGGAGTAAAATGCTTGGACTTGTTCACCACTTCTTTTAGATGATTCACCTTGCATGCTGATATCTTTAGTAATCATGAGAGAGACCAACTCATCAAGATCAGGAAACAACTTTTGTATATATACAAAAGCAACAAAATATTTCTAAGCCTTTTCATTATGTAGGCTCCCCAAAGTAGATGAGACCAAATCATCATCATTAGGTATTGTATCAATAGTTGCTAGGGCATTTGCAATGCTTCTCACCTTCAAAATATACTCATTTATAGACACCTTATCTTTCTTTAAAGTATTCAACTCTTACTTGAGTTGAATCTTTTGTGCCTTTGTATTTACTAAAAATGTATTTTCAAATGTTGTCTAAGCTACATGTGAATTTTCTACATTTTTTATATGCGCCATCATAGTGTTATCATTGATTGCTGTGCTGCAAGCAACCACTACATTACTTTTTTATCCTTTGCATTCCATTCTTTCCACACCTTCAATTCTTCTATAGTCACAGGGTCACTTAGCTCTATCTCCTTTTCTTATGTCCCCCAATTGTCCAAGGGGGTTCCATTTTAGCAGGTTTCTTCCATAAACACGCTCTTGTTGGGCAAGAAGTGCGATGATAGAACCGTCCCATCAGAACTTAGGTGCTTCTTACCATTCAGATAGTGTAACTTTCAACCTAGTTCAAGGATGTTGATAATGGCAGCTCGCTATCTAACAAATAGATTGTTTATAATGAGCATTGAAAACCTACTCGGTCCATTAATGGCATAGATTATCTCCTCTATAGAAGCTATAACTAAATAGATTGAGTCGGTTAGAAACACCCACCAGATATTGGTTTATTGAAAGCTGACACAAAATGCAGCTATAAATCTTGTTGGGATAATCTTATTCTTTGAAGTTAACTCTCTCGAGGAGGCCCCTTTTGAGCGACCGTTGGGTATATGCACATATCTTAGGATGGCCTCCTCTTTAGGAGGGGTATTTGGGGCCCCTCCCACAAAGAGAGAAAAAGGCAAGACTAGTGCATTCTCGAGCATTCGGGGACCAGTAGAAAGATCTGAGTCATGAGCAAGTTGATTAAATTTTTCATATAGGTTAGCCACCCCATGCAACTAAAAGAATTTAGTTGCCTTGTGAAAGTCTTTGGGTGTAAGGCTCACAGAAAAAAATCTCTGAGTACCTTCCATGCTCTCATATTTCCCAACACAAAAGGGACCTGATAGTATTGCCCCGCTAGGCATACTATCATTTTGTGCAACTTTATATTGAACTATTGCAAGGGTAAAAGAATATGGCCTAACCATATCAAGCCAAAATATGAAGAAAATCCCTTAAGGTTTGCCAATAAGGCACACTTTTCCACCTCAAGGTCTATTTGAAGTAGGTATCTACTTCCCACAGACTAAGAGCCGTAATAGTACATTACTATTATTAAATCACCCCTGTGGGCCTTAAGAGGTACTTCATGGAATCTATCAATGGGCATCTTAGGCTACCTCTGTGTTTTTTTTTCATTTCTATAATGTATGGCTTTGACACTATCGTGCCGCTACGCGGACACAATGTGAAAAACTCTAGAATACATTGTTGCTACGCTTTCTTATTTATTGATCTAGAGAGCCAATGCCATATTAGTCATTAATATCAGTGTCTGTAGTGTGGATGGTTCAAAAATACTAGATTTTTGGACAATTTTAGCCCATTTTTGATATTTTAGATATTATCTCTTGTAAAAATCCAAAAACTATAGACAACTTCTAGAATAGGATGACGTGTAAAAGAAAGCAAGTAGCTTTCAACCATTTTGGGAGGATTTTTTGCAAAAAGAAGGACTGGCAAAATCGAGCAATCGCACTTTTCAGGTAGTGAACAGCACTCCAAACGAAGGAGTGATCTGTGAGAATTCTGGCTAGGCATCCTAGTATTTTATCCCTCTTTCGGAGCCAATGGAAGCATCGGATTGGCAATCTGAGTAGCAGAGAAGAAGCTATTGTTTTATGTACATTTTTTTTCTGTTTACAAGAGATTTATCTTCTCAAGATGCAAAAATCAATTGTCAAGCTTCACCTCTGTGAGTATTCTTCTACATCTTCTATTTCTTTGAACCCCTTCTCTTTTGTCTACTCCTCTCCTTGAATCTCCCTTCACCCTACTATCTCTTACCCCTGTGGTAGACTTTCAACCCCAAACGCACCGATAGTGGTGAACCCAACATGAAAGTCGACAGCAAGTATGTAAAGCTGGGGGATTCTACAAGTTCGTGTAGTGGTGATGCTTTACACAATAGATAATTTCTTTGTTGCAGCAACAACAATAGTTGTTGTTACAATAGCAGATGCAGACTCGGCAAGAAGCACAAATAATTAATACCTTAGTTGTGAATACATTGCAGGTAGTGGGATAGGAATTGAAGCAGTTTAGGGGTCAAAATGTTTTGGCCTTCATCAATTGTATGAAGGAAAGATGTTGTTTCATGGGGTATGGAAATATGCATGGAGTCGATATTTCTCCTATTTGGCCATGCATGTATTGCATGATCGGATTGATGAGTTACATAAAAGAGATGTTGATTGGGCAGCTTTTAAGAAAGCTTTAAAAGAAGAGTTTATCTTGGAAGATGGAGGATTGGTAACTAAAAATACATTTACAGATTGGATTGAAAAGCCCAATAAAGGGTTGGCTACTACAGCTTTGCTCCGTGAATTTGAAAGTCGGTATGCACAGTTGGATGCCGATAAGCAGCAATCATTGGAGAGTCAAAATTTTGATTTGTTTTTTAAGGTTGCAAATCCTATCTTACAAGAGAAGCTAACTGATCGTTTAGAAGATGCCTCTTCTGAAATGGGACTGAAATCAGATTGGACTAATGTACTCAAAAAGGGGCTGAAATTGCAGCCAAGGCGCTTGTGGCTATGGCAGAACAACCTGCTTTACCTATTGGTCCAGCTCTTAAAGGTGATGCTATGATGGATGAATTAATCAAAGGCATGCATGATTTAAGGCTGAATTTGATAGAAATCTATGCAAAGGTGGAAATTTTGAATGTTAAGGTAGAAGAGAAGGCTCAGGCAACAGCCCAAAGACCATACAAACAAGGATACAAGAGGAGATGCATTTGGTGTGATAGTTTACAACATAAAAAACAAGAATGTACAGCCTACCGTAAAGCGAAAGCAAAAAGGTTAGTCTTTTGGAAAGATGTCAAATTCATGCAACATAAATTGGTCTTCCAATAGAGCTAATTTTTGGAAATGGTGGCATGCAAAAGAGGTTGGAAGATATGGATGCAAGGAAAGCATTTGTTGCCATAGATGCAACCACATATGGGTTAAGAAAGTAAAGGATTGATGAAGCTCATAAAGGAGGCATGGCTGAAGCAAAATCTTGCATTTGGATGCAAGCATTGGATTGCATGGAGAAAGGTAAAACAGCAAAGTCTGAATTGGCTGATGCAAGTCTAAGTACAGGAGGGAGAATACGATGGAGTGCACCAGTGGATTCATTTTTAGCCTACACTTATTTGGCTGAGGTTCATAATCAAAAAGCTCTTGTGGAAGAAAAGAGAAGAAGAGATGAGGGCATTGCTGGTCCTTCCTCTTCAAGCCCATCTACATGCATAACATGAAGTAAAATGGAGCAACAGAAAGAGGCTGAAAAAGTCATACTTGAGCATGTTATGGAGGATGCATCTCAAGAGAAGAAACAAGAAGGGAAGAAAAGGGCCAAGCAGCCCAGTTACATGTTACAATCGGAACTTGAGACTACCATAAACCTTAAAAAGGTCTTGGAAGATCTCATACTTGGTACTAGAGTGGAATTCACACGTGGAGAACATCTTGGAATCAGGAAGTGTGAATTTCATGATGCAATCATTGATATGCTAAAATGAAAAAGATAGTTTGATGGTGAAGTTTTGCAAGCATTGATGCAAGTTGATAAAGACATAAAGAAATATCTTTAGAGGGAATATGATGATGCATGTAATGATGATTTGGAGAAGTCTGATATTGAAAACCGGTTAAATGGGAGTGTAGACAGCAAGCCTGTGGCTAAAATTGGTCTTATGGGCAGCAGTAATAATAGAGAGAAGGCTATGTATAATGGGGATGTCCATCAATAAGTACATGAAGAAAAAGATGCTCATTTTATTCCAAGCAATCATTATTCACGAATGCATTGGGCTCCTACTACAATGGAGACAATTGTTAAAGTGGGAGAAAGAGAGATGCATTGCATAGCTCTCTTGGATCATGGTTTCGAATTCAATGTTATGGCACGTAGCTTGTATGAGAATGGAGGTTGGCCGATTGATGTAGATCTGGGATGGCGCATGTGAGCAACAAACAATTCATCAAGGGATCTTTATGTGGGTTTTCTGAATGTACTCGTGACTATTGGAGATGTTAGGAATAAATATCAATTTTTAATGCAAGATTCATGTAGTTATCCAGTGATTTTTGGGGCAGCTCTATATTTTGGAATCAAGGCTGGAAATAAAAGCCTTGAATAATGGTTCTTCATATGTTCAGGTTTGGAGTAAAGATAATACAAAGCCAGTATAGTTTCTCACTGTTTGTGTGAATCATCCCCACAATGAGGATAGGCTATGAGATAATCCTCTACCACCGAATGCACGAGAGTTTAAGGGTTTTTAGACAGCACTATTGTAAGTTGAGGCTATGGTAGTGCCTCTAGGAAGATAATTATGCCTCCAAGAAAGGAGGAAACTGTGTTTGTGTCTAGATTGCAAGAATGGACACCATGTATTCTTGGCAATTTTAAGAATATTTTTTAGCCACGTGCAAGGCCAAAAAGATATATGTAGGATGGGCTAAAAAAGAGCTAAAGACGTATGGTTTGATGGTAGCAAATGAAGGTATTTCAGGGCTGTTTTCAGAGCTGGTTGATGTTGATACGGTGGCTAAAATTTATGTGGCAATTAATGCTGAAAGTAGGATAGAATAAGAGGTTATTTATGTTGACTCTTTAGAGATGTATGAAGTCATTCAAGAGTTTGCTGAGCATGAATGTTATGGACTACAAAATGGGGCTTCTCAGATGAAGGAGTTTCATGAGATTTTATGGGCTGGACATAGAGGAGTTTGGGGAACATTTACCAAGATCGAAGAGAAGTATTGGTGGCAAAACATGTATAAAGATGTGGAGCATTATGTGGAATCATACAATGACTGTCAGATGTATTCCATGGTAAATCATAGAGATGGGTTGCAACTAACCTATCCATTGTCTATGCATTACAAATGGGTAATTGATTTAGTTACCATGCCTACAAGTTTATGGAATATGATAAATATTGTGCTTGCACAAGAAGACTTGACAAATCAAGTGGAAAGTCAAGCTCTTAGTACAAAGACTACTTAAGCAATTTGTAGGTTCTTATTGGAAGAAGTCTTTTGCAGGTATGGTTGTGTTGGCAAAGTGGTTGCAGATAGAGGAGAATTGGATGTGCATGAGGCTCGTGACTTCTTTTTATGATTGGGTATCAAGCTGGCTTTAACTCAGCCTACAATCCTGAAGAAAATGGAAAAAGTGAAAGAAGTCATTAGCCTATCATTAAGGCATTAGCAAAGTCATGCAAGGGTAGGATGAAAGAGTGGCCAAGAATGTTACCCTTTGCTTTGTGGGTTGATAGGACCACTCATAGTGCAATTACAGGGTATATGTCTGCTGAATTAATGTATGGGCAACAACCAGTCATGCCTATTGATGAGACTATTGCTACTTGGAGATGTTCTACCATGGGAAGAGGGTTTGAATAGAGAAGAGTTGCTAGTCCTACACATTAGACAATTAGAAAGAAGGCATAAAGACATTTAGACAACCATGAAAAAGCTAAAGATTGCAAGGATAAAGAACAAGAAGAGGTTGACAAGTGACACAGACTTCGACCACAAGCTATATAGAGGGGGATTGGATGCTGGTTTATACAGCAGCTTGGAAAATCAGCATAGTGCCTGTCAGAAGATGGCAAAGCAATGGTTTGGTCCATATGTGGTAAGGTTTTTTATTTACAATGCTACCTATGCATTAAATGAGATGTATGGGACAGCTCTAAGGATTCCAATGGCTAGAAAATGTATCAAGCTCTTCAAACATAGGGACTCTTCAGCATATGAGTTGAAGGAGCTGGATATTGAGCATGAACATGAGAATATGGAAGAAGAAGAGGTAGAATATGAAGACATTGACATGGTAGAAGATACCTCTTCTAACGCCGTAGATCCATAAGACTCCCCTTTTGGAGCCAATGGAAGCATCAAATTGGCAATTTGAGTAGCAGAGAGGAAGCCATTGTTTTATATACATTTTTTTTGTCTACAATAGATTTATCTTCTCAAGATGCAGAAATAAATTGTCAGGCTTCACCTCTGTGAGTATTCTTCTACATCTTCTATTTCTTCGAACCCCTTTTCTTTCGTCTACTCCTCTCCTTGAATCTCCCTTCACCCGATTGTCTCTTATCCCCATGGTAGACTTTCAACCCCAAACGCACCGACAACGTAAGATGAGAGAAACCTAAAAGCATCGCATCCTTTTCATCTGTCTTTTTTACTAACTTTTCCTTATTGCTTTGCTTTGAACGAGGAAGGAGGGCTTGCATCTTCATATAATTCTTTTTTGGGGGATAGGTGAACCACATGGCCACCCCTCGTCAAAGTTGTACTGGCTATCTTCTTGTATCACTTCATTTTTCTCTTTTTGAATGCTCACACCAAATGTATATAACGAAGCTTATTAGGAGGAAGAGAAAAGTAAATGCAAGGACTCTAGTGGAGAATGACTCACTTGTGCTGAGAGTTCTAATGAGTTCTCTCTAAGGCCCCTTAATACGTACGGCAATCCTCCTTCGGTGTTTTTTAAAGCCGCCTAAACCCTGCTCAAATGTCTATTGTCCCACCAATGTTTAAGCCATACCGATAACCCGGCTAATGCAGGTTCCCAACCATAATTGTTGGACTTCCTTAATAAATTGCTGAAGGGGGGGCTCCTCTTTTTTGCAATACCCTACAAGGCGAGCACCTATACTATTTAGATTATCCATGTCAATGGGGGCAAGATAATCCTCTTGTGGCATGCTATTAACCTCTTCAATTTCACTTTGCGAGAGTGCAGAAGGTGTATCCCTAGAGGTACTGTAGTAATAAGGTCCCAAGGACCCACTGAAGGTGACTTAGGTTCATCACTTTGATTATTAGAAAATAGAATATTTGTTGAATAATCATCTTGTAGATCTATATGACTAGCCAAATAAAGCAGATTATCACTAATATGTGTGGATGGACCTTCCTTTACTTGTGGATATTTTTCCCTTTCTAGAGGTCAATTCATTTTCTTCTTTTGCTTTCTGACTATATCAAGAGGTCACTTAATTTCAAAGGGTTCCTTTGTAGTGTTAGGATTATTCATTCGACCCTCCTTTTTTCATAGATTGGTGTTAGAAATATTTGGGTGTACACCTTTATTATGAGAACATAGCAAAATAATCAAAGGGGGGCTCCTCATATCGTCTTGAATTAAAATCTATAGTAGGGACCCAGTTGCAAATTGTGAGATTTTTAGAATAGATGCCCTTTCCCCCCCGGTAGTCGCACGCCTTGTGCCAACACGATGCCAAACCATTCTTAATAAGGCAATTTAATACTTGAATGCATACATATGAAATATCAAACGTTACGCATTGCTATTTAAATAATAAATAGGCCTTCTTTAAAGGCAGTACAACATCTAATTCTTCTACTATAAAGCTAGTAATCCAACGCTCAGCGTGCCCTTTTTTTAAAGATTCTAGTCTAAGACAGTTAGGGTCTAAAGGCATATTATTAGAGGCATTCCTCTCATTTGTATTATGAGGCATCATAAATCCATCAACCCGTTCCCCTATAAGGAATATATTTGTTATTGGTGTGTTAATTCTTGCATCTTTAATAGGGTATCTTCTCCTAACTAGCAGAGAGGGGGGGACCTATTTGGTCTATTTAGACCCCCTCCTACTGCCTGAAATTACAGGTGGTCAGTAGACATGAGACTAGCCTTATTCGTGTACAAGGATACACCACCATTATACTAGCATTGGTATGCATGGGTCAAGTGTTAAAGAGGAGTGCTATTAAGTAAAATAGCCCTTTAGGGCTTGTTGGTATACCTAAATAATACTACAAGATATAGACCTTATAGCGACGTTTAAAGCGACGAAAATACAAACAACAAAATTTGCCCCTGTCGTCGCAAAAAGCGTCGTTATTGACGACGCCATAGAATCGTCGCTATATGCATCGCTATCTGCGTCGCAATGATAGCGATGCATATAGCGACGCAACCAGTAAAGTTGCGACACTCATAACAACGCCAATAGCGACGCGAGCAATAAATTTGCGATGCAAATAGCAACGGTAACAGGGAAAAAAAAAATTGGCAGGAGCACTGTGTGCTGGATAAGAGCCATACAAAATAGTTTCTGCACTGCTGCATACAAAGCGCTTGCAAACAAAAAGAATGTATACTGAAATCATAAAACTGATACATGAAATAAATACATGATCGCATAAAATGCAATTGGTACAATCATGAAAGGATATCACTAATACATAGAAAATGTCTACATAGATCAGGCGACTAAAAACTAAAGGTGTGTGAGCTCTAAGGATCCAAGGGCGAGCTAGAAATCCTCATCCCCTGAAAGCTCATCCCACCGCAAAGGAGCATCAAATGGATTCTGCAGAAAAAGAAACAACATATCAATCCACCATACAATAATGCATTCAAATATCTCATGGTAACTACGGACAAGAAAGATGAGTGACTTACAGGGCCACCGCGTCTATACAATCGGTCGATCAATGCCCTGAGACCGTGCCTCTCTGCATATCGAGTCTCAAGGCCTTGCGGATCGCGATTTGTAATGGAATGCTGCAAAGAAAACAAAATGCTAACTGTTAGAAACATGATTGTCAGTACAAAGAATATTTCAAAAAAACAAATAAGCAAAACAAAAGAGAAACTTACAAAGTCCTCCAAATATGTCCTGTGGCCGCCACTCCCAAGATGATGCACCACTCCGGCCTCGATTCGTGCCCTCGCCACCTCCCGCCTGCTGACTCCAACGTCCTAGCAAATTTGTAGCCTCCTCCCTCAGTCGACGCCAGTCGTCTGCATCTAACCACTCGGGCTTTGGAGCCCCACTCTTGATTGCCTTGCATGCGTCGGATCGTCTATGTGACATGTATGCACGCATGCAATCCATCATCCAGCCCGTAGAGAATCTATCTACTGCGACTGGCATCGGAAAATCCTTGTGCAAGGATGCTACTATGTAGTCCTTGCTCCCCTCCGGTATGTTCCTCCAATGATCCACGACGTTGTGCCGGAAAACTTGTTGGCACAACTCCCTCATGCGAGCCATCACCCTCCTCCCCTCATCATTCATGATGATGGCTCCTGACCTACTATCCAATAGGTATCCATAACCCCTAGGAGTCTGCCTAAGATGGGCCCTCTCCCATCTCCGTCCACGCTCCTGGGCATATCCAGGAGACCCCTGTACATCCGGTGTACCGATGGGGGTACCCTCTCCCGAAGTGCCACTCAAAGGGGTGCCACCAAAGGGGGTGCCACCAAAAGGAGTGCCATCAAAAGGCGTGCCACCTGTTGACGGCTGCGCAAAAGCCGGAGTAACTAGAGTAGATGTCCCCATAGGTGTGACAAATCCTAGAGGTGACATAACTCCAGCTGAACGACGAGACGGAGACACCACGTCCGTGTCTCCACAACAACACCCCCTGATCCTCCTGCAGTCCCTCCCTCTGGCCCAAGTCGTGAGCGTCAAGATCGTCTGCTCGAAGCTGAAGCATCTGATCGCGCTGAAGCAGGTCTAGCAAAGCGCCTTGACAAAGAACGAGACAGCTCCTGGTCTGCCATCTCTCTGAATCTCGCGAGCTGATCTGGAGACATGCGTGCCATCATGTCCTGAAACTCCTCATCGCTCATCCCTCGACTCATCCTGATAATGTCACCTGCACAGATAAAAAATGATGTTAGAATAATCAATTTAAACTATACAAACCACAGTAATATAAATCATTTTTGAAAAATACCTCTTAAAATGCATATCTTATGTACCTTTATGGAAGATCTAAACAACGAATTGAGTAATAAAATTCTCCAAGAATGAAGTATTCTATGGTCCCATGTTAATCTCCTGACACAACTCTGCATACACTAGAAGGTTGATAGACATGTCACCACAAAAGAACGAGTCTGCCTCGTTCTAAAAAAATTCTAGGACTTCTGTATTTCCATCATTGTTAGCCGATGCGGGCTCCAAGCTTGCGGTGGCCTCCACCCCTTGTAATATCGACCCCTCTATTTGCATATTTTCTTCATCTATGCCTGGAACATCGCTTTGATCATATACTCTCGCACCTCGAGGAGTTGAAGGTATAACATACCACCATCGAGGTTATCAGGAGTTTGGATAGAAGATTACCTGTTCACAAACACTTACAAAGTGAGTTCAAACCATTGTGACATAAACCATGTCGTATTACAATTAGCAAGCAAATGACTCTTTGCACCTGTTTACAATGGGTCGGCAACACAAAGGTGTCGCGCAAATCCGTCTATTTTTTTTTGGAATCTATTTCGAGAAATCCAGATGGACCTCGTCGAACTGTTGCTCCAGCTCCTCCAAGTACCACTTTGAACCACTGCACATCGAATAGTATCATGGAGAAGCTACGGTAATCCACCGTAATAATACTTTGCAAGTTCCCAAAATACTCCATCTCATCCACAACCGTGTTCGGATCCATTGCTCGTCGCCGGCTCTCTTGCTCAAACCTTGCCATGACACCACAGTCCATTGTGGAGCACATTTTGTCAATACGCTCCACGCGAAAATGCCGTCTGCGTGACCATGCTGCACTATATATTTTGTATTGTACATTGAAACACTCAAATTAGATGTAGCAAGCAAATTTAGATATGACACATTCTAAACCCCTCATTACCTTTGGACTACATCCCCTCGAGAACTCCCACTCCTCCATTGAGACCTCTGTCTCTTCGTTGGAAGATGCGGTCAACGCTCCATGCAACCATCGTGTTGACATAAACCGCGGCATCTTCTCCATGCCTTCGGGATATCGAATCGGTCGATGATGCGTACTGCGTCGGAATTCAGCTCGCGCTTCCTCACGATCTTGCCTTGCAATCTGGTACTTGGCGAGCCACGTCTCCATGGAGGCATGGTACAACATACAAAAGCGATTCACCTTCTCTTCCATTGAGGCATCCATTCTTTTTTCTACCCCATTTCCAACCACCACATCTCCAATCAGCCTATCAACGTTCTTCAGCGTCCATAGCATTTAATTGTTTGGTTCCACCGTTGGTAGCCATTGTGAGATATGCACTAACGCCTCTGACACCAACCAACCTTCCGTCATGCTACCTTTTGGATGAGCTCGTTGTCGCACAAAGCCTTTCAGGTTTTTCATGAAGCACTCCAGGAAGAACATCCATCGTGTATGGACAGGTCCAGCAATCTCCACTTCATCCACAAGATGCACAAGAAGGTGAACTTGTATCGTGAGCATGCTAGTGGGCAGGTATTTCTCAAAGAGACAGACCGTCTCAACTACTCCCCGCCTTGCGGATTCAATAAAGGACATCTTAATCTCTTTCTGTGAGATCCGTTGCACCAAAGTCGACAACTTGTAAATGGCCCCGCGAATTTCTGGAGTAAGGCATCCTGCGATCGCGATCGGTAGGACAAACTGCCACAAATGAGAAAGCATTATGAATAATGGCCACTTTTCAAATTGCAAAATGTCCACACTAATTAAAATCCATTCTGTTCACAAACCTGACATATCTTATGCCAATCATGGGATTTTAGCCCAAACATTTGGTCATCTTTAGAAAATGCGGACCTGAGAGAACGCATCATACCCATCGGAGTGCGGATAGACTTGATTACTTGCTTCACAATGCACTCTTCTTTGGTAGACAAAACCCAGAGAGCGTGAGGAAGCTACACTCCCCCTTCAGCACTCGACTGCGGCCAAAGCGCCTCCATCTTACCTACCTCCTTTAAATCCATTCGTGACCCTATAGTGTCTCTCTTTCCTATGATGTGGTCCCATAGCAAGCTGCCCACATTCTTGAAAATATGCATGGGATCCAGCACGCTCATTAAGATACGTCTCGCGGTCTTGAACAATAAGACCTTCTTTGTTTTCCATCTTATCTACATTACAGCAAACGAGACTTAAATGGATAGCTTTATGGAGATGTACGTCAAGTTGCAAGTTGACCATAAATCTTGCACTGTATATAGTAGTTGAGAGATTTTCCGATGTTATATCTCGGCCTTGTATCATGCTCAAGGATTTGTTTGTCCCGGTAGATAATTATTTGTTATATCTCGGCTTTCAGTATAAGTAATCCATTTTGAGCATCATTGAGGATCTCTTAGTCTAATAATAAATCAATCTCAACAAAAAGCATCTTAGAAATGTGGTTTTTTTGTCCTAGGATCGCGTATTAAAATTAATGCACACCATCTATGAAATTTAATAACTATAGTAATAAAATTTATTTCAATCAATTCTACTCATAGTCATAAGACCTGAGAGAAAATATCCTATACTCAATTTAAGGGTTTCTTCTTCTATAACAATACTTTTGGGTTCATTTTGATGAAGTACCATAATGACCATTAGCTAGGGTATCATTTTCTTTTAGTCCTTCCGTTGACTAGTTGGCATGATTTCTAATTTGTTATGCCTATAAAGTTAATACAAAAACAATGAATTATGCATATCACAATTAGATCCCCTACTTGGACATTATGAAGGAATTGACCATTTTTAAGCCATCTTAAAGAGTCACCAATGTACGTAGCCCATGGCAAAGCACATTGCATACCATTATCGATAAGTCTATTATCTTAAATTTCCTTCCCCTCCCTCTCCCTCTCTTTCTCTCCCTCTCTCTCCATCTCCCTCTCTTTCTCTCTTTCTCTCTCATTTCCTCTCCTAAACAAGCAAAAAAGAAAGTGATTCAAACAAAAAACAACCAAACCCGTCGTGAGAGAGAGAATGCACTCTCTCTCTCTCACCCTCTCCCTCTCCCTCTCGTTCTCTTTCTCTCCCTCTCTCATTTCCTTCCCCTCCCTCTCCCTCTCTTTCTCTTTCTCTCCCTCTCTATCTCTCTTTCTCTCTCATTTCCTAAACAAGCAAAAAATAAAGTGATTTAAACATTAAACAAGCAAAAGGGAGAGGGAGAGAGACAATGCACTCTCGGTCTCTTTCTCTTTCTCTCCCTCTCTCATTTCCTTCCCCTCCCTCTCCCTCTCCCTCTCTTTCTCTCTCATTTCCTCTCCTAAACAAGCAAAAAATAAAGTGATTTAAACATTAAACAAGCAAAAGGGAGAGGGAGAGAGAGAATGCACTCTCCCTCTCCCTCTCCCTCTCTTTCTCTTTCTCTCCCTCTCTCATTTCCTTCCCCTCCCTCTCCCTCTCCCTCTCTTTCTCTTTCTCTCCCTCTCTATCTCTCTTTCTCTCTCATTTCCTAAACAAGCAAAAAATAAAGTGATTTAAACATTAAACAAACAAAAGGGAGAGGGAGAGAGACAATGCACTCTCCCTCTCTTTTTCTTTCTCTCCCTCTCTCATTTCCTTCCCCTCCCTCTCCTTCTCTCCCTCTCTTTCTTTCTCATTTCCTCTCCTAAACAAGCAAAAAAGAAAGTGATTTAAACATTAAACAAGTAAAAGGGAGAGGGAGAGAGAGAATGCACTCTCCCTCCCTCTCCCTCTCTTTCTCTTTCTCTCCCTCTCTCATTTCCTCCCCCTCCCTCTCCCTCTCCCTCTCCCTCTCTTTCTCTCTTACTCTCTCGTTTCCTCTCCTAAACAAGCAAAAAAGAAAGTGATTTAAACATTAAACAAGCAAAAAGGAGAGGGAGAGAGAGAATGCACTCTCCCTCTCTTTCTCTTTCTCTCCCTCTCCCTTCCCCTCTCCATCTCTTTCTCTCCCTCTCCCTCTCTTTCTCTTTTATTTCCTCTCCTAAACAAGCAAAAGAGAGTGATTTAAACCTTGAACAAGCAAAAGAAAGAGAGAGGGAGACTCACCAATGAGATATGGCGAGTGTGGGGCGGCTTCTCTTTGCGATGAAGGCTCCTCCTCTCCTTCGCGAACAACGGCGGTGGTGGCGGCGGCGGCGGTGGCGGCAAGTCTTTTTCCTCTTCTTCTCTCACGACGGTCGCTCTCTCCCTCGCTCTCGCTCTCAAAACTCTCAATGAAGCAAAAGAAATGAAAACCGCGCTCGAGTTTCGGCCGCGTTTTTTCCTGCGGCCCATTGCTATTTGTGTCGCAAATGCGACGCTATTAGCGACGCAAATAGCAATGCCAATAGCGACGCCGCTATCCGCCATCGCTAATCGGCGTTGCTAATGGCCCAAATCCTTGTAGTGTAACAACATTATAAAATTGATAGTGTGAAAAATGCTAAAGAAAAAAAGTACATAGACTATGACATAAAGAGCATCGTTATTGGGTAGTATAATAGAAAAACGTCCCAAGCCCACAACTATTTACTTAAGGGCATGGATTTGTATCTTGGCTCCCTCGGCTCCCTCCCCGTTGACAATTCAGGCGTACTCCATTCTACAAACAAGCAAGGATGTAGATAGATAGGCAAGGCTGATGGTCCATTTGAACAGTGTAAGATTTCATGCTACAACATGAGCAGGAGAGGGCATAATCCCTGGAGCCACCATAAGGCTTTGTTAGCCCTTTAACTAGGATAACTCTACCTGAGAGGGTTTGGAAAAATTCCTTCCCTACTGCTCACATACAGCAAGAACCTAGTTGTGGGTTGTCTGGCAATCATAGCCAAAAAGCTTCAAGCTTTCTCCTTTTAACATTAATCACCATGTTTGACACTAATAGTGATTCTAATCACTAATTTAAGTCTTGTGGAGTCTCTTGCAGATTTGGAAGCTCCATCTTAGCTTCAAAGAATCTTAGTGAACACCATTAAGCTCATTGAGAAAGCTGACTTGTAGACATATACTATGAGATGAGTGATTATAGCACTAATGTTACATCTCATAGTCATGATCCTATTTCTAATCAGCATGTGGAAGACATTTTGCACTAAAACTCAACCTCCTTAAGAAGATTAGTTTCTATCTTAAGCATATATATTGAGTGCTTCAGTGTCATTATGAGGCTATGTGTAGGTTATAAACACATAGACCATTGTCCTCATCCCCATCTCATCTTGTAACACATCACAATTGATCCTACTACATATTAATCATCTCTTTTTTCTTTCACACTTATTGGCCATTGTGTAAAGGACTAGACACTACCATTGCCTAGAGAAATCGGTAAGATCTTCCTATCATGACCATGGCATATGCTGATGTTAGACCTCGAATCTGTAAGTTTGATTGAAATGACTTTCATCCATGGTAATGATGGAACAGGACTACTAGCCCTTCATCAAAGGGACCAAGGTTATTGATCCATCAAACCCAGTTGATGTAGAAGATGATGAAAGAACCCAAGCCATAATCATGCTTCATCTAGATGAATCCTTAATTCATTACATTGGCCAACTCTCCATTGCTAAGGAAAAATGGGATGAGCTGGGCTAAAGGAAAGAACTCAGAATTATTCCTTAAGATCAAATTTTTTAGGCTAGAGTACAAATAAGGAGAAGACCTAGGTAAGTTCATTTCTCACATGAAGGGGCTCATGGCATAACTATCCTCAGTTCAAGTCCAATTTATGATGAAGATGCCATTGCAATTCTCTTGAAAGCTACAAAGAAGGTATTCCCAACCCTTGTAGTGACACTTACCAATATCCCTAATCCAACCTTGGAAAGCACCATCTAGTCTTGTTTAGATTAGGAGAAAAGAAGCCAAGGATCTACTTCAACAGTCTTGTTTAGATGAGGAGAAAAGAAGTCAAGGATCTACTTCAACAGCCCTGAGGAACTCTTTGTTTATACTGTCTCCACCAATTCCTCCTTTTTCCATAAGAAGGGACATCTTGTTAGTAACTGTTGAAAAAAATATCCTAACAAAATGAAGTGGAACAAATGTAAGAAGATAAGGCATATTACTAGTAAATGTCTTAGCATCCCCCCTGAAGGACCAAAAGAATTGGAGGCCAATTTTGTCTCCAAAACATTTGATGATCACTTTTCTAAATCCATAAATCCTCTACTTATAAACACTCTTGTAGCTTGATTTATAAAGGCATGCCATTTTGTTTGGGGGAGGGGGGGAGAGGGGTGGGCATTAACATGTCTTGTAGTCCAATGCCACTCTAGCATTGAGGGGGTGTTGAGAGATAGGCATGTGAACCCTATGTATGCAAGGGTGGATAAGGGTAGCTAGGTGTGAATGAACTAGAGGGCAGGGGGAAACTTTAACCCTAGCCATCAAGAGGCTATTTAAATAGCCTAGAGTTCACTTTCAGTGTAGAGGAGAGTGTACCAATTGTACTTGTAAACAACTCATTATGCAATATCTTCTTCTTGTACTTGATCTCTCTCTCTTCCTCTTGTACACGCTCTCTTGCTGTTATTATGATATTTCAACAAAGCTGAAGGAGAATGTGAAGAATCAATTCTTGATTATGTTTAGATTCCCTAAATTGGGTCTCTTATACCTTATATACCCTGGTCAATGTGATTGGGTATCTAACTGCAAGTCTCCATGTATCCCATCATTACATTCCATCCCAACCCTAAAAATTTTTGGCCTCAAAAACAAAAGACTACTAGAGGGACTTGATAGAGTGGCTAAGGAGTGGAGGTACAAAGTACTACTCTGATCTGCATTACAATGAATAGATGGGGTGAAGACTAAGGGCATCATGATGTCCACTATAGGCATATTGGGATAAATCTATCATAACTTTTGATGGGATGTTCCAAATGGGGCATGCCACATATTAAAATAGAGCTTATGATGAGCACTTTTAGCCCATGTAGGAAGCACAAGGCTATAATTAATGTAAGTACAAAATTGTTCTAAAATAATATGCAGTCTATAGGTAGGGTGGGGTCAAAACGGGGCATATCCAACTAGTCTTCAACTCATTGGGTCTCTTCAAGGTGAGGAAACTCTTGCACAATGGTGGTTAGGTGCCAAGAGGCTTCTTTTAGGGCCCTAATGATTGCCTCAAGGATATTCTGAATTATATCTTCTTCGTCTATGGGGGGTAGCTCTTCCACATAGTCCACTAAGGTGTCAATGAAAGGCTTCAGCTAGTTAACATGAAACACATTGTGAATCTTGGTGGTAGGGGGGAGCTCTAGTCAATAAGCCAAGTCGCTAACTCCCTTGAGGATCCAATAGGGGCCATAGAAACACTAGGCTAGCTTGTTACTACTACCCTCCTTGAGAGTGGAGTAACGAGGCTTGTGCACTTTGAAGAGGACTAGCTCTTGTTGAGAAATATGCAATCACACCCATGTGATAGCCTCTTTGTATGGAGCAATAGGCAAGGAAAATACTAGCAGTCTAGAAAGAGGTCCTAAATCCCATAAGCACAATGGTGCAAAATGCTACCTACCTATGGAGCTTCTATAAAGCATTGTACTTGACTATCACTTTCACATTAAGTAATGCAATATCATGATTCTTTCCTCTTTCAATTAGTGTCATTGTCATTGCCAGTCTCATATACAAGATTGTCTTTTATGAGTCCAAGCTTCCATCTTGGAACCTAATTTACTTGTGTAACAGTTGTCTACTCATTGTCTATGTCAACATGAATCTAGCCTTCATCTTCCATCCACCATAGCTCTTGCCATGCTCTAGATCCGTGGTTTCAACATGGTATCAAAGCTCAGTTGAGCATGACATAACTCATCTCACTTCTCCCTCAGCCCCTGTTAACCTCAGGTCAGCTCAAATCCAGCTCATGGTTCCGTTTCTCACTTCCATCTCCACTTGAACTTCATGTCTACCATAGCCAAAAATGCACCTACTTGACTTTGAGCTTCTAGATCTCTCAAACTAGAGCATATCTCAACTTTCTTCCTTCTAGGGATTTGTTCCATGGCTCAAGGTGCTACTCTATATCACATAAGAGCTTAACATTGGCCACTCCATAGCTCAAAAATTGCCAAAATTTGTTGTTGTTGTTAAAAACTGCACTTATTTTGTTCGTACAATCGGATCTCCCTCTACGCAATGCGGTGCTCTCTGCGACCTTAGGGCTTCTAAAGACCACCATTCAAGACTTCTCCAACTCAAATATCTTACCGGATTATGTCCTCTACGAGCTACTATAAACAAAAAATCAATCGCTTGTTCGTCAAGAAGACCTAAGACCTCAAAGCATCATCAAATTGCTCTAAGGGTTTGCCACTCTCTCTTAGCTGAATCCCAGCTCAATTTCCAACAAGCATTCAACTTATTTACTAGCAAGGAGGGGACTCAAGTTACAAAACAAGCATCAAAGAAACATCAAGCAACAACAACATCAAGTTTCAAGCTAGTATCTTTTGATACTACATAGTGGGATTTGACAATGCCATCACTTGTATTTTTAGCACATTCAAGATCAACTCTCTTGCTGGTTATTCTCAGTTTTTGGTTACGTATTTCTGGTCATGTCAATGACAAGCAAGAATATTTGGATTTATAATATCTTGAAGGATTTTGAAGAATTGGAAGACTCAAGGAAGAAGACTCAAACACGGTGTTTATTGACACTAATCTAGTGCTCTTAACACTTGTATCTTTTGACACAATCAACTTTTCTACTGCTCAAAATCTGAGAATTTGTACTAATTTGTTGATACTCCAGTCATCTAGCATGGAAAAAGATGAAGAGGGGCCTATGTGCCATCACTAATGGACAAGAAAAGAAGCCCCAAGATGCAACTCTTGCAGCTACTTGGTAGAAGAATGATAATAAAGCACATGCCATCATCAAATTGGAGTTGGATGATAGCTACATCCATCATGTAGATGCATGTGACATGTCCCATGACACTTGGGATAGATTAGATACCTTGTTTGGTACACAATCCAAATCCTCAAAGTATGGTTTAGTGATTCAATTATTTTGACTTGATATGAAATCTAATACATCCCTTGCATCTCATCTGAACTACATGGATGGATGAAGTTATTTGTATTGGTGTGTTGTTAGAAAGCATTCCTCCTAACTATAATAATGTTTCAACTACATTAATCAATATGCCTAGTCCTAAACTGGTTGACATTAAGGCCTCCCTAATAGAAGAAGAAAAGAAGATAAAATCCAAAGGAAAACCAAGCACCTCTAAAGATGAATAAATGTTATATGTCACTAATAGGTAAAAGGGCAAGAAAGATCAATTGGTATGTGATTTCTGCAAAAAGATCAGGTACACGGAGAAATTTTGTCATGCCAAGAAGATGTCTCGAAAGCCCTATCTAGCTCTAATGTTAAAGAATAAGAAGACCATGGAGCAAAGGAAGAAGAGGAAGAAGAAGAAGAAGACCACCAGGAGAAGGACAAGCCTCATCAGTCCTTCTACTCCTATTTTGATAGAATTTTTTAGCCTTGTATTGCCTAACCCTAGTGCTTCTAACATAAGCTTGTAAAATCCTCATGTAACCTTGTACTATAGCCTCTGTACACTTTGTGAGGCCCCTGTTACAGCCTGTGGATGTCCACCATTGGAGCCCCGAGAGGAACACCAAGGAAAAGGGAATTCTCTTGCAAGAAAATCTATCTTGTAACATCAACAAGCTTGTTTATCATGTTTCATATGATCACAATGAAGAAAGAAACACCAGGCACAACAAATCTTCATGCAGCATCATGTAGATCTCCCACGGTTTTTAATAGAATCAACCATATTCTTCAACATCTTCACAAAATCCATCAATATCACAAAGAAAACAAAGAAATACACCATCTTTGAATGGAAATACATCACATAGTATTCATCTTCAATATCTTCATAGTCTTCTCTCTCAATCTCTCATATACAATCACTCTGTTTCAATAGAATTGACTATCTCTGACTCTCTCTCTCTCTCTCCATCAATCATACATCATATCCTCACTACAATCTCTCAAAATTACTCTCAATAATCACTCTTAGGTCGTGGATACCCCTCCCAAGAGGTATGTCTGATATGAAAGGTCACTAGAGCCACTACAGTGTCTCTTCACAGCTCACTACTGTCACTTCACTCTAGTCTTCTCTTGAGTCTTCAGCAGCTACTTCTTCCACTTCCTCCAGCTCTTTTGCACTTGTATTCACCTCTTTCCAAGGCTAGAAAACTTTCCCAAAATCACACATACATTCCACAGAACACTTACAGAACAGTCTACAGAACAGTACCAGAACAGTTACAGTACAGAGACAGAACAGAAACAGAACAGAAGCAGAAGCTCTACAGAAGACCTACAGAAGGTTACAGAAGGTCATCAAAACCTCATAACTCACTCTCAAATCATTCAAAACTCTCACAAACCATTCAATAAGCTTTCACAATATCTCATTCTTCATCAATCAATACTCCACCCCTCCTAACAGAAGACCATCAGAACAAAAACAGACCAAAACAGAACAAAACAGAAGGTATACAGAACCAATCAGAACATATCAGAACATCACAAAACCCTCAACAAACATCATGATCTTCCAAAACACAATCAATATTATCCAAAACACTCTCAAACCACTTCCTAATCAATCAATCATCCCTTAAAATCAACCATTCAGCTCTCAAAAACAACAAAAATCAGTCAAAAAACAAGTCATTTCAACACTCAACATATCCCCACACTTAATAAGGAAGCGTCCTCGCGACCCAGGAAAAAGGTAATACAAGTTCAAGAAAAAGCTTCACTTTGATCTTCAATATCTTCTTACAAAGAATCCATCCACCACGACCCCATCTTATAACCTGTTTCTGATATAAAAATACGAAGAAAGGAAAACTCTTTATACATTAACACCTCTTATCAAACTAAAAATCATCACAAATTTGTAAAGGATATAAGAGTTTGCTTCTTCTTCTTCATCTTCATCTTCTTCAACTCTCCAACCACGACCCCATCTCTACAAATCTCCAAAATATAGCTCGTACACAAGATCCAATAGGAAACCACCACGTTCGTTTGACATAAATGAACTCACAACACTAATACACAACACAACCATCTGAATGACTTTCTCAAAAAGAAGAGTTTGGCATTAAAAAACTTGCACCATACATTGGAAAGGCATCAATGAAGATGATCCCTCTTAAAAGATTGATGTTGTCTGAATCGATCCATAGATAAGGATTCATCTACAAAGTTTTTAGGAGGATTTTGGAAAAATTGGAGACAGCACATCCTTTCCAATAGGACCAAGTATCTGCTAGGCAAACAGAGGGCATGAAAATACAGTATCTCCAACTGTTGGGAATCAATGCTAACATTGACATTCATGCACAACTTTGGGATAGGCTTTGAATCAGTATGAGAATGCCTATGCATATACGCTAGGTACCAAGCAAAGTGAGCAGTTAATCTCACTGAGGGATCTGCAGACTGTGAATATTGTTGGGCAAAATGAACATAGTTTTGATAAGCTTGACTTGAAACTGTCCATTCCCCTGGAATTACTGGCCAATTAATCTGCGGTCCTGTAAGGCAATCATCCGAACTCCATCCCCTTCTTCTGGAAATCTGAGTATCAAAACCGTCACAGTCACTAACCAACTGAGGTGGTTGAGATATGGAAGTGTTAGGAGAGGGTAATGGAATAAGGGAAAGTGGATGTAGGGAAGGATAGGAAAAATCATAAAAGGAAGAAAAGGTTAAAGAAGGAGTGGCAGAAATTTGTAAGGAATCACTAAGGAAAGGTGTTAATTGATAAATAGGAAATGTGGAGGGTACATTAATGAGGGGTGAAGGACAGGGTGGAGAAGGGGAAAATACCCTATCCTCAATAAAGGAACAGTAAGTGAAAATAGGAATTTGAGGGAAATTGGAAGGTTGGAAAAGAAGTGGTAAAATTACTGTGGAATGAGTTTGACAAAGGGAAAAATATATAGCATAACGGTGAGCCAATTGTTGATAATAAAGGAGGGTAGGAACAGAAGGTCCCAAGAGAGATCGTCTCTGATAGGCATCAAAGAAAGTAGCATCAAATGGATTATGTTTGGAAAGATAGGTTAAGAGATCCATCCTCAGTTGGTTAGTACTCTGTACAAAGGAAGGAGCTATGTTTTGTCTTTGATTGAGGACCACTGAATCAATCATGGGATGCCACGAATTATCCTGACAATCAGCTACTTTGGAGGAATAACTCTGAAACATATCAGCTATGCGCAACTCCAAATGATTGACATAGAGAACAGCCTGTAAGACCACATCCCCCACATACCATGCCATATCTACCTCATCTGGAATTAACAAATCTCCTCGGAGATACATGTATGACATCAGCATGGTGTCTGGCGTGACAAAATCTTCAAAGAGCATTCTGACTACCTCTGTCAACAACTCAGCAGACCAAGCCCCACTCCAGCCATCCTCTGGAAAAGGTAAATCCATCGTGGAAAGCTTCATATAGAAGACCAGCTTCTGTAAGTGGTAGTGGACAAAGAAAGAATGGTCAGGTAAGACAAAGTCCTGAAACTGCTCAAAGGTAGACCATAACAAGTCCATTCTGGACTGCAATCTTTCCACTTTGTCTTGGAATAAAGGGCACAAAGTAGCCTGTCTCTGTAGGGCAGCCAAGTCCTGCTGTGAAAGAGAAGGAATTAATGGAACAGGAGGGCTTGGAGGAACAGAGCGGGACTTTGCAAGCTGATCTTGCAACTGCTGGATTTGGGAGGCTTGGTTGGCCACTGTGTCATTAGCCATCTGTAAAGCTGAAAGCTTGTCATCTAATTGAACTTGGAATTCTTTCGCTTCGTTGGACATCCTCTCCTTCTCTGCTGAAAGGCTAGTAACCTGTGACTGAGCCTCTAGTAACTGGGTCTTCAATGAAGAAATCTCATCACTTTGGGTGGCAACCAGTTGGGTTTGCTGTTCCATTTGCTTAAATAGATCTGCTAGGGTATCCTTAGTAGAAGCGAATTCAGATGTTGCCTTATGCAACTGGTCTTTGGACTGCATGAGCTCCTCATAGAAAGATGCGTACAGCTGTTGAACACAGGCTGTCACTGACAACTCAATGGAACTTTGAATATCCTTGCAGAGGAAAGGAATGGCATCTCCTGAAATGAGACTGTTCAGGGAAGGAACTGAGATCTCCAAGGATCCTTCTCTATGTGCCCTGAATAGGTTATTGCAAGTGAGATACCCAGGGAGTTCACTGCCAGAAGTAGCAGGGATAGGCACCGAGGGAAGTACAGCAGGGGCTTTGTCCGCTACCCTCTTCAAGCGTTTGCGCTGTATGACCAGGGGAGGCGGAGAATCATCATCCTCAATGTCAATAGGTGCTGACTCTTCTGAAGGTGGAGGAGGAGGTACTGGATCTGAAGGAGGAGGTGGAGGTACTGTCTTCTGTAAACCTGAATAGGTCAAGAAGGCTGACAAATAGGATCCGTAGGTAACATTGGTAACAGTACCCCTCGTGACTTTAACAAAATGCTGATCCATCTTAGTAAGGAGGTATGTGCTCCAATCAATGGCAACTCCTTTCAGCACCATCCTGGAAGCTGTGAAAAGCTCTTTGGACAAATAGTGTGACGGCGTTTTGGCAGGCATGAACCTGTCCTGAAGGAACTGGCACATGGTCTTCCAGACGGGATCAGTAATCATAGAAAACGAAACTCCTGAAGAGTTTATCACTTTTTTAACATCAAGGACTTCCCTTGTCTGCTTCTGCAACAGCTTGAGAATCTCTTCAGTAGAGAAGAGCTGTCGAGTGGTCACAAAAGGTTCTCCTTTGAAGGGTAAGGACAGAGCCTTTCCTAAGCCTCGAGACGTCAATGTCATAGACATGCCTTGGACTACTCCTGTCTTCTTGCTGTAAGAGGCCAGGAACTCATCACATACGGACGGATCCTCTGGAAGTAATGGAAAAGGAGTGGCCACAAAAGCAGCAAGTCCTGCCTTCGTGAGGGGCTCAAAAGTAAGTAGGGACGAGTAATCCCTACTAACTAATGGGACGTATTGAATAGGTGGAGGAGCATGAGAAGGCGCCATTCAGATGGTTACACACACACCACAAACACAGACAATCAAGGTGAATGCCTGCAAACCAACAGACAAAAAACGAAGGATAAGAGAATTACCAATAAAACGTGACTCGACCTACTAACCCCAGGCAAACCACATCCTAGAAAAAATTTGACATGACCTTGAGACAAATGCGACCGAAAGCTTCATGCGATGCATCAAACAAACACCCGGAACCCCGTATCAGGCAACAAAAGAAAAAAACTACATACCGGACCCGTAACCGTAACTGTAACTAAAACAGGAAACCAAAATCATACCATATCCAACACATATCAATACGACATCTATGATAGAACCAAGACTGGACCATGGAAAACATCACTAAGAACTGCGTATACCCATCCCACGAAACGCTTCATTAAAAAAGGGAATTAAGTGCAGTGAGGGGGGAGTTATTTAATGAAGGGTTGATTTTAATCAATTATTAAAAATGGGTGAAGTTTTATTAGGTGATAAACCTTAATAAGAAAACGGCGGTTCCTTATTACAAATTGATTTACCAATTATTAGGTTAAACCGGTGCAGTTATACGATTCCCGGACTTCGATTCCCGACTGGGTCTCTAAATGCAATTCATTGATTATAATTAAAGTGATGTGGAGCGCTTTTTTGCCAGCGCGTGCTCATGTGACGGCTGGTTGATTTTAATTTAAAATTTTAGAGTGCCTCTGTAGCGCATGTAGCGCGTGCGAAGTGAACGGCTGGTTTATTTTAATTAAAAAAATGTGTATTTAGCGCGAATGCGCGTGGAAACGGTGGGTGGATTAAAGGGTTTATTTTAACAATTAATTGTGATTAAGGGGGGAAAATAAATAAATAAATAACAGAAAAGAAATACCTGGCAGGGTGTGTATGAAATGCAGGAATGCGCACGGAAGAGTCCCAGGAAAGGAAAAGCAAAAAGCACTGATGAAACAACAAATAACACCTTAGCAGATGTATTAAGTTGATTGATGTTGGTTTTTTATTTTTATTTATTTTATTTTATTTTTAGTTGTGATTTTTTTATGTTTGAATAAATGGAAAATGAGTAAGGGAGGTGAGGGAAATTTTTTAGAAGGTTTTTAGAATTTGTTAGAATTTTTTACAATTTTTTAAATGATTTTTCCTATTTTTTTGGCAATTTAAGGGTAATTTTAGGAAAGATGGATTTTTCTAAAATTATAGGAAAGGCAATTCCTAGCAGACAAAGGTCCAAAAATTAACAAAAGATAGAATGAATTTTTAGAAATTTTTTTAAATTTTTTTATGAAAAAATGAATGTTGTGATTAAGGAAGTCACATTGATCACATAAATCACATAAGTCACATTAGTCACAAGTTACATTAATCACTTAAGTCACTTAAGTTACTTAAGTTAGGTTAGTCATGTTAGTCAGGGAAATCAACCTAGGTTAGTTCTGACTAACTAAGTTAGTTAATTAAGTTTTAACTAAGTTAGGTTAGTTAAGTGGTAACTAAGTTAGGTTAGTTACTAACTTAGGTTAGTGAGTTACTAACCTAGGTTAGTGGAAGGGTGGAGGTGGAGGGGAAGGAGAAGGGAGCGGTGGCGGTCGGGGCGGCGAGGTGGCGGCGGACGACGACGGGGCCGGGCGGTCGAGCGGCGACGGACGACGACGGGGCCGGGCGGTCGAGCGGCGACGGCGCTAGGGCGGCGATCGTGGCGACGGACGACGACGGGGCCGGGCGGCGGCGGCAGGCGACGTCGAGCGTGCTAGAGGCAGACTGGAGGCGACGACGAGCAGTCTGGAGCGACGAGGACGTCCGTGCGAGGCGGCAACGGCCAGCAGTCTGGAGCGACGAGAGGGCGGCGAGGACAGAGAGCAAGGAGGGGAAGGAGAAGGGGAGGAAGAGGAGGAGGGAGAAAGGACTGGGGAAGGAGAAAGGAGGAGGTGGGGCGTCTGGAGGGAGAGAGGGAGAAGGGAGGAGGGAGGTCGGCCTGGGGGAAGGGAAGAAGAAGGGAGGACGGGGGGAGGAAAAGGAGTAGGAGGTGGAAATGGAGGGCAGCGTGGGGAAGGAGAGAAGGAGGGGAGGAGCAAGAGGAGGGAGGAGAGAAGGAGGGAGAGAAGGGAGAGGAGAGAGAAGAAAGAAGAAAGAAGAGAGAGGAGAGGGGAGAGAAAGAAAGAGAGAGAGAGAGACGGTTGAGGCGGGAGAGGAGTTTGTTGTGTTTTTTTTTTTAACAAAAATAAAAAGAAAATAAAGAATAATAATAATAATAATAAAATGGGTGGGCGGGCAGGAGAGAGTGGGCAGGGGCTAGGGAGGATGGGCGGGGTCAAGAGGAGGCGGATCCTCGTCCCGTGCACGTGCGCGGGGCGGGGTAAAAAAAATTTGCCGTGACGGGATTGAAATGACGCGGGGATGACGGTACGGGTACGCGGACACGACCGGGGCGCGTGGAGACGCGTTAAATCGAAAACGGGCACGTTCACGCGCACAACGAGCGCGAGAAAAAACGCAAAAATAAAGAAAAATTAATAACTCCCAATCCGGATGTCAAAACGAAATAGCGTAAAAACGAAAAGTGGGCAAGACGACAGGAGGGAAACAGGGAAAATACGGAACGGAGGTTCGGGGAGGGGTAAAGGACGTTCACGTGCAAAAAAACACAAAAAACGAACCAAAAACGTAATTTAAAAATTAATATCGAAAGATCCGTGCATCGGAATGAAGTGTGGAAAAAAGGAAAACTGGGCAAAAAGATGTGCCCGACAATCCTATCCTGTCAAAGCAGAATTCCGACTAAGGTAAGATGCGTTCACACGGGAAAAAACCAAAAAACAAACCCGAAAATGGGATCGGAAATTAAAATCGAACAAACCGTTTACCGGAATAACATGTAGTAAGAAGAAAAAATGTCCACAGGAAGGGGTGGCACAGGGTGATCACGTTAAAACGCAGTTCCGGCGGAAATAGGAGGGGTTCACATGTGAAAAACTCCAAAAATACTCCCGAAAAGTCATTTAAAATTTAATAAGTGAAAATTGAGAAGTCGAAAAAGGGTGGAGGAAAAAGGAAAAAGGGAGGGGAAGTCACAGCGGACACGGCTGTCAAATCAAATTGGAATTCCGATGCCAATAGGGCAAGTTCACATGGAAAAATGTCAAAAATACGCACGAAAAAGGCTTAAAAACCCGGAAAATGAATAATGGACAAACCGTGTATCGGAATGATGTGGAATAAAAAGGAAAAATGTCAGGGGAAAAGCGGTGATCAGAGTTATGACGTCAAATCACGGTTTCGAAGCAAGAAAAGCGCGTTCATATGGAAAACCGGCTAAATTGCGTAAAATGCTTCAAAAATTAATAACTCACAAACCGTGCACCGGAACAGGGGTAGGTAAAAGGGAAAAATGGTCAGGTCAAAGGGAGGAACAGGCTATGAGGTTGGATGGGGACTTTAGTGAACGTAGGGTGCATTCACATGGAAGGACCTGAAAATCAAGGAATGAAGGAAAACTGCAAGGAAACAGTCCCAGGGGTGGGTGAAACATAACCGGGTGGGTGGGAAGGGTTCCCAGGAAGGTAAAAGCAAGGCAAGGCATTCATGCATGAGCAAGATAAGGCATATGCAGATGGGTATGCAACATAGACGCGCAAGGACGCGTCCCTACACTTAAGACCTTAACGGATAAGGTTAACCGAGCAACAGGGACCTAGGACCATGCCACAGACCATCCACTAACTTCCCCACACTTAAAACATGAACATCACTAAGAAACAGAAGTTGTAGGGTTAGAAAAACTTGGCCCATTTCGTCAAGAATCAAGGTTGAGTGGCGATGGCACGTCCAGTGTTGTTGTCGGCGCTGGAGGGACCAAGGCATCTCTACAGCACACGTTCGTCATGGCAGGGACCACGCGGCAGCACCCAGGGAGGTAGCTGATGGAAGGAATCGCAAAAAATTCGTTGTCGATGAGGGATATTGCACTCAACTCACAGTCACTCAATTTAAAATGAAAGAACAGTCACTCGCCCCATGACTAATATCACTTGAGGAATAAGGATTAAGACCCATATCTCATACCCGGTTGAGGAATCAACAAGGGGGAATGGTGCAGAGAGGAGTATGCCAGGGTGCACAGTTGATGGTGCATTAGTGCGTCCAACCCGTCTGGCATAGGTGCAAGGAGGAAGGCAAGGGAGCCTTATGGTGCAGTGTACAGCACAGGGTGATGTGTTTTGTGTTGATGGTAAAGACCCATCCCGTGGGTGCATAGGGAAACGGGAACATACCTGACTCCAAGTGTCGTAACGTCCCTCAATCTCACCTCTCAGTAATTGATTGAAGAAACTCCAGTCACACTCAGCCCACCCTCTGTCTCACTCTCTGTGGATAGATACAGGAGGGCAGCCTTTTCCTGAAATCCATTGATGTAATCCTCACAGTCACTTGTGCAAAGGTTGTATGCCTTGTGCGCATTTGATGGTGCAACAGTGCATCCCGCCCTGTGCCGGCATACGGTGCGAGAAGGAAGGCAAGGGAGCCTTATGGTGCAGTGCACAGAAACAAATTGTGCTTTGTGCTTTGAGAGGCCCATCTCGTGCGTGCAACACTTCATTCATACTTCTCACCTCTCATTTGATTGGAAGGGAAAAGACTGGTCTCTCGCCCCACCCTCTGTCTCACTCTCTGTTGATAGATACAGAGGGCAACCATACTCACGTCCCCATCCGGTTAGGATGAAAGCTCACATCACTCAATTGTTTGTCGATGAAGATAGCGTCACCAGTTGTTGAAGAGGCAAACCCAGGGAGGTAGCCATCAAATCGAACATTGTGTTGGATAGGAACATGTCGTCTGCCAGAGGACAGGTAGTCACTTTGCAGAAAGACCCAAGACACAGCGTACCAAGGGAGGCAGCGTCGGAATTGGATCCTAGGGATATCAATCAATGAATCCACTTTCTGGACTGCGGGGTGTTACCACCTTTTCCACTGCCAGCTTCCCGTCCAAGGGTGTTTATCACCGTTTCTTGGAACGAGGCCTGCTATGACAGGGAATTGCTTCCTTTTCTCTCATAACAGATTTGTTTGTTTGTTTTTTTTTTTTCTTCCTTTTTCTTCTTTTTCTTGTTTTCCCCTATTCCCGAGGGTGTTTCCACCTTTTCTCGAAGAATAGGTCGGCATGACAGGGACCTAAGTCCTTTTCTCCCATGACCGATATGTTTGGTTTTTGTCTTTTTTTTTTCTTTTTCTCTTTTCTTCAAATTGAACAAGGGAATGGTAGAAAGACCATGTGTCAGAACCCACCTCGCCACTGTCGCTGGTGGAAAATAGAGGATAAGAGATCAAGGCTAGAAGGGGGTTTTGAGGGGACAGAGGGTTGCGTCCACTTCATCAGGAGTGATTGAAGAACGACTAACAAAAATGTCAACATAAGAAGTACAGTGCCGCGCCAACGAGGGAAAAGATCAAGTGACCGTAATTGTCAAGATCCCCAAGGAGGGAAGTACTTCTTCAGGTGATATCCATTGATCAGAAAGGGATCATCAGAGGCATCAACAGTCTGTATTTGGACAGAACCATTAGGGTTGACGGCAAGTACCTTATAGGGGCCCATCCACCGCTGTTGGAGCTTGCCAGGAAACTTGCCAAAGCGTGAATCATAGGCTAAGACCAAATCACCTTCTTTGAACTCCTTGTGCTTGATGAAACTGTCATGGTAAGCCTTGCGTCGAGCTTGCGTGGCTTCCATGCACTGTAGAGCCATCCTACGAATTTCATCCAAACATTCCAAGTGCAGGAGACGGCGTTGCAGTGAATCATCATCCCCCAAACGCTCTTTGATAGCTACTCGCAAAGAGGGTAATTCTAGTTCAACAGGAAAAACTGCTTCTGTACCATACACCAACTGGAAAGGTGTCTGTCCCGTTGCTGCTTTATGGGAAGTTCTGTACGCCCAGAGGGCCTCTGTAAGTCGATCGTCCCAATCACGACGATGTGCGGCAATTGTTCTTGTCAGAATCGAGCAGAGGATGCGATTCGTGACTTCGACTTGGCCGTTGGCTTTGGGGTAATAAGGAGTGGACTTGCGATGGCGGATCTTATACAACTCTATCAACTCTTCCATGACTTTGTTAAGGAAATGCGTGCCTCTATCACTTACCAGCTCTAAGGGACTGCCAAAACGGGTGATGATATTCTCGTACATGAACAGGGCCACGCTGTTACCATCGTCCCGCTTTAGGGCTTTAGCTTCACACCACTTTGTGACATAATCTGTACATACGAGGATGTATCGGTTCTGTTTCCTTCTAGTGGGAGGATCGATTGGACCTACGAAGTCAATGCCCCACTTCTCGAACGGCTTCAACGGAAGGATAGGTTGCAGCGGCATGGCACTTGTCTTGGTGGGTTTCCCCATTCTTTGACAAGCATCACATCTTTTACAGTAATCATAGGAATCTTTGTGAATGGTAGGCCACCAATATCCTGCTAGCAGAGCCTTCCTGGCTGTAGCTTCTCCTGCAAAGTGACCTCCACATGGCTCGTCGTGGCAAGCCTTCAGAACAATCCCAATCTCGTCTCCTGCAACACATCTTCTGAGCACTTCATCTTTGCCTTTCTTGTACAGTGCACCGCCTAGCAGGGTGTATGGGGCTGATTCTAGCATGAGCTTCTTCCTTCCCCGACTAGAAATACCAGGAGGGTACTGTTGGGTTGCCAGCAGATTGGCAATGTCTGCATACCAGGGAGTTACAGTTTCGACCAAGAATAGGGAAGCATCAGGGAGGTCTGGATCATCTCGTTCCTCGTCTGCAGTTTGTGGGATACGCGACAGATGATCAGCCAGAACATGGGAACGACCAGGCTTAGTAATCACCTCAAAGTCGAACTCCTGGAATAGAAGGAGCCATCTCATCATTCGTCCTTTCACATCTGCTTTGTTCATTAAGAAGGACAGGGCCTCATGATCCACATAAAATTTAAAGTGGGTAGATAGGAGGTAATGGTGAAACTTCTCCAAGGCAAACACCATGGCCAAGCACTCCAGCTCTGTCACTGTATAGTTCCGTTCCCTATCAGTGACTTTTCGGCTTGCATAATAGATCGGTTGATCCAACTTCGAGGAGCCCTTTTGGCAGAGGACAGCACCTAAGCCTTCAATTGATGCATCAGTGTGTACGTGGAACTCTTTTGTCCAATCAGGAGGTTGCAGAATGGGTGCCTCTATCAGACACTGCTTCAGAGTGTGGAAGGCTTTGTCACAATCTTCTGTCCAAGTAAACTCTGCACCTTTCCTCAGGAGCTTGTGCAAGGAAGTTGCCTTTGTCGCAAAATGGGCTATGAACCTTCTGTAGTAACCCACATGGCCTAGGAATCCCCTCAACTGTTTGAGGTTGGTAGGTGCTTGCAGAGCTGAGATCTTTTCGATCTTTGCAGGGTCTGTTGATATCCCTTGTGCTGAGACAATGTGGCCCAACAAGACTCCAGAAGAGACCCCAAAGATGCATTTGTCGGGGTTAAGGGAAATCCCATACTCCCGACATCGGTCAAAGCATTGCTCCAAATGTCCCCAGTGCTCACTGATCAAACTATAAACACAGAAGTCATCCAAATATACCTCAATAAAGTCGTGCAGATGATTTTGAAATGCGGCCATCATGACTCGTTGGAAAGTAGCAGGGGCATTGCAGAGCCCAAATGGCATCACTCGGTAAGCGTAGGTCCCCCATTCTGTGGTGAAGGTTGTTTTGGATTGGTCGTCTTCTGCGATTTGGACTTGGTTGTATCCACTGAATCCATCCAGGAGAGAATAAAGTTCATGTCCTACCACTGTGTCCAACAGTTGGTCTGTGAAAGGGATAGGAAAGTGATCCTTCTTTGTCTTGGAATTAAGCTTTCGGAAATCCACACATATTCGCAATTTGCCATTCTTCTTGGGTACAACCACAATGGGTGAAACCCATTCACTATTTGCCACTGGATAAATGAACTCGGCTTCTAGAAGCTTCAGCAGCTCCGCTTTCACCAATGTGGAATAATTCGGATTCATTCGCCTCTGTCGTTGCCGTACTGACTTGGCATCAGGCTCCAAGTCAATATGATGTTGACATATTGTGGGATCAATCCCCTTTAGGTCTTTGTAAGACCATGCAAACACGTCCAAATTTTCTTTCAACAAGTTGTACAAGGTTGACAACTCCTCTTCTGGGAGACTGCTACCCACCTTCAAGTGGCGTTCAGTGCCTTCTGCATCCACAAAGGTTAACTGCCTTTCACCTTCTACTTCACGGATGGAGGTCCCGCGGACTGCTTCTGGATACAGATCCGACTCCTTCAAGGGAGTGGTATCCTCTTCTGATGACCCACTAGAACCAACTTCGTCTTTTGGTGGAGACTTAGGTTGCTCCTTAAGACGTTGGAATGGGATAAGCGCTGTTTCGGGTTTGGTTTCAAAATTAATTACCTCGTGGCTTGAAGATTCATCTTCTGATGATACATCCAGGAACGTCACATAACAGGGACCCTCTGATGCTTGTTGGGTTGATGGGACTGGTGCTTGTTGGCACGGTGCATCATCATCATCTTTCTTCGGCAAGGATAGGTTAGGACGGCATGAGCCACTGCTAAAAGACGGCTTGCTCTTCTTAATCCATTTCTTATAAAGGTTTTGCATATGAGAAGATCCATTTACCAAACCAAATGGTACCATTGCAATTCTGTCCCATAGCATGAGCTCATCGGCTTCTGATGCTTCTGGAACTTCTTCCTCCAATGTATCCTCTTCAGGTGGGATAGACTCTTCTGGCTCACTTTCATAATCTTCTTCGTCCATATCATATCCATCCTCTTCTGTCTCTGTCTCTGCTTCTGCTTCTGTCTCTGTTGATGCTTCTGCTTCTGCTTCTGTCTCTGTTGATGCTTCTGCTTCTGCTTCTGTCTCTGTTGATGCTTCTGCTTCTGCGTCTGCAGGAGCTCTGTAACAGAAGAACAGATTCTCTGGTTCCTCTCCTGCCTCTGCCTCTGCTGTGGCCATGTAACAGGGAGAGCAATACATCCATGCTTCTATCTCACTGTCAGAAGTGATTTCAGAAGTCATTCCTGGTTCAGGCAGGAAGTATTCACCCATTGATAATGGCTTTGCATCTTTTGGAAGGTGGCTTACATTATCCACTGTTAAAGAATGTGCCACTGTTTTCTTAGGAAGGATCTGTTTGACAGCATCTTCGTCTGCTGACGTTCCATCTGTAGCCTCGTTAGGGGAATCAGAAGATAATTCCAAGGAGGTGGAGCCATGTCCTTTTTGAGAACCATACAGTTTCAGCACCACTTTGTTGGGTCCTCGACCCAAGGTCAAGGTTCCTTTGAACCAATCCGTCCTTGCTCGGGCTTCAAAAAGCCATGGTCTACCTAGTAACAGAGGATAGGATGTACCATAAGAGTTTGGCTTCACCACCAGATAGGTCAGCCAATAATCTTTTCCAGCCACTGTAGTCTTCACATATGGAAGAATGCCCAAAGGCTTGATTCTACTCTGATCCGCCAGTCTGATGAGCCATTGGGTGGGTTGCACACCTTGTAAGCCTAGATCCTTCATCGTCACATCCGTCATAATGTTTACTGATGAACCTCCATCAATCTGTGCATTTGCAATGAAGCAGCCTTCTATCCACACGCCAGTCTCTGGAGTACCCGGATCTAGAACAACATCCACTTCTTTTACAGGCTCTGGAGCCTTGTTGGACTTTGTCACTGTGGAGGGAGCAATCCTTAAACCACGTCTTTTTGTCAGTATGCTTTTGAATCTTTTCCGGCAACTGGGAGACAACATCAATAATTGTCGGAATGTGAGGTTTGGTTTAAAGGTATCTAGATCTCTAACTAGATCGTATTCTTTAATAGGATCCACTGGCTTTTCTAATCGGTTAGGGAATGGGGCAACACCCATTTTCATTTTCCCTCTTCCTTCCATCAGAGGAATTACAGGAACTTCTTCTGCCACTTGTGGCACTTCCTCCTCTTCTGCCTCCTGGACCTCTGGTCCTGTCTCTGTAACTCTCTGTGGCTCTGTAGGGCTCTGTACGGCACTGTTAGGCTCTGTTCTGTTCTGTTCTTCTGGTGGAAGATTAAACTTCACTGTTCTGACAGGAGGGTTATTTTCTTTCTGGGTAGGTGGTTCCTTCTGCTTTGCACACGTGATGGCAGCAACTTCCAATTCCACTAAATTGGAGGTAGGCTCTTGGGCCTTGGACGGACTATCAGTAGCACTGTTTTTCGCTGGGGCTGGGCTTGGACAGTCTTTTGCAGTGTGGCCTTCTCCTTTGCATCGACTGCATAAGGGCTTGTAATCCACTGACCTTCGAGGATTTGGACAATTTGGTGAGATGTGGCCCTTTTCTCCGCATCTGTAACACTCCACTTCTGATCTCTGACCACCGCCAGACTGTCTTCCTCTGTAACTTTGAGAAGGAAATCTTCTGGGTCCGAAATTAGGACCAAACTCTCTAGGCTTGGGTCCAATATCTTGTGTTGTCATTTTGGATTCCAGCAAGTTAAATCTTGCGTCTTCTTCCTTCCTTCTCCTATCATGCATCTCCTTCAGGGAGCAAATGTCCTCTGTATGGTTCTTCCGCAAACAGTAGGAACAGAAGGCTCCAGGGATGGTTGGTTTCCGTGTACATTCAGTGGCTAAATGGCCTGCTTGATGACACTTACCACACCAAGTATTTGACCGCATCACATCTCTTCCTGCTCCTGCAACGTTGGATATGCTCGCTGTGTTCACTTTCAGCGTCTGTAGTTGCTCTGTAATCACATCCATCAACTCCTTTTTTATGTTTGCAACTGAGTTGGATAAATAATCCTTCAAGCTTTCTCCTCCGGGCGTACTGGTAGGAGGGTTTTGAGGAGTCTCTGTAATCACTGCATAAACTGGTTGGGTTGGTACAGAGGGGTCTCTGTTCTGGTTCTGATTCAGAGCTCCTGTTTGAACTGTTGGCTGTTGACTCCAGTTGGTAGGGTTCCACTGTTGCTGTTGATTTTGCATTGAGGAGATTGGTTGGGACCATTGTTGTTGTGGTTGAGCCATCATTTGAGGCATGGATTGTGGCCACTGTGGATTTGGTACACTGTACTGTGATACCGGGGGCATCTGTTGGTAGGGATAGGGAACAGTCCCTGGGACTGCATTTGGTGGGTACATCATTCCTGGCACCAGAGGAGGTAGGACTCCTCTTCCTGTATTCATTGCTAATCTAGCTTCCACTTCATCGTACAGTCTTGCACCTTCTGTTGCAGCTTGCAGGGTGGCTGGTCTTTGTAGCTCCACAAACTTACGGACTTCTGGTTGTAATCCTCTGAGAAACACTCCCTTCTGAATGCCATCATCTAGATTATGGTTAGTCCATCTCTTCAGGATGGATTCCATTCGTGAGACATAAGCTTCTACTCTTTCTCCAGAGGACTGACTTAGGTTCATAAATTCCTCTCTCATCCGCTCTTCAAAACCCTCACGCCTGAATTTAGTGAGGAAGGCCAACTTCAGGTCGTTCCATGTGCCAAAAGTTCCTGATGCTTGTCTCTCATACCACTAAAACGCCGCGCCCTTGAAAGTGGCGGGAAATATCGCTAACCAATGCTCAGGGGTTCTGGCATTGTTAGCCACACACGCTACCATAAACTCTGCTACATGAAGATCGGGGTCTTCATTGTACTCTCCCTTAAAAACTGGCAATGGGACTACATTCGCTGGTCTGTCATCAATATTTCCAGGACGGATCTGGCTTGGAAGTGGACCTCCAGCAGGAGGAGGAAGGGCTTGATGTGCCATTGGGACTTCTGTAAAGAGTTCCGCAAGGGCGTCAAAGGCGGCTTCTGCTGCGAGCTCGCTCTCGGCTCTGATTCTTGCTTTCTCTCTTCTCACGTACCTCTGGACTCGTTCCAACGCTTGCCTTTTTATTGCGTCATTCATCAGGGGGTTGACTCCACTATGTTGTTAGTGCTCCACAGAGGGTTAATAGAAGGCTTCAGTCTCTGTAGGACTCTCTTGCCAACATTTCTTCTACTTCTTTCCTCTCAACGTCCCTAAATTCTGCTTTCATGCCACTGCACAGAGGAAGGTATTCGGTTCTGAAGGTGTCAAAATGCATACGTCTGAGCATGGTGGTGGTGCCATCATCATAGTAATGCCAGCTTCTGATGGTTTCAATAGTGTATGTTGTGAAAAACACTCTGTCTACCAACTTCCAATGGGTTGCTAATTGAACAAACAGAAGATTATCAGTACACCAAGCATCCCATGTATCTTGCTGTTGAGCGTCCACGAACAAATTCCAACTCTTTTCCTTCTTGTCCCTGTGAACCTCTACAGACCAAGACTCCTGAAGCTTCTTCACAATCTCCCACTTGATGTTGTCTGGAAACTTCTCAATGAATGCCAAATCTTCCATGGATGTTCATTCTCTCTGTTTCTGTTCTTCAGTTTGTTCCCAAACAGTTTGCCACCAAGATGCAAGTTTCTGCTGCTTCAATAGGAAGAGGAAATTGTTCACCACATAGAGCATGCATCATGATGGTGATGTGTTTCCGCCATTGTGGGATGAACTTCTTGTGGAAAATGGCTTTGATTATGAGTAATTCCAACTCTTTTGTGGAAGAAGGAACTTTACAAACATCCATTGAATTCTTCTCTTCTTGGCAATGTCGATTCCTTCATTTTCAGCCTCTTTTGGTGCTTGTTGATGGCAAGCTTCCCCAGCTGCGCACCAAAAACATGGAGCCCCGAGAGGAACACCAAGGAAAAGGGAATTCTCTTGCAAGAAAATCTATCTTGTAACATCAACAAGCTTGTTTATCATGTTTCATATGATCACAATGAAGAAAGAAACACCAGGCACAACAAATCTTCATGCAGCATCATGTAGATCTCCCACGGTTTTTAATAGAATCAACCATATTCTTCAACATCTTCACAAAATCCATCAATATCACAAAGAAAACAAAGAAATACACCATCTTTGAATGGAAATACATCACATAGTATTCATCTTCAATATCTTCATAGTCTTCTCTCTCAATCTCTCATATACAATCACTCTGTTTCAATAGAATTGACTATCTCTGACTCTCTCTCTCTCTCTCCATCAATCATACATCATATCCTCACTACAATCTCTCAAAATTACTCTCAATAATCACTCTTAGGTCGTGGATACCCCTCCCAAGAGGTATGTCTGATATGAAAGGTCACCAGAGCCACTACAGTGTCTCTTCACAGCTCACTACTGTCACTTCACTCTAGTCTTCTCTTGAGTCTTCAGCAGCTACTTCTTCCACTTCCTCCAGCTCTTTTGCACTTGTATTCACCTCTTTCCAAGGCTAGAAAACTTTCCCAAAATCACACATACATTCCACAGAACACTTACAGAACAGTCTACAGAACAGTACCAGAACAGTTACAGTACAGAGACAGAACAGAAACAGAACAGAAGCAGAAGCTCTACAGAAGACCTACAGAAGGTTACAGAAGGTCATCAAAACCTCATAACTCACTCTCAAATCATTCAAAACTCTCACAAACCATTCAATAAGCTTTCACAATATCTCATTCTTCATCAATCAATACTCCACCCCTCCTAACAGAAGACCATCAGAACAAAAACAGACCAAAACAGAACAAAATAGAAGGTATACAGAACCAATCAAAACATATCAGAACATCACAAAACCCTCAACAAACATCATGATCTTCCAAAACACAATCAATATTATCCAAAACACTCTCAAACCACTTCCTAATCAATCAATCATCCCTTAAAATCAACCATTCAGCTCTCAAAAACAACAAAAATCAGCCAAAAAACAAGTCATTTCAATACTCAACAACCATGTCTTTAGTACCCATACTTAGCCTTTTTTGCGATAGCTCTGGTGTTTACCATGTTTGTGGTGTGCCCACACTTTGCAGGTGGTTTCTCACTAAATCCTCTATACACTTTGTACTTTTCTGGTTGTGATTGAGGAGGGGTATTGAGAAATATGCAATCACACCCATGTGGCAGCCTCTTTGTATGGAGCAATGGGCAAGGAAAATACTAGCAATCTAGGAAGAGGTCCTGAATCCCATAAGCACAATGGTGTAGAATGCTACCTATGGAGCTTTTATAAATCATCGTACTTGACTATCACTTTCACAATTACTAATGTAATATCATGATGCTTTGCTCTTTCAGTTAGTGTCATTTTCCTTGTCAGTCTCATACACAAGATTGTCTTTATGAGTCCAAGCTTCCATCTTGGAACCTAATTCACTTGTGTGTAATAGTTGTCTACTCATTGTCTATGTCAACATGAATCTAGCCTTCATCTTCCATCCACCATAGCTCCTACCATGCTATAAATCCATGCTTTCAATAGCTCTCCCTCTTGGAATTTCAAATGCTTTCTTTTCTCATTAGCATAAAGCTTCATGTGGTCTTGTGCCTTCTAAAGCTTCAATTTGCATTGCTGAAGCAAGACCAACATGCACCCTAACTCCTCTTTACTTCAGGGGCTGATCTTACCATTGAACAAGACCATAGGGTGGGAAGCCTTATACCCATATAATGTCTCAAAAGGAGAAACCCCAAAACTAGAGTGAATGGAGTTGTTATATGCAAAGTCAACCAAGTGGAGCCACATATCCCAACTATGTTGTACATCATGCCAAAAGTGGCATAGGTAGGTCTCAAGCAATTTATTAACCCTTTCAGTCTAACCATCAGTCTTTTGTGGGTGGTACATAGTGGATGGAGTAAGCTTGGTGCCCATAAATGTGAAAACACCCTACCAAAAGTTGCTCATAAACTTGGCATTCCAATCATGCACTATGACTTGCGGTAACCCATGCAGCTTAAATACATATTCCATAAACTAAGTGGCCACTTGAGAGGCAATGTATTGGGTCTGAGGCAATGTACTGGGTCTTAGTTGCGATAAAGTGGGCAGTCTTAGTGAGGCGATCAACTGCCACATATATGTTGCTCCATCCTTTCTTGGTGACAGGGAGGCCACTAATGAAATCCACAGTGATATGTGTCCATTTCCCTTTAGGAATAGGTAGGGGCTACACAAGACCAACAGGTTAAGCGTGATGTCCTTGTTCTATTGGTATGGAACACAACTAGCCATAAAATCCTTGGCATCCCTCCATAGGCCCTTCCAGTGAAAGTTATTGGCAATCCTATCATATGTTTTGAAGACACCCAAATGACTAGCAATGGGGCAAGAATGCATCTCTTCCATGATCTTTTGTGTGAAGGGAGATGTGTAGGGGATGAAAATCTTGCCATGAGACCAAATAAGGCCATTTATGAGTTTATGTTGGGAGCTTTCATTCATTACCCTATGCTATAGTTTCTTAAATATGTGGCTGAATTCCTCATTCAATAAAACAGGCCTCGTGAAGTCCCTCAATCCAATCACGATGCAACTCTAGAATGGAAGACACTCTACATGCCCACATTCATGAGAGTGAATTAGAAACTATGTTATCTTTTCCCCTAGTGTGAGAGATGTCAAAATCATAAATTTGCAAAGTTTCTACCCATCTTCTCTACTTAGGAGTCAAAGTAGACTAAGTTAGGAAGTATTGGAGGACTCAATGGTCGCTCTTCACTCTAAACTAGCTACCATATAGGTAATTGTTCCATTTCTTAATAGCATGGAGGATGGCCAATATCTCCTAGTCATAAACATTCATTTGCATCTCCTTTTCATCAAGCTTATGGCTCTCAAAAGCAATCACACCATGCTCTTCTAGCAATAAAATACCAATATCTCACCCATTAGCATCACACTGAATGGTAAACTCTTTTGAGAAGTCAAGGTATATGAGGATGGGGATTGAAGTAAGCGTTTCCTTAAACTAGTTAAAGCTACAATCAGCCTCTGTGCTCGACAAGGCAACTGTAGGCTGTTTCTTGCTGCTCCAAGTGACTGCAGCACTCCCAAAAGAGAACACATA